>NC_138063.1:22879223-23397380 GCF_964194185.1 Rhinolophus hipposideros | reverse complement strand
AAATAGGTGTTAAGCACCTACCTACTTTGTGTCAAAGACTCTAATACACAAAGACCCATGTGACCCACTCGCTGCTCTCCATGGATCTCCTTTCCAAGAAAGAGAGGAAGAGAGATGCACATGGAGGGAGAGAAGGGTGTTAGGGTTCCTTTGGTGCCGAGATGGTGTGGGCCCCGTCCAGTGGGGACAAAGAAAGAGAGTAGTCAGTACCTCCCTGGAGGGCCAGAAAAGGGAGTATTTAAATGAAGCTGTGAGGGGCTGGTAACTGGAGAGAGAGAAAGAGCAGATGCCATCATTGGTGGCAATGAGAGTAAAGACGAGCCATGACGCAGCCTGTGCTGTTAGGGATTGGGATGATGGGGGTAGCTGCCCATGAGTTGAGGTGTGGGGGATGGCCAGAGGCAGACAAAGAGGGGGGCTGCTCCACAAGGCAGAGGGGTTTGGACTGTTGATCCTGCACTTGGGGTACCACTCAAAGGTTGTAAGCTGGCAGGGGCAGAAGGGTTGTGCCTCAGAGTAGCCTTTTCAAATTGTCTGTGGTCAAGAACCATAGGACTCCAGAACAGCAGAGAGAGGGGGAGAGGAAGAGAGGGAGGTGCTGAGGACTCTTCACCTTGCGTACATGGTGCTTTCACTATAGAAAAGGCTGTGAGGTTTTAAACTAAGGCCCATAGAGGTTCTCTGCTGATTGAGATCTGGTAGACCTCCCCAGGTGTCTTACGTGGTCTCTTGAGCACAGCCCAGGTGAGGTGATTAGATCTGCCAAAGCCTGGTAAAACCAAAACCAACCAAACAACAAACATATACTGTGTTTTCCCGAAAATAAGACCTACCCAGACAAGCAGCTCTAATGCATCTTTTGGAGCAAAAATTAATATAAGACCTGGTCTTATTTTACTATAAGGCGGATCTAATATAATATAATATAATATAATATAGTATAGTATAGTATAATACAGTATAATATAATATAATATAATATAATATAATATAATATAATATAATATAATATAATATAATATTATATTATATTATATTATATTATATTTTATTACATATTACATTATATTACATTATATTACATTATAATACAATACCTGGTATAATATAATACTGAGTCTTATATTAATTTTTGCTCCAAAAGACGCCTTAGAGCTGATTGCCCGGCTAGGTCTTATTTTCGGGGAAATGTGGTAGAAGAGAAGGGTAGTACCTGATCGTTTTAAAATAAGCATATCCCAAACTGTCACAATAAAGAGCAAGATGAGTTGAGAGCAAACAAGTTTCACCTAAGTAACAGGACCTTTTGTCAATTTCACTTTGCATTCAAATATAAAATATACTACATAAAGAAAAAGAAAAGCAGTGAAACAAATATACCTAAATAGAAATACTAAATTAGCTGGCAAGTCACTCTCCTTAAAAATTGGGTTAATTGTCTTTTTGCCCTTTGGAACATGTATACTTCACAAAGGTACTTTAAAAAAAAAAAAAAAAGATACTTTTTGAAATGAGATTTTGGCCACTACCTGTTTATTAATTTCTGTGTGTGTAGCCCAGTTATCAATACCACAAGGTGAATAAATATCAGTAAGGGTTAGAAAGATGAGGTTGGCAGATCCAAGGAAAGAAGCTCTCCTCTAATGAAATATGTGAACTTCTCTGACCTTACGAGCCCTTCCTCACTAAAAAAGAAACTCATCATTAATCACCCAGGACTCTGGTGTAATAAACACTGTCTGTCCCTTCAGTTCTGTGAGATGCCAGACACTGTCAACACTTCTCCTGCAGGGACCATTCAGGTACCATTTCCCATAGAGATAGATTTTCGGCTTCACGTTTACATTCCTGTCTGTTGATTGCCTTATAAGAAAATTAATTTGCTTTTTAATTTTTAATTTTTTAATTTTTTTTAATTTTAATAAAAACTTACTGTTTTTCTCATGTTAGCAATCCAATCACTTTGCAAATGTATTAACTATTTATTAAGTTACTGAAGTTTGAATGTGGGAGATGCTGTGCTTGAGAAAGCCTGATATCCTCCAAGTAATTCCTGGCATTCTCCATAGGTGTTTTGTGGAAAAAAAAGAAAGGAAGGGTTTGATTATTGAATGAGTTTATTAACTATCAAAATAAACAAAAATATATGAATATGTACAACAAAACCTCCCATCACTTTTAACACACTTTTGGATGATGTGAACCCATTCCTAGAGGAAAGGTCACTTTTTCCCAACTTACCAGACTGCACAATATTATTATTCTTATTATTCCAGAACCACCCATTAATAAATCAAGGAATACGAACATTATGCAGGAGATGGTTCGGGAAATGCTAATCTAAATGCTAATCTAATGCTAAAGCCCTAAAATGAAAAGTGGCAGAATCAAGGCTCTGGGGTTAAATGTCCTGGCTGAGATCAAGGAGTAGGAGCCAAGCTAAGACGAGAACACCGGTCTCCTGATGCCAGACTGGGCTGTTTCTGCTTTCCCTGTGCCTTGAAGGATTATTCGCCCAAATCTCTTCCACCACCTTCAGTAGACTGCATGTGTGTATTCAGTCAGCATTGAGGCAAGCTGTGAGGAAAGAGCATGTGTGTGTGTGTGTGTGTGTGTTCATACATGCATATACACCAGAGCCCCACAGGGCATCAAGGCCCACTTCACACAAGACCCAGGACATGCACTGGAGCCAAGAAGCAGGTGTGGGAACAGCAGACTGACAGCCGCAGTGGGTTCAGAGGCCCCTTGTTTGCAGTCCGCATTAACCTTGGGCTGTTGCAAAGGCCAGAGCTTGGCTTGCATTTGAGATTTGAAGCGCTGACATTCAAGAAGCTCCAAAGCCAATGAACCTGAGTGAGTCAATAATTAAACCACGAAGAAAAAGCCAGTGTTGAAAAAAACGTTAGCGACCGGGTGTAAATTCCAGAAAGTCAGGCTGTTGAGAAATAATCTGGCCTTTACCTGTCCCCTGTGGCTGTTCTGGGCACCAGAACATGTCCAGAAGAACAGGACTGAGCCGTCCTGTGTTTGTGACCTTAGGATGGTGAGACAGGTACAGACCTTTGGGGCTACGGTGTACCGTCAGGACAAGTAGGGAAATAATGTGTTGATCGGAGTTACGATTGGTTGTTGGAGACACTGACATCCAATTGCTTGCATTTCAACCTCAGCTCTGTCACTCACTCACTAGGTGGCTGATCTGGGTCCGTCATTTATTTCTTTGTGCTCTGACTCCTGTGTGTTACATCTGTATTACGTGAATAGTGATTTACTACATCAGAGATGTGCTGTGAGAATTGGAGTGACATCATTTCCGATGCTAGAAACAGAGCCTGGCAGCTAGGAAGTGCTCGAAAAGTGTTTCTGCATTTATGCTGTTGTTGTTATTCTGGGGCCTATGTGCCTTGAGGTTAAAATAAAAAATAGGGCCTTTGGAATCAGACATACCTGTAACCTCAACTTACACGGTTGAATCCCAACTCTAGCTTACTAGCCCTGAGACCAGAGCATGTGTACAACTTAACCTCTCTGAGCCTCAGTTCCCTTATCTGTAAAACGGTGGGGGGAAATAGTGTCTATTCTGGGACTTAAAGAATGAAGGAGGGTTTCTAACCTGCACTTAAGTCATCCATAGAAGCAGCTCTGTTTATCTCTGAGGTTTCTCCTAGCTCAAACCTTGATGCATTCCTTAAACTCCACTATGAGGCCACCCTCAGGGCATTGAAAGGCTTTTCATCATCAAGAGAACTGGTCCTAAAATTGTTCCCTCAAGGACATGCAAGAAAGGAAAAGAAGGTGCAGTGTGTGTGTGTTTTTTCTGATCCCAGGTAGAAAGAGCCCAAGGAAATATTTCTTGGACACATTCTGGATGATTTTGGATAGAAACAGAAAAAGAAATAGAGGAAATGCGTGTGCACAACTGATGTTCTGTGGAAAGAGAAAGGACAAGCAAGGAGCAAAGAAGGGAGGGTGGCAGATAAGCTGAATCTACATTTGGGTATAGACCCTGGCCAATGTTCAATCAAGAGTGAGCACCAGCCAAAAACATGGGTTGTAGCTGGCAAATGTCCCAGATCATTCTGTAGAATGAGGGCCCACGAGTGGGAAAATGCTGCTTGATAGATGAATTGGATTGTGAATAAAATGCTGCCTTCCAGGCACCAGCCTTTGAATTACCCTGATATGTTGATTTAATTCAGATCCTTGATGTTTCCTGAACATTGACTTCTTAACCTTAATTGTCTTCTGATTTATTGGTTGATCGCTGGGCTTTTTATGTTTCCTTGGTAGAAGTTTAAACCTTGCTTCCCAGAAAGATCCTATAATCTGGGGCAGATCTTAGGGCAGCCAAGTTCGATTCATAGATGCTAATCGAGCCTATCAACATGAGTTTAGTGTCCCTGAAGGTTTAGCCCAGTGCCTGCCCGGTGAAGAGGAAAGCCACTTATTGGCACTGCACGTAAGAAGTCCTGGTGAATTAGTAAAATCTTCCCCCATTTCCAGAGGAACAGCGTTCAAGTTCCAGAAAGTTCAGTGGCATGGTACACCTTTAAGCTTGAGGGCTGTATGCTCTCCCAATTCTTGAGTCTGGGATTAAGCACACAGCGTCACAAAACCTCCCATAGTCCTAAAACAAATCCCTCTTCCCACCACAGCCAGGACTGCATTCAGCCCTCCGGCCAACACTAGTTTGGAAAGAGCAAGAGGAAAAATAGCTCCATTATTCCTCTCCTTGCAAAGGAAACTGACAGTCACAATGGATGACATAAAACACTGAGACAGGCTCATATGTTAAGAGTATCAACACAAACTTCACCCTCAGAGGTCCTGATTTCAAGCTGCATCCCATTCACTCCAAGCCAGCTTCTGTTCGCACTGCAGAGGAAACAAGAGAAAGCCCACAAGACGAGCTTTGTAATAAGGTGTCTGCCTCTGCAGAGAAAATAATGTCATTTTATCGTCCATCTTGTAGGGATAATAATCAGGAAGCCCCCAGATACCAAAGCCCAGAAGGGTGAGCATCAGGAATTTAATCCTAACAGCATAATACCACCAGTATATACACTCCTCACAGCACCTTGCACCTCCTCTATCTGCTATGCTCTGCAATGTTCCCCTGAGGTGGGCGGAGCTAAGTATGATTAGCCCCATTTAACAGGTGGCACAACGTTTCAAAAGAGGACTCTTATTGGCTGTCAACATAGAAAGCTGTCTTGCTGTCATTCTTAACAAAGTAGACAAAGGCAAGCATCATAAATCTTTGTAGGTGGATGTGGCTTCGCCCAGTCTCCTCCTGCTGGCCTGAGGGCCCTGGCCATGACTGCACTCAGGAATTAGAGCTGTCAGCTGACATTTGTTTACCGCTTCAGGATGCGATATTATTGGACACTTTTCATAAAATATCTTCAGTTATCCCAGCTCTCTTGGTAATAGGCACTATTATCCCAATAATTTTTTCCAGTTTTATTGAGATATAATTGACATATAACTTTGTATTTGTTTAAGGTGTACAACATAATGATTTGATATGTGCCTATATTATCACGTGATTGCCATGATACATTTACTTAACATCCTTAATCTCACAGTTACAACTTTTTTTTTCTAATGAGAACTTTGAAGATCTAGTCTCTTCGCAACTTTCAAATCTACAATACAGTATTGTTAACTATAGTTGCCATACTGTGCGTACCGCAGCTCTCTTCCAATTTTAAAGGTAAAGATATTGAGCCTCCAGAAATGAATAATCTGTCTAAGATCAAGTGCCTGAATCTGAACTTGAATCCAAATCTGTCTGATGTCAAAGTTGGTGCCTTTTCTCCTCTATGAAGGTGCTGATTTGAACAGCTCATTTCTTCCGCAATTTTCAATTACAGTGCCTGTGAGCCACCCTGCCCCTCCCCTGGCGGGCTGTTCCTCTCACCTCTGCTGTCTTGGTCTGGAAGTTGAGCACAGAGCTGAATGCTACCTTAATAACTCCATGAAAGAACTCGCATGGGCATTCTGGCTCTTAAAGGACCCTACGCAAATCTGAATTTGCTTCCCATTGCTATCCAAGAGGTCAACTCCAGGCTCTTCAGTATTTTTCTGCCTGGAACTATATTCCTGGAAATGTCCCGTTTTTCACTTTATTCCTAAGCGTTTCCTATTTGTTTGGCCCGTTGTTCTAGGATGACATCAAAGGAGCTGCCTTACTTGAATCAAATTCAATATGCTATTGGCAGTGCCGATTAGAAGTTTGACTCACTTGTGTCTCAATCCACACTCTTAAAACAAAATGGTAGTTAGTGAAAATTTCTGAGTAGAATTATCATCCATAGTTTCAAGGACGGTTTAATCAAGTTTGGTCCATGGAGATGATTACAGAGGTATATGATTCTACTCTGTAGAGTAGGGTGATATGTTTTTGTGTGGAACAAATGTGCTATTTTGAGTCCTTGGTGGTAAAGCTGCTGGTTTTCCTGTAAGAATTTGGAAAGAAAGTATTCCAGACTCTAAGTGCTAGCAACTGATCCACACTGATACAAAATCACAAATGGTTCTTTTATAGAGAGTCTCTGAGGGAAACAAAACATGGTTTAGGTTCAAGAAAACTCACTTGATGCAATTCAATATTCCTTATTTTTTTCTTGACACCATCTACTGTCCATATATTGGCTGGCAGGGAGGAAATATGTGACAGTCTTGTTTCTCTATTTATGTATTTCATGTAATAGGCTTATAGCTAGAGGAGTTCCTTTTGGTTACTAAATTTGTATTTCTGCAAACCTCTGTGGATGTGAATTTGGGGTAAGGGGCCTTCAGAGTTCATTCACTGAGCAGAGGCTGATCCAGGACCCCTCTGTGCCCCCTCTGTGGGCACTGTGGTTAGAGCAGTGGCCTCACGTTTTGTTCTCACAAAGGTAACATTTTGTTCTCACAAAGCTTACATTCTGGTCTCGGTGGTCTCAGACGACAGCAACGCAATAGGTCTCTAATATAACCTGAAATATCAGTAAATGCTGAGGAGAGACCAAAACAAGTTCAGAAGATGTGGAGTATAGAGACTCTGGGATGTAGGTTGACTGGCTGTGTTTTCATACTAATGCCAGGACATGTATTTTGTAAACTGATTGCTAAAATGAGACTCAGGAAACAGGATTTTGTTCAGTGAACTGTTTTCAGGGCTCAGCATTATTCGATTACAACTTACATCTCATGACAAACTGTGCTTTCGTAAGGTTGAACTGAGGAACTTTTACTAGAATTTGTATTAAAAGAACCAATTTCATAGATCATAGATCACAGAATCTCAAAGTTAAGGGGGACCTTAGCGGTCACCCATCCCCAAGTAGCTTCTCTGATTTGCAAATACCTTCTGTCACAATCCTCTGCTAAGAAACAATTCTAGTTGCCAGAAACTTCTTACTGTCTGAGACAACCAAGTCTGCTTCTGAGCAGCCCCAAGCCTCCCTGTCTGTCATCTTCCCTGACAAGCAGGAATGTAGAAAGGAATCTCCAAAAGCCTTTTTCCTTTTTGTCAAACATGGAGGCAGCTTACCTGGAATGAACCCATAGAAGCTTCCAGCAAGAAGACAGGCACTCTCTACTCCTGCTGCCTGTTTAAGAAACAACTTCCTGTTCTCTAGATTATGTATGTGTAGCAGGTAGAAATGTTGCAAAGCCTGGTTCTAGGCAAATAGCAAGGGCCCTGGATGTGAAAGCAGGAAAGACCACTTTTCTAGGCCTGTATGGGTACAGCCTCTGCAAACCATTTATACACCCGTAAAATGACAGGCTTGTGTTAGACCACTGGTTCTCAAAGTGGGGTCCCCAGACCAATAGCCTGGCAAATTCCAGGCCTCATTCTGAACCTACCGAATCAGAACCTGTGGGGTTGGGGACCAGAGATCTGTGTTTTAACAAGCCCCCCCAGACTCTGACACACACTCAAGCTTGAGAAACCCTGTTCTGGGTGATCTTTAAGTCTCAATTCCAGCTATAACATGCTGTGTGAATCCCCAAGGCAGGGCAATGAAAACGGGGCAGCCTACTTACCCTCAGTGTCACCATAATCTCTCAGGTTCCAGTGACTTCTCTCTCTCTTTCTCTCTCTCTCTCTCTCTCTCTCTCTCTCTCTCTCTCTCTCTCTCTCTCTCTTTCCCCCGTCTTCTATCTTCTCTCTCTCTCTCTCTCTCTCTCTCTCTCTCTCTCTCTCTCTCTCTCTCTTTCCCCCGTCTTCTATCTTCTCTCTCTCTCTCTCTCTCTCTCTCTCTCTCTCTCTCTCTCTCTCTCTCTCTCTGAGCCAAGCTGCAAAGCCATCGGCTTCATGAGGTGACTCTAACTCCCAGGACATGTGCCTCCCTCAAAAAATCTATATCCAGTCTTACATGGAATCAATGCTTAGTCACCTTGTATCCAAGCAAATTGAATAAAGCTGGGAGCTCGAGCAAACCTGCTTATTTATCTCATGACAAGGGAAACAACTTTCAGTTCTGCAAGACTTGACACCTTTGTCAATAAAATCTGCAGATTGCACAATATAGAGTTGTTTTAGAATTCATCTTTCTGACAATAACAGGACTTTCCCAGGAGAAGAGCATCCAGGGGTTATTATGGCAGCCAACCTTTGCCCCACAACCACCCACTGCCTTGCCCATGTTCACACTTTACATCGGTACCATTCAGTGAATTTACATCAGAGAAGAATAAGGAAAGAATTTGAAAGCACATGCTCCCTCTTGATTGCTTTTTTTCCCTACATCTAAAGAAGGCAACCAGATATCATTTTTTTAAAAGAAGTACTTCAGTTTCATAGCTGATTAGCCTACAATAAGGTCGAAGTTGTGCTTTGTTTCTAATTAGCAATAAAAACAACAGGGTATTACGTCTGCAGTTGCTTCGTTGTAGCATCTTTCCAAGATTTTCTATCCACGCTGTTCAAAAGTGCCATATACATTGGAAATGTGCATTTGTATTCAAAGCAGGCTTATTGTCGGAAGCACAGAAAAAGATCCCCATAAAGCGGAAGTTTGGGGAAGGTGGGGTGGAGTTGAGGGTAGTAAAAGCCCCTCAATTGCTTGATTGTGTGAACTGAGGTTGCTGGTAGAACATACCATCATTTGCGGTTTCACAGCTCTGGAATAAATGACACTTCCAATAACATTATCCGATACAGGTGTAAAATATACAAATTGGGTGAGGAAATGGTAGCATCATTGAAATGCATAAAAGCAAAAAGCCTAGGAAGCAAGCATATGGCAAGGAGCTGGCCTGGGGAGGCAGGGGACGCCGGCTGGGGCTCCATCCACACACCTCCGCCTTCTAGAGCAGTTGCCTCAGGGGGGCTGGAGCACGAGCTCCATCCTTCCACATCTAATTTGGATAATTCTGTGATTATTATATCATTTAGGGTATTCCCTGCATAGAGCCTTTTTTTTTCTTTATTCATGGCTCTGATTTGCCGGGCTTCTTTTTTCTATCAACTCTTCTGAGTTTTCCATGAGTTGTGCAAAAGCATATTAAAGCACCAGTGCAACTTTTTGATTGTATCCATACCGGTAAAATAAATTTAGAGAGCAGTAAAATAAATTGTTATCCATGTAGATAATTATAGAAACCGAAAGTGCTCTGTTTTATGTGTTTCCCCCATAGCTGAATATTTGACACGACCTCGTATTTTATCTCTGTTTCTAGTCGGTCATATGAAATCTACTTTCAAAAGGCTTTGGAAATGAATGTGGCATTGTGGGGGCACCCACAGCTTTAGTGAGGAGGTAGGGGCTCCACTACCAGTTTCCTCTGCAAACGCAGTCCGTGCCCTGAGGTCACCTGTGCTCCTGCACCTGACTTTAGAAATGGACACCAAGATCGTGAGCAATTAAGGACATGCCCAAGGTCATGGGATGGCTTAATTTCAGCCATGACTGTAGTTGTAATTACAATATGTGAGCCCTCTGAAGAGCTATTGGGAACCCCTGTCTGATATTTCCTGTGGACCCTCAGCCTTGTAGGGAATTTATTAGGTGGGAGCTGGGCCTATTGAGTAAATCCGGATTAGGGACACTGAAAAATGAGGAAAGGATAACCATGAAGGGAGCCATTTTAATTTACAAAATCATAGGATGGAATGCTTTTGTGCATATCAAAATAAACATGGGGTTGGGGTATGAAATCATTTTTTTAAATAGTAAGTAATTGTTAAAGGCTTTATAAGTGTTAGGTGCTATTCTAAGTGTTTTATATGCATAATCTCATTTCTCCATTGATCAGCCCTAATAAATAGATACTACCATTATCCCCATTATACAGATCAGGGAAATGAGGCCCAAAGAGGTGAGGTAGATTTCCAAGGACATAGAGCTCACAGGAAGTAGAACAAAGAATTGTCCCAAGCCATCCTGATTCCAGAGTCCATGCTCTTCACCACTGTACCATAGCCCTTCTGGTCGGAGGAGGTTTGCATGTCTTAATTTTAATCCCTCACAGTGTAGGAGAAGTCCTGTTCCTCTCGCCAAGTAACACCAGATATGGCCATGTCAGCTTGAGTGACTTCCTCCAAGGTTGATGACAACTCTAAGCCATTGGGCTGGTTCAATAACCCCCTGCTTTTCACCCTTTTCCCATGGATTCTGATGGTATGAAACTGGAGGAAGAACGACGACAGCAAACCCCTGTTTGCTACCTGCTTTTGCACCTATCTTTTCCAAATTTCAGTTTTGTCATTTGTCAGAAAAGATGACTGTTCCCTCCCTGCCTGTCTTATCAAAGCTACAGAGTCACAAGACCATATATAACTACAATGACGTACAATGACAAGATGTTGTCATTGTGATTATGGTTCGGATTATGCACCGTACTGGTGTGGTGTAGATTAAATGAAATCCTGCATCTAAAGAACTTTGCTCTAAGAGTGCCTGGCACATAGTAGGCTGGTTATTACATTTCTAATGATTATTATTCACATTACTAATGTACCCTGCCATGATTTGAAGTTTACATAGAAGGCTCAGTCCGTGCTCAATTATCAGAGACTGCTCAGAGCCTCTGAAATAAGCAGTGGGTACTACTGTTCTCATTTTTAGATAACTTCTAACTTTTTTAGAGTCTCACATTGCCCATATTTTACTTCTTAGAGCTATGCTATTCTGTTGTCTCTCTTTTAAATGGCCCAGACAACCTCTCATGTAATGACATAACAGTAATAATAGTAATTCTGTCTTAATGCTCTTATTAACGTTGACTGTTTTAAGCTGTAGAATCCATTAAGGAGCACAGTTGCATTTCTTTTGTAAGAATCTTACACAGGCCACAGTTACTCATGTGATGTTTCTTTTTCTTCTCCTAAATGGTCTTCATTTAAATCTACAGTACAACGGTTCTGTTTTTACAGTGTCTAGGTACCAGTCTGTGCGTTTGTCAGTACTCACTCTGTAATCCATCATTTAGTAACTGCAGAGTTACTTTTAATCAGCTTTTAGGACTATGGATTCTCCATTTTTTTGTTTTTAGTGTTCAACCGTTAACCAGCTATGCTGTCCTAAGTACAATGATTGCCTTGCAGATTTACAATGATGGCCAGAGAGATCCTGCAGGGAAAGCTAACATAAGATTTTCTGTTTTAAAAACAATATTTGAAGCATTGAACTAGAGTATACAATACTCCATTAGAGATTTGTTGCCAGAGGAAAAGAACAGGCAATTTCTAAGCTTTTGGTTTTAAAGTGAGGAAGCAAAAATATGCATTGCGCCACACAGTATCCAAGGAACAACTGTAAAGTGATATTTTTCTTCGAGTGTGCACAACCAAACATCTTTTCCCAAACATCTCCTCAGGATGTCATTGTGTCACTTTATCTTAGAGACACGTTCATAGACTAACATATTCAAAGGTCCTTCTGCAGAGCAGCCCTCAGAGTGACTTTGTTGACCGCTCTCTAGTCATACGTGATATTTGAGCTATACAGGAATAAGGTGGCTTTTAAACGCCGAGCCTCATGAAACCACTGGCACCCAAACCTCTCAAATGAGGATTGCCCTCTGCCCAGCAACGGCTCGTCAACACAGATTCTCGAGCCTCCACTCAAAAAGTATTAGAGCTCTCTTGGAATGTTTTTCAAAGCCCTGTCACATTTTTTTTTTTGACTGTCTGAAATATCTTTGTCTTTGGAAGGAAGATGTGATTTATGGACACAGTCAAATGACTTAGAGCCACATCTGGCGGGGAGGTCAAGATGGGTAATGTTAGTTCAGAATTACCCATTTTAGATAGGACTGCTATCCGGGTTTTCTGAGAGCTGACTGGTTGGTTCTCTCAGTGAAGATCAAACAGTTGATTATTCTTAAACTTGGAGTAGAAAAATACACATAATTAAAACAAACTTATTATTGATAACCTCAGTTTCTATTCCCATTTACTACTGCCTTTCAGCAGAGTCGCATATGTGGGCATGTGTGTGTGGATTCTATGTAAATAGGCAAATCGATCTCTGGTTAGACAAACAGATATGCATAAATATAGCTATATATACTGTTTCTCATGGGATATTTTTCACTCTCTTTTCCCAGACATAGCTTCCAGAATTCTCCTATAAATGTGAACCTTTTTCATTGTTGATATTCCTCTAAGATAAGCAATTCTTAACCTTTTTTTTTTTTAAGGTTACATACTTATTTTAGAATCTGCTAAACAATATAGACCCTTTTATAGAAAAAATAGAAGTGTATATAATTTATGTGATTTGTCAAGGAGGGGACATAGATACTATATTGAATAGTTTTGTTTTATGGTTTAGAAAGAAAAATGGCTTAAAATTACATATCATAGGATGTATTTATAGAAATGAGTTAAACATTCCTTTTCAAAAAGAAGCTGCAATTTATTTATTGTATAGCACCTTTAGTTAATTAACTGAATTTCAGATTGCCTGAATCAGGCTAAGAAAAAAAATAAGTGATGATAATAAAGGAGAGAAATTAATGGGTCGTTTTGTATTAACATTTGCAATTAAAATCACAAACAAAAATATTTCTATTTTCAAGACATAATAGACAACATATACTTTAAAACTCTTCTGATACAAACCCTTTAAAAACTGAATAAAGTGTAAAAGACATATTTTTAAATGCATATCCAGGTGTGCATGTGGTGATAGGGTCTTAGAAACTAAGACACATAAGGACTTAAAAAGATCAGATGGGATCTTAAAATTCGTAATCAAGAAATAGCCTGGTTATAAGACATACACCTAAATATAGGTATATGAAAACATATAACTGAAAATGAAGGCATGAGAAAAAAAATATACCAGACAAATAGTAATAGAAAAGTGGTATACTGATATATTAATATAAGCCAAAATAGCCTTTAGTGATTTTTCCCTAAAAAAGGTTATGGCATTCAATGGGTTATAACATAACCTTAATGATATATTGTTCAGTTGAACACTGTAACTTGTGTGTACATAATAACATAGGTTAAGACTACATAAAGCAAAGATGACAAAAGGAGAAACATTGATCTCTGAATGGTACATTTCAATCAAACTTCCTCAATAATGGATCAAGCAAACAAAAACAGATTGAGTAAAGGTATAGGAAATTGGAGAAAACAACTTGTATCTCTCATTTAGTAAACATACATAAACGCCACATCCAACTAACAGAAAATACAGCAAAACATACCTAGCACAATAATGAAAATTGATGACATACTGGGCCATAGGGCACATCTAACAAATTTCAAAGAATCAATATCATAGAGGTCATATACTCTAACAAATGGCAATTAGAATAAAATGCAATAACAAAAGGATCACTTGAAAAACCTCAAATTAATGGAATTTGGGAAATATACTTCTAATTAACTCATGGGACAATAAATTTATAATTGAATATTAGTGAAAATATTGCATATGAAAACTTGTAGCATGTGGCTAGGTTGATTCTTGGTGAGAAATTTATAAATTTAAAGATTTCGATTAGAAAATATGACAGACAAAAAAAAGAAAGGTTTATTGTGCACCTTAAGAGATTAGAAGTTATTTTTTAATGATTAAACCTAAACAAAGCAGAAGAAAGGAAATCATAAAGATAAAAGCAGAAATAAATAAACACAAAACAGATTAACAGTTATACAGATACAAGACACAGGGTCAACTAAGCCAGTCATTTGTTCAAAAAAGACTAATCAAACTAATGAATTTGTGGTAAGAAAATCAAGAGGGGAAGGGAAGAATAGAAGGGAAAGGAAGAAAATAGAGGAAGAAGGAAACACGTAAAACCATATTATGGAGGGTATACAAACTATAAATGCAGTTGAGATAAAAATATTAATACTTAGATGGCAACATATTTGAAAACTTAGATGAAACAGACCCAGTTTTAGAAAGAATATAACTCACCAAAAATCGATTCAAGAAGGAATAGAAAACCCAATTTTTCCTTTAATGATTAAACAAATTAAATCAATAGTTTAAAATCTTCTCAATAAAACCCAGTCCAAAAGATTTTCAGTTTGTTCTACCAAGAATTCCATTCTTACACAAACTTGTCCATAGCATAGAAGAAGGAACTCTCTTCAAGTTGCAGCCTAGATTACTATCAGACAAACACAGAATGAGAAAAAGAAATCACTAAGTCAATAATAGACCAATTTCACCCATAAACATAGATATAAAAATTCCAAACAAAATAATAGCAAACCTAGCCTAGCAGTGTATTTAAAAGAATATGTTCTGACCAATCTTGATTTAACTCAGAAATACAATTTTGATTTGATGTTAGAAAATATATTAATATAATTCCCCATATTAACAGAACAAAGGAGAATAGCCAGATGATTATCTCGATTGATGCAGAAGTCATTCGATAAAAGTCAACATTCATTTATGATAACAGCTCTTGGCAAACTAAGAATAGAAAGAATCTCCCTCATCCTGATAAAGGATATCAAGAAAAACCCTTCAATAGGCATCATCTGTAACAGTGAAACATTAAAAACCTCCCCTTTAATATCAGGAGCAAGGCAAGGATGCCCACTGTCACCACTTTTATTCAAAGTTGCATTAAAGGTCTCCGCCAACAAGATAAGGAAAGTCAGAGAAATAAAAGGTAAGGTTTGGAAAAGTAGAAATAGAACTGACATTATAGGCTTATGATATTATTACATTGAAATCCAGAGAGAATATATGAACAAGTTATCAAAATTAATAAAAATATAAGACTGAGAGTTATGAAATAAATATGGAAAAGCCTTTTTGATGTATATTTCAATTTGTCACTGGTATATAGAAACGCAGATTTATTATAACAAAAGTAATATGGTACCTAGAAATAAATCTAACGATATAAATATGTGTGTGATTTTATTTTTAAAAAGGAGACTTATTGAAGTATATTAAAAAATGAAATTAGGAAAGATAGGTATTGATGGATAGATAGACTCATTATCATGAAGGTACCAAATTTTTTTCACATTGATCCATAGATTTAACAGAATTCCACAGTTTCCATAAGCAGATATTTTTGAACTTGGATAACTCTAAAACTCACATATGGTAGGTACAGGAATACGTAATGTACTCCTAAAGAAGAAAAGTAGAGAAACTTACCCTACCAGATATTAAGATACACAGACCCAATTTCAGATAGATTATATAATTAAATGTGATAGGCAAAACTTTAAACTTTTAGAAAACACTTTGTGATCTCAATACAGGAAAGTGTTTCTTAAAGCAAAAAGTGCAAACTATAAAGAATTTGTAAAGCTATCTTAATAATTAATGTTTATCAAAAGACATTATAAAACTGATAACCTATCAACTGGGAAAATATTTGCATTTTATATAACCAAAAAAGAACTCCTACCATTTAATAAGAAAAAGACAAGCAACCTGATTAAAGAAAAAACAAAACCTGGATAAAAGACATGAAAAGGCATTTCACATAAGAGGACACAAGAAATATTGTTAACCTCACTTATAATCAGGAAAGCGCAAATTAAAGCCGCATGTAAAAGATTGGCAACAATTAAAATCTGATAATACCAAGGGTGGGAAAAGTTGTATAGCACTGATAGTGGGAGTGTATACCCTGGTAGTGAGAATATCAGTTGGCACCGTCATTTGGAAAACAGTTTGGCATTCTATAGTGAAATTAAAGATTTTAATACTCTTTCTTAATCCTCTACATCTTAATACTCTGCGTTCCATTCCTAGGTATCTACTCTAGGGTAACTCTTGCACCCGCATGCATAGAAAATAAATATCAGAGTATTCACAGGGCACTTTTCTTCTGTAATAACTAAACACTGGACACAACTTGGCTGTGCCTTGACAGGAAATGGATCAATAAATTGCCGGATATTCATACAAAGGAATGCTATGAGCAAAAAAAAAAAAAAAAAGAAAGTGAATGAGCCAGCCACATCTACACATGTGGCAGTACTGACCAAGAAAAACGTGTAACTATTTCTATAAAGTTCAAAAGTATGAAAAAATAAATAATAGGGATGGATACCAGGGGTGCCAAAAAAAGTATACACATTTTAAGAGCTGTTATCTATGTATTACTTTTCGAAGTGGAATTGAATGACAGTAGCAACGTGTAGTATGACGTCTGCTCAAAAGATGGCGTTCATCCAATGACAGCATCATTTGATGATTGCAGTAGTGATGTTAGCATCACCATGCAACAGACAGGACAATCAAAGAAAACGGAGGAAGCACGGTTATTGTTTGAGGAGCGCAAGACCATTATGGAGTCGTATTTGAAATTCGAGAACATTATGGAAGTATAACGATAATGGAGGCATGAGTATGCAACAGAACCTCCAACACGCCCAACAATTGTACACATTCGTGGTAAGTTTGAGACGTGTAGCACTGTGTGTGAGAGAGTTCTCACACAGCAAGTCCTGCTTCTTAGGCTCTGGTGTTGGAACAGCTTACAGGCTCACCACAGAAGTCTACCAAACAGTGTTCGCCATACTCAGAAGTGTCTGGACGCTGATGGTGACCACGTTGAACACCTCTTGTAATTGCAGAAGTCAAATGTGATTTGTATTCATCTTTTGTCGTCGGTTGTATATTGAGTATTACAATTTTAATACAGTTTTTTTCCTTTCTTAAAATGTGTCTACCTTTTTTTGGCACCCTCTGTATCTGATAAAACTGCAAAGAAGAGTAGGTTGAGCAAGGTTGCCTACGTGTTTTGGAACATTGCACCAGGACATCCAGCCAAGAGGGTGATGGAGGTAAAATCTAGTTCTTTAAAGCTACTCCCAAACCTTTTACCCTGGTGTGAGCAGTGCATCTCTACTTGAAGGAAAGGGGAGCTTTTTCAAATTTACTCAAAGGAACCATGTTGGGGGTGGAGGTAACACACATGGGAGTGTCAAAAGTATTGGGAACATTCTATGTCTTCAGCTGGGTGGTAGTTTCTAACTGTACATGTTATTTGTAAGGGGATATATGAAGAATGCATTCTTTAGATATATATATACACATATCTATATACACAACATACATAGATAATTACACATATAATGTATGTAGCTTAAATAATATATGTATGGCATCTGCACATTCTATGTGCTTTGTATGTAGGAAATGTGATATATCTTACAATTTTAAAAATTTGCAAAAAGCATGTGGCATTAAGTTTTCTTAACGTGGCTATCAACTAATTTAAAAAGGAGTAAATAATAAATTTCCTATGGCCAATCACTATTTCTCTTAGGCAAATAGTATATATTTTATGTTATATATTTGTATCACCTTGCCAAATGATTTTGACTGATCTTTGTCAGGAAAATGACTTTTCCCAACTTTGAGAAATTAAAACTCAACAGGCCTGTAGTCAGATTTGAATGAGGCTACTCCAAAAACCCAAAAGAGTTTGTATTATTAAACACAGGTACCTCCTATTCTTGTTACCTTTGTTAGCCTCTCTCTCTCTCTCTTTCTCTCTCTCTCTCTCTCTCTCTCTCTCTCTCTCTCTCTCTCTCTCTCTCTCTCTCTCTCCCTCCCTCTATCTCCCCTAACCACCGCAAAATATATATTATATATATATATATATATATATATATATATATATATATATATAAAATGAATGAGGCTGCAGAGAATGGCATCTTTAAATAAAGCATGATGGCCAGCATGGATTTTACCTGGACAGTGAAAAGCTTCCCAAAACAATCTCTCAGGGCATTAGAGACACTGGAATCTGCTCGCCCTGGCCCAGAGTCTCAGTAAAGTGGGGCTATCAGTGTACAAAATACTCAGAACCTGTGGAGGAGAGGGACTTCCTGTGTGGAGTTCAGGGGTCTGGACTGAGCCCAGCTTCTCTCCCGGGTTTCATTCAGCTCTACACTCACCTCTGGGTGGTGTCTGTATGTGTGTCTGCACCACAGTGAAGAGGGGAAGCACGGCTGCCTCTGCCTTCACTCGGTCAAGCGCTAGTACTTCTACCCGTGAAGATAAAATGGTTGCACTGACTCTAAGACTCCTTCCCATCTATATTCAACTTTATAATTTCCAAAGGGTTTCCACATGTGTTATCCCATTTGAGCTTCCAGGCCCTGCTGTGAGAAAGGGAGAGAACAGCAGATGTTAACATTCCACGTCATAAGATGGAGAACCTCAAGTCCCGAGATGTGAAATGACTCTTGTCAAGTCAGGTGGGTCTTCTGGCTCCTCCTCCAATACTCTTCATTTTCATTCCACAGAGGATTGGATTAAGGCACACACAAAAGAGAAGAGAGAGGCAAAGGGGGAAAAGACAAGGGACCGGTTGAAGAAAAGGAACATAGGTAAAGGACAAAATGGCAGACACTCCTGTGCAAAACCAGTGGGAGCAAATAGGGGCAGGCCTCCACCTACGGATACACCCAGAGTGTTCTCTTCAAGCCCCATCACTCACTAGAGGAGAGCAGATTAGAATGAGGGGCACCATTTGCCAAATGGATCGTGGTGTAATCACGAATGAGCAGGCCCGCTTGAGGGTGAGGCTGAGAATTGAAATTTAGGTCTACCCGTTCCAGGACCTTCTCTTTGTTCTCTTCTTTTCTTGCAACCCCCATCAAGCAAGCAGCTTCTGCCCTGTGATACTGGCTGATCATCCACCTGTCTAGATAGGCTTCCCTCGGACAATGTGGACCTCACTCATAGCCACCATGACATCAAGATGGGCATAGGTCTTCCCAGAAGCCCTGCCAGCCCAGGACCCCACTCTCCAGCAACCACACATACCTTCCACTGTTGGAACACACCCAGGCCTTACGCTTGGCCTCTTTGCCAGTTGGCTCCCAGCTCCAATCCTTAAGTACGGCAGCCCATTCATTACCAGTGTGGTGCTGAGTATTCCTGTAGAACTCTTTTGCAAAGTTCTTGCCAAACCCTGGAAAGATGCAATTGAAGACAACAAACAGTCTCCCCTTAGGTGGAGGTCACTATACAGTGGTACAGTTCTTGGAATCTAAAGATTGAGGTTTTTTAACTAACCATTTGATCTCCATTGCCTTAGTGTAAATTGGAAATGGATACCATATCTTTAATGCTAATTAGGCATTGCATTACTTAGTCTTCCAGGCCTCATGTAAATAACAATTAGCAATAATTTAGCAGTTGTACATGCTGGCATCTTCTAAGCCATACTATTGTATACCATTCCAAATTCCTTTGCATTAATTAGGATCATAAGCCAATCAGTACTAATTAGGAAGAAAATAAGTATAATAATAAATGCAACAAAATTAGGGATTTGTATCTGGTCGGTAGTTCCTTCCCTCTGCAGTTCATCAAATAGTCTTAATGCGTAGGAACTTCTCGTAATTGAAACTAATTATGAGGTTTCCCCTGCTACTCTGAGCCTCATGTTCAAATCCCACGAAGCTCATTAAATAAGTAACAAAACTGGAATCTTTAACACATATTGTAACTTGGATCATGTTAATTAGCACCACACGCAAAAGGCAGCAAGAGGCCGTTTAGCAGCCCCTGCTCTAGTTAAAGGAAAGGGAGATTGGGATCTTTACAGTTCTTCAGGGCTTTTAAGAAGCCAGGCCAGTGGTGGGTGGGCACTGTGATGAGAAAGTCTGTGTGGTATTTCATGGGCACACAGGGGACTTGGAATCTGGGGCTAAGCTACACCATGACTGGGACATTTCCAGCAGTCCCAGCTGTGTATGGAAAACATGTAAGTGTGATGGTGGTGGCCCAGTTACAATCTCCCGTTACTCCAGGAACTTGCCCCACACTTGACTCTTCCATGGCTACCTCTCCCTTACTTTGGGCCAGGTGTAGAGCTTTTCTCTTAAAGGTTGAGTGGTGAGCATGAAGGACCCCAGAGTATTCACTTGCCCTACACAGACTAAATCATATACACATAAACCCATGTGTCTGTTTCCAGGCAAACATATGTACCACTCAGTAGACATATTGACTGTATTCTCAGCTTCCAGCGCTGATCTAAACGACTGCCGTTCCCTTTCCGTGTACTGCTAGATCTGTAGATGACTCTCGAGTCCTCATGGGAAGATGCGTACAAGTGCACGCACCCTCCGTAGTGTCTTTTACCCTCCTGTCCAAGCACTGAAGCACTCTGAAGTCAAGCACTGGCGATAATGCTGGGAAGAGTCAGATACAGGGAGGTAAACCCACAGGGATGTTGGTTTATGGTATACCTACCTACAGTACCAGGACTCCATAACAATATCATTTACTGCTGTTTTATGGGAAGCAGTTCTAAAATAACCCTAACAGAAAACACTTGTGACTCTACCACTATGACTTGTCAATTTGGTGGCTTAATGAGACAAAAGACAGGACAAGAGATTTCCAGGCAACCAGCTTTACCAGAGCTAATGATGTCTTAAGCTGTTAATGTTAACTTTATACATTTGGGGATAGAATCTTCTAGTTCTTACGTAATAAACAATTAATAACTCTGAGCATCCTTCTAGCTGCCACTAAGCCGTCACTCCTAAATAAAGCAGCTCTTACTATGTATTCTAGCTCATCAAAATCATTTCTATGTCCTTTTTTTTAATTTTACTCCCATAGCTCTAGTTATTGATATGAGATCTACTTAGGTGTGGTTCCAAGTTGTTTGATGAGAATCTTCAGGCAAGTCTGGTCTCCAGAACCAGACTCTCAGTTATGCGAGAGCAGGAGTCCTCACATGTCATACTCTATCTGAGCCCTGCAATGGCTGCCACAGGCTACACACCACAAGTTTCCAGTAAGTTCTGATCCATTCATGAAGTAAGCATTTAAAAGAGCACCCAGAGCTCAGCATCAGAATGACACTTTGCAAGGACAAAAATACAGTTTTGATTATTCTTATAGCATTCTCAGTATTTTTAATGTTATATCCTGTGAGTGGGAAGGAAAGTGCAGTCTTGATATTATCTACTAAATAATAACCTGAAAAGAACTCTGGGACATGTGCAGTGTGCCTTGTGCAGCCATGTCACCTGCATTATTTTATCAGATATTAATGGATCGTGAATCTGGGGCTTTGTCTACACAGAGGCATAATGGTATAGAAAGTTAGAACAGCCTCATGAAAAGCACTCTTACTCCATAGTAAAAGGGAAACTAATAATTATTGCTAAAATTAGCTGACCTGGTGAATCCGTGGCATACTAGGTGATTCAATTTGTCTGTGTATGCACAGCCCCCAACATGACACACAAGTATTTTCGATGACATAATTCTGCACCAGGTAATGCTGAATAATTGACAATGAAAGTAATAACAGCTACGCCCTTCCACTAGTAGTTTACCGTCTAGAGGTTTTCTTATCAAGAGCTTGTGACTGACTATAAATTAAATATAGCCAAATTAAAATGTTTAACCAAGAGACAGATAAAAAGCAAAACACAACAAGCTTGTTAGTCTTTCTTTTTTTAACCAGACGTTATAGTTCCCAATATTCTTTTGTCCATAGTCCAGTGTTACCTTATATGACAGTGACCTGTCGCATGCCTGCCTCCCCTACTAGTGCTAGACTCTGGCTCCCTTGCTGCCATGAAGACCAGCAATGGTCCTCAGTGTTTAAGCAAAAGGAATCCGATTTGGCTTAAGAACGCCTAGGCTGGGCTTCTAAGCCAAAACCCCCATTCCCAGTAGAGGATGAAACAGGAGGCTGGTCTTGGTTATAAGGGAACCAGTGTATACATTTGGACTTGGACAGACAAAAACACACGTGGGTGAGTAGAATCAAGTCATTAGGCAGAGGCATAACTGAGAACAAGGCTCAGGGACAGAGCAGGAGCTGCTATGACCAGCCAGGACGCTGGGCAGCCCCTCTGTTGCCCTGAGGTCTTTTGTTCGTGCTCCTGACAGACAACAGGGTCCAGGGTTGGGGGGCTGAGGTCGCTGTGAAGGGGCAGGTCAGGGGTTAGGGGGAGGAATAGAGACTACAGTTACAGAGAATCCTGTGGGTCATTACAGAGCCCCATGTCTGTTCAAAATTTGTCTAAATTTTACAAAGATAGTTTTAAAATTAAAACTATACGTGTGTGTTTTAGGCTTAATAGGGAAACCCCCCAGACTTGTACAGCGTGACGTCTTATGATTTTTTCATTGTCAAAAATAAAGAAAAAGCAGAGAAGTTGTATAGGAATTTAATGAAGACCTTAAAACAGTAACTAAGATTTTGCGAAAAATCTACATCACTAGATCTGGGGTCCACTATTGAAAATGCATATAACACACACACACGAGGAAAACTAGACAGTGTGCACGCTACAGTTTTATCCACTTAAATGTGGTGCTGCTGAGTTACAAACACAGCATGAGCAGCAAAGATGAGGCCAGGCGGTCCTGAAGGACCCCAACAAAATGGAGGTTGCAGTGGTCCACGGTTTCCTTACTACTTTGCAGATGTAGGATGCTTCTTTAGAAACATGTGCGTCTGTTCATTCATTCATTCATTCATTCACTCTCCATGTGCTAAGCACCTCCTCTGAATCTAGCACTACACTGAGTGGTCCAGCTGCAGAGGACAGCAGTGCAGCCGGAGGGTCACCTATGAACTGGGGGAGTCGGACTGATTTGGGTTCGAGTCTCAGCTCTTCCACTTGCAGTGTAAGACATTTGTGGGAAGTTGCCTTGCCACTCAAAGCCTCAATTCCCCCATCTATAAAATGAGGACAGTATTAAGTCCTGCCTCATTCAGTGTCATCAGATTAAATCCAATGATGACGGAAAACCTCTTGGGCCAGCAGCACATAGTACGAAGTAAGTGCGCAGAAGTGTTAGTTGTTTTTGTTATTGCTTTTAAATGTCGGTATTCTCAGTGAGTAGAAAGCCAAGGGAAGCAAATGTTGGCTCACAGTAAGAGCTTTCTAACAGTGAGAGCCGTCCACGCAGGCTGGGCCGCTCGAGCAGGTGGTTGAGCCTTTCATCTCATCTCTGCCGTCCTTAGAGCAGAGCTTAGAGTCCCCATCTGTCCGGTGGAAGGGACTCCTCCTTGAGGCAAAAGCTGGCACAGATGTGCTTTCCAGACTTTTCCAACCTGCAATCCTGATCGTGTCATTCTCCAAGGGACTTGCAGCGGAACAGGAAACAACATTTTGACTGCACCTTGTCTCCCTGCCGGCTGCTAGTTGCTTTTCAGATGCATTCTAATTTGAGCTTTGCAAAAGCCCTGCAATGAAGAGAACATTCCTCTCCTTTTGCAGTGCTGGAAACTGAGGCTTAACAGGGCCAAGTAACATCTCCAAAATGGCACAACCAGGACAAGGTAGAAGAGATCCATGCTCTTTCATTCACTTCACTGCCTTCACTCGCAAGTTAAAATTCTTCCGAGAATCATCAGAAAAGTTGTCCAAGACAGAATAAAATCAGGAGGTATTTTGTCGCTGCAGAGGTAGAGGGAAACGCTCCTGTTTCAATCTCTAGATCTTGTGATTATCCAAAGCCCATGCAAAAAAAACAAAAAAAAAAAAAAAACCTGCCTAAAAATACCTTAGATCCAACAAGTCTGAAAAGCTCCCTCAGAAAATCTTCCCTTCCTCACATTGATCTCTTTAAAAAAAAAAAAAAAAAAAAAAAAGCTGCTCCATCATCTAGCTACACTGATGAAAGACAAGCCCAAACTGAACATTCCAGAAATTCGCTATAGAATTCCATCTTTCAGATCTGGGATCAGAAGAGGGCAAGGGGGTGGAAGGGGTGGTGGAGGGTGAGAGTTGAGGAGAAATTTTTTTTTTTTTTTTTTTTTTTTTTTGTCAAGAGGAACAGATTACATTCTTGAATCCTTTGCCATGTTATAAACAAGACTAAGCACACAGCATTCCTTCCGAAGCACATGGCCCTATTTTTAAAACACAGGTCTGGTCTCTCCTGGAACTCAGTGTTTGTCTCAATACTGTTCTTCCTATTCACTTAGGATTTGTTATAATTCGGTGCTATTAGTAATGGTGGCCAGGAATGGAACAGTTCTTTCATTCATCTTCTCTCCCTCCATACCCTCCATCTTTTGTAATTATGTGTTTAAGCCTGTAAACGTTTCCTAGGATGGTGCCCAATTTTAAGCGCTGCTTGTTATTACCTTGTGTGGGTGGTTTCACCCTGCTACCTGTAGCCTCCAGTTTTTGCTGGCGTGTTGTGGTTGCCTTCTCCAAAGTACTCAGACCTCAGCAGACACCTTACCTGAGGAGATATTACTGAGCTCCTTTCCCTTTCATGGGAAGGTGTTGGTTCTTTTCACTTTTTCAGGACATTTTAAAGGAGGTCCATTGAAAAAATGATCCTCAAGGGACAGTGGAAACTTGGCTGAAGACAAGCACACTGGGGACCTTCCCTCTTCACTATTTCTTTGGGGATTGGTAGTTAAGGACTTGGGTGGTTGGGGTGAGTGGATGGGTACCTTGGTGTATAAGAGATACTAGTATTGAGTAATTTCATGTATCCATTTAATAAATATACTGATATGTACTGACCCAAAAGAATAGGTCCTTGTCTCAAGAGGACATTGTATCACATTCTACAAAGCTGCCATTGCTCAAAGAATTTTTGGAATATTTCTGGGATGGCCTCTAGAGACTTTGGTGCCTATTCTTTTACATATTCTCAAGTAGGGAAAAATCTTCATCCTCTGTCCACAGCACTTGTGAATCAGTATATTTTTTAGTTCTCAAATCGATGGTTATTACCAGATGCTGAGACTGCCTTTGTTGCTTGGCTCGCAGTCCGGTTCTGATGGTGCCACACTTGGAGCCACATTGGGGCAAAGGCGGTGGCACTGGGATGCAGATTTGCATCCATGAAAACTCCCTTCCATTTCGACCCATGTATGTGTGTCAGTCCAGACCTACTCAGTGGGCCATCGTCCTATGCAAGCAGCAGAATTACACTGGTGGTCTGCACAGCCGAGCACCATCCTGAGCCCGTTCCGTGGGCAATGTCTGTTCTGGGCACAGCTTCAGAGCAGGTGCTTCTCACTGTAAATACGTGAGGAAGACCACCTACATCCTCACTGTCAAACCATCCCCATCTGAGTCCAAAGGGCCCCTTCCCCCTTAGATGCCCTGGGAATAGCGATGTGATGAAAAACAGAGACAGCAGTAATCTGAAAGTCACGTCTTCTAACTCTGTAGAAGACATTTAGTTGCACAGGGACCCAAATATCGATTGATGTTAGCCATCTATCATGGTGGCTTTCTTTTCAAATTAAGGATCAGTGACCTTTCTTAAAGTTGTGCTCTATGATTTGGGTATGGATAGTCTTTTGGTAAATTATATCTCACTAGAGCAGCGGTTCTCGCCTTGGGGCAGTCTTGTCCCCCAGTAGACATTGGGCAATGTCTGGAAACATTTTTTACTGTAACACTATGTGTATGTGTGTGTGGAGGAGGATGGGTGTGGTTGGGGGGAGGGCGTCATACTGTCATCTAGTGAGTAGAGACCAGGGACACTGCTAAAAATCCTACAAGTCATAGGACCGCTTACCTCAAACCCTCCCCCCCCAAAAAAAAAAAATCACAGAATTTTCTGAACCAAATGTCAAGAGTTCTGAACTTGAGAAGCCATATAACCAAACAAGTCTCATCTGATGAAATCAAGGCAGCCCATGGCATAAGCGTCAACATAGCCCTGACAAGCCTCTTCCTGTGGTTCTCTTAAGCTCATACCATGCAAATAGGAACGCTCCAAGTCAATGCTGCCCTTGGCATCCCAAGTTCATCCTTTCTGCACCCATGTGCGGTGTGAGCATTGCCCTTGTTTTACCCTGGGCACGGCACATCCTATCATAGGTACTGTGCGGAAGACACACACGTCCTCTGGCCATGCTTTTGTGATCTTCACTTTCTGTTGTGTAACCAGATGCCTGTTATAGAATCAAAGAATATTAGAAGTAAAAAGGATCTCCAGGTTTTCTTACCTGTGAGGAAACAGACATCTCAAGAATTCAGGTAATGCTTTGGATAGATAGAAATGGAGCCACGGAGGAACTGGGTCACGGGAGATCTAACCTGGTGCTTATCTCACCACCTCATTTCTACCACACTTTCTTGTCGGCGTGAAAAGCCGCAGCCCCAGGTCGATTGTACCAAGCTTGTAACAGATTTCCTTACATGCCCAGGCAATGAAATCACGGGGCCCACTCAGGGTGAGAGCACATTTCTCTCTGTTGCTGGACCCTGCAGAGTCTCTGAACTGTAAAGCTCAATTCCCTGACTTTGCTGCTGAGATTAGAGAACGGTTTTCTTCCTTCAGTTCACACGCCATGTCATTTTTAAAACACCATTAATTGACACTGGGAACAATCCTGATAAGCTTCCTCATCATCAGAGTCAGGAAACGCATCGGGAATACAGCTGATGGAAGGACAAAGGAATGTCATGGTTACGATTGTTATTTTTAAAGGAGAAGCTCAGTGATTTGCAAAGTACTGTAAGGGTTTTGCCACAATATCTTAGTGAAGGAATGAAACCAATGTTGTGACAAGACAGACACCAACCATCATCACTACAGGAAGAAAACAATTCTATAGTAAGAATGTACCACCACCTCAGTATACTCATTAGTCATATTTTGTTTTCCTTGGAATTTACTAACACAAAAATCTTGATGGTCAACCCTTTGAAAATTCCCCAAATTAAGGTGCTTTTCAACACAATCTTAGTCTTACAATAGAGTAAGTGAAAGCAGGTATAATAGTGATATTTCTGATGGGAAAACTGAGCAGAGGAATATTCAGCCCACCAGCCGGGAGGTGGGCCCGGTCTAAGATGTGGCCTCTAATTAGAGTTCCAGTCATGGGGTCAACAGAGTTTTCCAAGTGAGAAAGAACTTCTAGGTCACTCAGACCAGCTTATAGAAAGTGCACAGTGGATTTGGGTTCAGGACTTTATAAAAAAAAAGAAGAGGTGTGAAATCAAACTCAGGGAAAGAGATGAAGCACTCTAACAGTGGTCGGAGGGGCTAGAATGCAAACTCACTTGAAGACACCAAATCAGGGAATAAGCTTTAAAAACTATCTGAGGTCTGACTTGAGCCCTCCCATCTCCATGAAGTTGTAAAACTCTCTTCATCCTATTTCTCCCTTTCCTCACCACTCTGATTAATATATAACTGTTTCTACTAACTCTCCCTTTTATTGTTCTTTGTAGGTTTATTCAGTGTCTCCACAACTGCCTTAATTTGCCAGGGCTGCCATAGCAAGGTCCCAGAAGCTGGAGAGCTTAAGCAGCAGACATGTATTCTTTCATAATTCTGAAGGGTAGAAGTCCAAGATCGAGGTGTTGGCAGAATTGGTTCCTTCTGACAGCCATGAGGGAGAATCTGTTCCATGCCTCTCCTTGCTTCTGGGGGCTTCGTGGCGCACTTTGGTATTCCTTGACTTTTATACACATCACGGTGATCTCTCTGCCTTCATGTACCAGGACCTTCGCCCGTGTGCATGTCCATCCCAAATATCCCCTTTTGATAAGGACACGAGTCATGCTAGATTAAAAGGGCAGCTCAGGATTCCATCTCAAGGAAGTGGTAAAGCAGAACGTGAGAGCCTGCCCCTCTCCCAAAAGGAAACGGCAGCTTGTGGAGGGTCAAAGAGCAGAGACTTTGGAGTTTGCTAGACTAGGCAGCTTCTTCTAGCTCCACCTGTTTACCAGCTCTGACCTTAGGCAAAATATTTGAGATATCTAAGCCTCAGTTTTCTCCTCAGAGAA
Source organism: Rhinolophus hipposideros (assembly GCF_964194185.1). Taxonomy (NCBI): domain Eukaryota; kingdom Metazoa; phylum Chordata; class Mammalia; order Chiroptera; family Rhinolophidae; genus Rhinolophus; species Rhinolophus hipposideros. The sequence continues at coordinate 23,369,215 of NC_138063.1, read as the reverse complement.
ATGGGGATAGTAATGTACACCTCAAGATACAAAAGAGGAAGCAAAATGAAATCCCCAGATTTCCGGGTACTCTTTCTTCCAGTTAAAGACAAGGTTCTGACTGCCCTATAAGCTAGAAATAGCAGCTTCTACCTCCCATCGTGGGCCCTGTGATCAGCATGGCGACAGCCAGGTGGAGAAGAGGAATCCAGGCTCAGGTTGGGTTTGGAGCCCCCCTATGTTAACAAGAGCTCTGACAGCAGAGCAGAAAAAGCAAGGTGGCAGAACAGCTCATCTCCTTGGCTATAGGGGCAGAATGTGGTACCTCCCCCAGAGCCCACTTCTACAGATGAGAAAATGGAGAGGACTGGAAGGCAGTTGCCACCTTGCACGGTGGTGGCAACACTCATTTTAATGAGGGCTCCTCAGAAGTCATGTTCTCAGAAGGGAGGATGCAAGAAGAGCTGTGTTTCCTCCCGGCCGCCAGCCGTACCTACAGGGCACCAGACGGAGCTGCACTCTCGGCGCTAGGCCCTGCAGCCAACCTCGCAAAATGCTTTTTGGTGTTTGCCAACGGGTCTGCAGCTGCAACAGCAGGTGCTGGCTGCCAGGTTCCCCGTGGCAACCCAGGTGTACGCCAGGTTAGCAGCTCTGCCTAGGAGAAATGGCCTCCATCTCAGACGCAGGTGGCCTGAAGCATGGAGGGGGCTGTGTCCCCCCATGGTGGGAAGATAATGATTGTGCTGGTTTTTATGGGGCACGATATAACCTCAGTGGGTGGTTCAGTAGAGCTGTGGTTTTTAGAGGGCATGGGAGATTGTAACACACTTGGTGGTGTTTCTTGTTGGAGGGATTTTTTTTGTTCTTTTTTTTTTTATCGTCATTCAGCCCGATTCATTATTATTCACAGGTTTCCTCAGGCCCTCGGTTAATACATTTATGACTCTAGGAGAGTATTGCTTCCAGCCACATGATAATTCAAGTTTGTCTTTGTGTGTTTTGTGGAAGTGTTCATATCTAGGATCTTATGTGGGGCTCTTTATGGAATGATGAATGAGATAGATTAGGAATTGCTAACCTGGTCTGGTTGGTAGGTAAACTAAGGCCCAGAGACTCACTTGCTTGGCTGTACACCGTGTGTGTTAGGGAGCAAGGACCACAGTTCAAGTCTTCTGAGTCTTAGGGCCTCATCCTTTCCAATCTACCATGCCATTCATGCCTCCTGCTAGTCCCTGTGTTTTTGTTTCCAGTTGCCAGTGAACTATTTAATCACAAGTCTTTCCCTCCGATCGGCTGTGGGCTATCCTTTGGTACACAGATCAATGCCTGTTAACCACAGTCTCCCACCTCAGAAGCTCTGTCACTGAGCACGACGGGAGGGAGAGAAAAGGGAAAATCCTCCCTGGTAAAAGTATCGCGTCCCCTTCAGGACACCTATCTCCTGCATGCGCTCCCCCTCCTTCCAGCCCACCCCAAAATGTGTATTTGGTCATGAACAGTTCTGCCTCTTGGAGATTCAGGCCAAGTGGGGCCTTTCGGGAGGCTGAACCAGGGCCCGAAATAACTTTGGTTAAAGAGCATCTGGTGCTTTTGCCCCAGCATATCGGTAAATTCACACCCGAATGGGCTGTTTGTTATTTTCTATTTCTTCTCCATTTAGGAGGAAACCTGGCCCTAGAAAATCTATAAAGTTGATAATCCCCAAACTACATCTGTACATCTGTACGCGCGCACGCATGCATACACACACACACACACACACACACACACACACACAAGCACACAAATGCTTTTTTCTATACTTTTTAGGAACTTGACAGTGATATGTGGCAGGACATTTTTTGGCTTAGGCAGATGTTATAATGTGTTTGCATTCCTTAAACAAATAACTAAGTACACACTAAAGCAGCCCAGAAGTTTATAGAAGCACAGTGCTGAGAACGGATGTATCATTAATGGTTCTCGTGGGCGTTACCAACAATCCAGTTTCTAGGACTCCTGCCCCCTCACTTAATTCACAATTAACTGAAAATAATAACAACAGAAGCAATAAAGGAGCAGTTACCATGTGCCAGACATTATGCTAAATACGGTGCATGCGTTACTTATTTCTCACCACAACCGTGTAGAGTTGAGTACTACCGATATTTACAGATGAGAAAATTCAGGCTTGAGGGGGTTAAGTAATTTCTCAAGGTCACAGCTATTATAGCTGGTATAGAGTTGGGCTAGAGCCTGAAGAAAGACAAAGCTCTAATTTGTTTTTTGGCTTTATAGCAAGTTTTTGTTTGTTTGTTTGTTTTTAACCATTTTATTCAGTTATATTTTACTGGTAAATCGTTGTACATAATTCATGTACACAACCTTTGTGTTTGGGGATAAGTGTGCACCATGAAACCACCATGACCGTCCATCACCTCCCAAAGCTTCCTCCCACCACCTTTATTAATATTTTGTTGTTGTTGTTGTAAGAATACTTAACATAGCATTGGCCCTCTTGGAGAATTTTAAGTATACACTACAGTACTATTGGCAGAGCTCTAATTTGAAAAGGCGAATTCCTTTAATAACTGGATGCTGACAGAATTACACACGATATTCAGTAAGAAAACATAATTCATACAATCGAGTCAAATCAATCAATCAAGTAATGTGGATGCTGTGGGGAGGCCACAGAAATACTAATCACAGTTCTAGGATTAGAGATTCCACAGTGTGTTAGGGATAAGGAAGTGACACACAAAGGAAAAAGTCAGTCACCAGTGACGATTCTGAGGTGGCTGGGACAGGACTGGGTTGTTAGAGGTGCAGACTTCTGGTGTAGAAGAGACTTGCTCTCCATCCAGGTGGGCAGGGACATGTGTTGTGACACTAGCATGCACCACAGTGCCACGCACCTAATAAAGGTTTGGTCAATGATGAAACAAATAAACCAGCAAGATCATTTTATTCACGGTCAAGTGCGGGAATTCTCCAAGCCCCAGTCCTGTACTTCAGAGAGTATGGTGCATAATATTTCCATGAGAGCCAGACAAGGAAAGGATGTCTTAGTTGAAATCACCCTACTGCTTCCTTCATCCACAGAGTCTCACTAGAAAAAAATAAAATAAAACAAAAAAATGGAACTAAACAGTATACTCAGTGTCATACTTGATTTATACAAGGTCTGACAATTAAGTTCGCAAACTCATCCTAGAAAAAGTGCCACATCACTCATTGCTGAATATCACTATGGTCACCTTCGAAGTACTCCCCTTGGGAAGCTATGCACCGACGCCAGCACCTAGTCCACCCTTCAAAGCAATTTTGGAACTCTTTTTCTGGAATGGCCATCAGAGCTGTCGTTGTATTCCCTTGATGTCCTGAATGTCATTAGAATGTGTTCCTTTCAATATTTCCTTTATCTGTGGGTAAAGAAAGAAGTCGTTGGGGGCCATATAGGTGAACAGGGAGGGTGTTCCAATACAGTTATTTGTTTACTGGCTAAAAACTCCCTCACAGACAGTGCCGTGTGAGCTGGTGCATGGTAGTGATGCAAGAGCCATGAATTGTTGGCGAAAAGTTCAGGTTGTCTTAATTTTTTTTCACGCAGCCTTTTCAGCACTTCCAAATAGTAAAGTTGGTTAACTGTTTGTCCAGTTGGTAAAAATTCATAATGAATAATCCCTCTGATATCAAAAAAGGTTAGCAACATGGTTGCCACAAGTTCGCAAACTTAATTGTCAGACCTCGTACACAGGTGCAATCTCTTTCTCTCGGGGGCCAAGTCACAATCGGCTGATGAACAGTCAGGTCACAAACCATTCTTTGAGCAGCACTGTTCTAGAGCTGCACACAGTAGGTCGCAGTGCTCCCTAAAACTCCGCTTCCCAGGCGTGGCTGCTCTCAGGGTGCACCAGCCCTGTGTGCTGTCTGAGGAGTCACACTGCCGAGGTCTGAGTGCCACCTCTGCCAAGTTGTATGGCCTTGGACAATCCACTCTTTTGTGTGGAGACCACAGATGGAGATTGTATGAATGAAAGAAAATAGCCTATAAAAAATGTCTAACCCGTAGTAATGCTTTCTACCTGTTAGCTCTTATTGCTGTGGTTGTTGATAATCTTGTTGTTGGAAATGCTTGTCAAGTTCTTTTTTCTTTTTTTTTTCACATTATGATCCCAGAAAATAAATATCGTAGCATAAGATTAAAAAATACAGATCCCAGCTTGTTTTAAGGGACTGAGAGATGGTAGGAAAGTAACCTCTTTTTCATTCTCCAGACTTAATTCAAGGGCAATGGGAAGGTGTAGGGATCAACATGAATCTTTACATGTTAAAATGCACTCGGGAATTGCTTTCACCGGGTATGATAAGACATGCAGACATGAAAACGTTAGTCATAAAGGAAGAAGTTTATACTCACCGATCACTAGACACAGAGGGAACACCACACTGTGTGTCTGGTATGCAAGGCCACACCGAGAAGCACCAGGGCAATAGTCTTTCCTGTGGTTTTCATAGGAAGGACCAGGCAAGGCAGGGCTGGCAGATTTAGGATTGGCTGGTTTGAATCATTTGAGCAGACTGCAGAGTGTAGAGATTGCCCCTAGTTGCCTGGTACCTGGCCCTGGGGTGAAATTAGGACAGTGGGATAGTGGTTCAACCTCTGCAAGCTCCATACAGGAGGTACTTGGTGGATATGGGCCCTGGATTAATTGGTTTGAGCATGAAAGGCATGCTGTCGGGCAGTCATTTGCTATCTCTAGGAATTAGCTAGCTCTGGGATAGACAGTCTCTCTAGGATCAGTAAGGACCCAAATGTCAAAGCACCATAAAATATGAAAAATAAAAAAAACCATGATGAATGCACATGACCTGGCAGGAGTAGGGTTGATAAGAAAAGGCATATGATTGTTTGTATCTAGCTCACAGTCAATTCTGACAGCTTTCAGGTGAAGAAACCCCATGGGTATTTCCACTGTAGAGAGCAGGATTCTGGGGAGGTACCAGCCACAGTGCCGCCACTCTACTACCATCCCCAGTGATCACCCCTTTGGCCTTCGACCCTCCCTCCATGCTTTCGCTTTGATAACTCATTCCATGAGCGGCGCTACGAAAATCCGGTTGCCTCAGCCCAGTGGGAATTTTGCGACACCTGTTTCTAGAGCTGGATCCACTTAGCTACACACAAGTTAGGGCGGTAACTGAGTGTGTTTGAGCAGCAGCCACGTAATGCCCTTGCCCTGTGTCGTCACTCGGCGTGTGTAGTCTGAAGCTCTAAGGGTTGTGGTTGACAGACAAAACTCACCCACCAGGTTTCTCCCTGCTCTGGTTTTAAATTTGCTTTCAGGAAAAGGCAGGTGGTGTCCATGACACTTGGGAATACACTGATGTGTTTAAACAACTTGGTTTCTTCTCAGGTTCTGCCTTAATTCTATCATCCATTCATTCTTTCATTCAACACGCAAATGATGTCTGGCAGAACTTTTTTTGTTGTTTTCTGAATTCCCAGGCAGCATAGCAAAATGAATCACTGAGCTTTGGGACTCAAATTCTCCAAAGTGGGAGGGGCAGGGAAAACCAGCTTCTGCTGTGCGATCAGCAGTCAGAATGTTGGCTGAGGGAGTTAGAGAAGACAGCCGGCAGCCATCCTTTAAGTAACAACTGGACTTCCTACTGTCCATAGCAAGGAGATGGAGATTTAAAGGACTCAAAGGAATTGGTTTCATTCCCTTGTCACCCAGTTAGCTCTGGTCTGCTTCACTGGCTACAGTCTTCCCCTCACTCTGACCCACCATCCTACACTGAAAGAGCAGAGGAGGAGAATGTGCTGATGAATCAGGGCACATCCACCCCATCGCGGGAAAAATAATTCAGGTGTGTCCTCCTGCTGTTGGGTCGGGATAGCATATTTCAATGTCCGCCCATGCCATCAAAGACATGGCTCATAGAGATGGAAATACGTGAACTGGCAGACTTGGTTCAGCTTCCTGTTACCCTCCTGTCTAGTGGCTACATATGAGTTTTCTCCTGGCACACACTCAGGAAACCAAAACATGAAAGGAACCCAGTGTCTAGTTCTTGAGAGCGCCACATAGCCAAGAAACCAGGACTGTATGGCATTGTTTAGTGGTTAAGTCTTTGAAGCCAGCTTGCACGCATTCACATTCTGACTACCACCTGCTAGTTGTAGTAGCAAAGGACAATAACTTGCTTATCCTCACTGTGCCTCCTCTGTTCAATGGGAACAAATATAATGCCCCTCCCTCATAGGCTTGTTGTCAATATGAAATGAGTTAATACATGTAAAGAGCTCGGAGAGTGTCCTAGCATAATATATGCATAATTTAAGTATTTGCTATGACCATTATTATAACTAGCATGCTTGTGAGGTAAAGAGTTTCAGCAACTGGAATGCATGCCTCAAACAACCAGCGGGGAGCCTTCTCTGGCCTTTCCACCTTGCCATCAGGTGTTCCCCGAGTAGTGCCGAGCATGGGGAAGAAGCTCCTGGAAGCTGGACCACCTCCCCACAGGTTTTCCAGGGTTCAGGGCACAGAGAGTAGAAAGAAATGGCTCTGAACCTGGCCAGAACTGAAAAGAAGGAACTGGGTGCTCCCCAACACCCAATACCATGGACAGGTAGTAAGGTGCTGGAATAAAACCAACTTCAGTAGCATCATCTTGGGGGTCTGAGCGACATGGGTGTGTCAGGCCATGTCACCTTTTGGGTCCTAATTCAGAAACCTGCCCTCTCTGCCAGCACTAGGTATTGGTAGCCAATGCCTGGGTTTTGATCGACCTTCACTGCTGTCACCATGACACTTACCTAAGAAGCTAACCTTAATTAATACACATACAGTGCTTAGAAGCACAGCACTCTTACCTTTCCCAAGGCCTTAAAACTTAACAGACTTAACAGACATACAGCTGGTGTTCTTCGGGTGACCATCAGCAGGCTTCTGACCACCGTACCCATGCCCAATGCCTCTTATAATTGTCCAAAGACTCAGAAAGCTTCTGAGGATGTGTAATCAGCCATGCTTGTATGAAGGAAAAGAGGAGTTTTGGACCACACTTCTCACCTGTTAATTTTCCTTTCTCAATGTTTCACACCAACAAGCACCTTTATAATGAAATGCAGTGAGGGAGGAAGTTAGAGGCAAAATTATGCTATTGCAACAATCTTGGGTTGAACAGAGAAAATAATAGATCAGTGGTTCTACGTACGTAGGCCCATAAATGATCTCTTTAACTGAGAGAAAGAAAAGAGATTTGACATTTGGTCATGGGAATATTTTGTCCTTGACTTGGATGTTTTTGTAAGACATTTTATTCATTCAGTCCTCATATTTACCATATGAGAGGAATTCTTACCATTTTACACTTAAGGAAACTGAGGCCCAAAGTCCAACCCACAATCTCCACCCACTAGAGGTGACTTCTTAAAGCAGACGGTTCTACCCAGCATCACTGTAAGATATCAAACAACAAAAGAAAATGCAGCCCAGACGTGATAAAGCTGACCAGCTACTTATTTTGCTTTGTAAAAGCAAATCATTAGCTTGAGCTCTTGCAATTTCCTATGAACCGGGCTAGGGGGGTGGGAGAGATTTTCCCTTACATGTATTATTATAGGGAAGCCCATAATTGAATCTAATTTCTGCAGCTGCCATTAGAAAGCAGGATGGCAGCAGCAGCATCTGGGAAACAACAGAGGCCCATAGAGCAGGGTAGAATGTGCCAGAGTGCAACTGCGAAACCCAAGGTACAGGGCAAAGCCACCTGCCCTAAAGTGGCAGGAGAGTGTGGCCCCCTGCAGCCCCCACCTCCAAAGGCGAGCGGCGCACAGAGTTCCTGTGGAGCAGAACCCCCTGTATCTTTGTTCTCCCTCTGCCACGGCTTGTAAGTATTAGCCTGATGTTGTTTACTTCTTTTCCCAATCTCTCCTAGGAATATGATTCACACGTTTTCAGATTTATTTGAACAAAATGCAATAAATATGCTGCTTCAATTTTAACTGCTGGCCTGTAGCCAGGGTTTTTAATGAATCTGGCCTGTGCTACTGAAGTGTTCCTGGATCTCCAGGGCTCTGGGTACTGTGTGATTACACACACACACACACACACACACACACACACACACACACACCCCTCCCCACCTCCTATTCCCTGGAGGGCCAGTGACTCACAGTCAACTGCAGGTTTTTCAGAGCAGACTGGTTAAAATTAGCAGGAGCCCTTATTGTTCAAGGAGAAGAAGGATTCCTCCATCTCCTTTCACGGCTGCATGGAAATGCCATCTTTTCATTTTTTCCCCCCTTCTGTTGGAATCGCTATACCCACCTCTGAAAGCTGCCATCATCAGCCTTTTTATCTTCCTTTGTTTCCTCACACATGGTCACTAGACCAGGATTAGCCTATGGGAATGGTCATATAAAAACAGCTGGATATTGGGGCTTCATGTGGAGATAAAAGGACTCTGAATAGATTTTCACCACAACCAGTCAGTGCCCCATGCTCTTGAGGCAGGAAGAGGAACATTCCCAAAGGTAGTCCCAGGCATGGCACCTGTTCTCAGAGGAAAATGAGAGATGCCAACAGCAGATCTGAGGCGCCCATCTCCCAGACCCCACCCTCCAGTAAATACAGCCAACAGAGGGTAAAACTGAGGAATCTACAAATGGGTCCCTCTTCGAGACCCCAGCCTCCTCTTTCTACAGGAAGAAGGTCACCAGCACCCCCTCCAGCTGCAGGAACCCGAAACTCAAAAGTTAAGTGCCCATAATGAACACTTAGGGCTATTATTGGTTGGCATCTGGGAACTCCTTAGGAACGAAGGGACTTACAGAGAGGGGTAATTTTAGGGCCTGGGGCATGTTTTCCCACTGGCAACAAAAATGTGGCTCCAGAGACTCCATCTGTCAAGATGGTGGCCAAATGCTGCCTTGTTGCTAGTGAACTCTATCACCTATTTTTCTTCTTTCAAAGAAAAATCCAAGGTCTGATCTCTGCTATTGTTACCCATGATTTTTAGTGATGTCAGGAGCCCCTGTTGCTTTTTCTCTCTTGAAGTTACTATCAAAAGCAAATTATAGCTTGTTCTGCAGGGGGTCTGTCCACCCCACTCTATCCCCATCTCATTTCATCACATCCCCTGATGGGGCCTTCAAAACCATTAAACAAAATTCGCAAAGAAACTTGGAAGTCAGGCACCTGGACAGGCAAATAACGTGAAAGGCCTGGGTACCCTTATGACTAGGGAAGAGGACCAGAATCCAGAGGTCCAGGTGGGAATAGTTTCACCAAAAATACACGGTGGGGCTCCTGAGAGCCTTCATTTCCTCGTCTGTGGAATGACAGAATCCATTAAGTGATCTTTCCAGCCCCTTTATTCGGAAATTCTGAGATCCGGGCAGCAGATGTTGAGTGGTTACTCCCTAACTTTTTTTTCTCCTAGTGATATCTGAGAATAAAGACACAGCTAAACACCTCCTTCTCTGTGTTTCACTTTCTTGAAATGGAATAATAAATGGCTCTTATTTCTGCCATGATTGCTCAAATCATAAAAATCACGCCCCCTTATTTATCATATCCATAGAATTGTGGAATGTTTTCTTATGGAGACTGGAATAAAACACCATCTTGTTTCCACTTCAAGGTAGTATTCGTGGTGTGTATTTAAGTGTGTCTCTCCTATGCCCCTTACAGGCACCGAGGCAGATTCATAAGCACGCCTTGGTGATCACATGATCTCTAGCTAGCCCTTTGCTAGCCCTTTCTCATATGAGAAATACAGAACACAAACTCTGTTCTCAACTTTTTACTTGTCTTCTTGGGAAGGCAAGGTCACCGTGCATAATAATAACAACAGCAACACACGTTGTTAAGAGCCAGGCAGTGTGCTACATACTCAATAGATCTTTATTTCATTTAAGTCTCAGGAAATTCCATAAAGTATTTCTTTTTATTTCCATTCTACCAATGAGGAGTCTAAGGCTTAAATTCATTCATCTGCCCAAAGCTGAGCAGTGATTGAAATGTATCTGACTAATTTTATGAGTTTGAAATGTCGTATAAGCAGTGTTAGCCTGAGTGAGTGTACGCCAGGTGTACAGAGCAGTGATGGAGGTGGGGAGCTCTCTGCAAGGTCAGGGATGTGGAAGTTGTATGTTAGGGAGGTTACCTGGTCCTTGAGTTTATACTGAAGGGAATAAGTAGGAACTAACCCTGGGCAGTGGAGAGGAGGCACTAGTTCAGAGGTGAGAAGGAGAGTAAGGACTCCTGATAGGAGATGTTAAAAGGGACACTGGAAGACCACTGCTTCACCACCCCCTCGGTCTGCTTTAACAACAGGAGAGAGAGCTTCCATTTGCCCAAAACTAGACCCTGGTAACTCTTTACACTGGATGGCCTTCAAGAAAATTCCTGGCTTGACAAAGGGTTGACCTCAGGTAATTTTGATTATTTTTAGAATGGAGCTTATAGAAACAAACACATTCCACTTATTACATAACCAAGGCTGGAAAAACAATGTTTTACTGTCAGTTTTATTACTTGGGAAATGCAATAATTTCCAATTTTGAGAAATACAGTCAGGGAATTATTTTTTAAACTTTTTAAAAAATCCTGTATTGGCTTCATTGGCACTTCTTGTCCACTCCATTTGCTCCCTGAACTCTGGTTTCAGCCTCCTTTCTTTTCTTTGGTAAGCTTAGTTCTCAGGTTCATGTCAAACATGGAAGTTATTTCTTAGCTCTGAGTTCATGGAAATTTTCCAGAGTTGTAGCCTAATTGCACATTCAGTCAGAATTTTTTTTTTTTTCAGCAGGTTTGGCAACTTTTTAATCCCACATTAGGCCATTATCTGCTTGTATCCAGGGCCAACTAGACAAAAGAAACACGCCACTTGCTGACAAGAGTTCTTTTCTTAAGCCTTTGCCTAAGGAAAACCTCTGATTCTTTCTGTCACTTTTTGGAATCCAGACAATAAGGTGTCAGTCTGTATCTCTAGTAGCCATGGGAAAGGAAGACTCCCAGAAAGACTTGGGTTCAAATTCCTGCAAACATTTAATTGTGGTGAGACGCCGAATATGTTTCTTAACATTGCTGTGCCTCATTTTCTTCACATAAATGTGCTTAATATTATCTTCCTCGCGGGGTCGTGGTAAGTTTCGATTAAAAGTGGCACATGTACTTGTTTAGTCTTCAACCAAGGACAGTTAGTAAAGTAACCAAAAGGACATCATTACAAAGTGGCTTCCCTTGTAGGGCAGCTCTAAGGCGTTCCCTCCTGAGTCATTGTTACCGTGAAGTACCCACAACCCTTGGGTGGGACACATGATAGAAACACCCAGACGAGCCTGGACCTGACGGCGTTTCCCAGGCCTTTTCATGTCCGGTAACTACTGCATTTTGTTTCATTTATCTAATAGAAATGAGATCTTTGCTGTCTTCTCAAAATAGAAGTGCTCCCACATTTGGTGCTCAGATTTTCCCTTACAATGGCCAGGTGATTTCCCCCCTGGTTAAGGTCACAGGAAATCTACCTATCCAAAGTGCAGAATCAGGAGGAATTAGGGACCATAAAGAAACTCGAGACAAAAAGAAGTGACATGCCCAAAGTCATAAAGCTAAAGACGAGTGAGCCTGGGAATGCCATCTCCCGAGCCTCTGTGCCCCTACTTCCTCCCATGCAGCTTTCCTTCGGGAATGTAAGTCATGTGTGGAGTCACCGCATGTGAAGATGCTTCTGTCCAGCATGGTGCCAAATATTCCAGTTAACATCAGTATGACGTGGCTGGTTCTCTATTCCGTATTCATCCATGAATGGGGGGGGTGTTTCTGCATTGAACTCATGCCAATGTTCACTATTCCTAACTTCTTCAGTGGTCAGAAATTCAATTTGTATGGCTTGTCTTTCGTTAGGGTGAGAATCATCGCTGCCCTTTCTCAATTATTTTACTAATCCTTGCCCATCTTAACGTCGTGCACCAATGGCATTTTTACCAAGGTCTGCCGCCAAAGTTCCTCTTCGTTATAGATGCTCAGTAGATGTTTGATGAATAAACCAATGAATAAATATATGAATATTCCCAGGATAAATCAGTCCAGCAGCATCTATCATTTGCTGGACTGACTTCAGCTTAAAAATGAAACAAGCCAGGAAATTTCAATTTAGTAAAAGAATTTAGTTTGGGGCCTCTATGCCAATGAACAACTATCTTGACTCCTACTTAACAAATTGTTAGGATGGCAAGGTTTGAAGCTGTAATATGCTTGCCTTCTCCTGGCCATCTCTGTTCTGCTGGTTCACTACCTGCATGTTTTCTACCTGCATGTCTGTCCTCTTGTAGTGGTAAAATGTTCACTCCCAGTTATTGTTCAGTTATTTCCTCTTCTCTCCCCAAACCTCCCATTTCCCCACCCCGTGTTCAGAGCGTCTTTAATAATTTGAGATTAAGCATCAGTAGGAAATTTTGTATTGGGAATAAAGTCCTCCAAAAACTATATCAAATATCCAGGTCATGAAAACAGGAAGAAAGTGTGAAAACCTCAGTATACAAATCCACACTTGTAAAACACACATTGGGTGGGGACTTACCTTCTTGAAAACACATTATAATTTTCTAAAAGTCCTCACCTCCAGCTTCCTCTAAGCAGTGAGCTGTCCAAATGAACAAAACAAGATTTGATTTACAAAAATGATTTGAACATGGGTTTAGGTGTCTTCATGGCAAGATTGACTTACCCATGAGTTTGTCCATCGTGCTGTGAAGGGAACTTCTCATGTGGGGTTTGCCCAGTACAGATTGAGGAAGGGAAAAGGAAATAGAGGAAAAAGGGCAAGTAGGGTTATAAACAGTAGGGCAGACTGGTGAACCATGCGAGATCAAAGGGTCAATTTCTACCCTTGATTTAAAATCATCTTATCTTGGCTGCCTTCTCAGAAACCCACTGGGCACGGCTTTTGTCCCCTGCAATCCAAGTAGTACACATAGAGAACAAACCAGCTCTTTGCCGTGGCTGAGTGTTTGTGTGTCTACAGGGAAATCCTTCATGACGCCCCCTTACTCACATGTGAAACCCCAACTCCTAGCACCATTCCCAGCCTGCCCAGGGCAGGACCCACTGTTACACTTCACCTGCCCGTCACACAGAATTCCTTCCATCCCCAAACATGCCAGTCTGTTTTATGCTTAGTGCCATGCACTTGCTGCTCTCTCTTCCTGGAATTTATTTCATCCCCTTTCAGCCAATACTTCCAAATTATTAGAGAGACCGGAGTGTCACCTACTTGGTGAAGTCCTTCCTGACCCAGTAGGGAAGTCACTCATTCCCCTACCCGCACCCCCACACGTCCCCTCCCCAGTCAGGCTCTTAGGCCTGACTATTGTCTTTATCACAGACTGTTAAAAACTAGTATTTACACGTTTGCCTCCAGCACTCTGAGAATTAAGATTTATGTTTGTGTCCTCACATTTACACCTGGGAGATAGGTACTATTATTAATTTCATTATTGATGAGACAGCCAAAGCACAGAGAGGCTGAATAATTGTCAAGGCTCAAACACCCAGTACCTTGTAGAACTATGATTTGAACACAGGGCACATGGGCTCAGAGCTCACCCTTTGAACTATTTTGAAATGTCCCCCTTCCTTAAAACATGAGCATGCTGGTTACCTTGGCACTTGTACTGTGTTACATATATTAATAGGACTTCTTGTTCTTAGCCATCCAGATCAATTACGGAAGTTTGTATGTGAGTGTTATACCGTTAATAAATTCCATTTTAAACTATTGTTCTAGAATACATGCTAGATAAAATTTCCCCGTGTGGCCCCAGGAGCAATGGAGAGGAATGTGGGTGGTGTTTTTAGCTCAGGGGAGATTGTTATTTTTATTTAAATTTCTTGTTCCTGCATCTTGTTTCTTCAACTAAATTGGTGACTGGCCCAAGACGGGACTGTTTCTTATACCTTAAGGGTCCCCCTAAGGACCTGGAATTGTTGTGTTCACAATAGGCATGGAAACTTTTGCTGACTAAATTAGCACAAGAACAAAACTGCTTCCTGATTGCCAACCACCAAAACTGTCTTGAGAATGTAGCATCATGTTGAATATTCAATAGCTGACCAACTTTCTTACCGCGTTCCCAGCTCTCAGCGAGTTGGAAGTTAGTTGGGAAGGCAGAGATGGAGTGATCACTTGGCCAGCCACCTCTCCTCTCAATCTCCAGCCCTTTAGTCAAGCTTCTGGTAGTCTCCATCCTAATCATCTTGTAGTTATCCGATGTCTCCTGTACTTGTTCCTGGCTGGCTTGTTCTGAGCACATCCTCTGTGCCAGCCAGTGTGCTAAGCATTTTGCAGGTATTATCTCGCTTAATTCCTGTGCTAGCCCTCTGAAGTTGGTGATTTATTAAACCATTTTTTTTCTTAAATAAGGAAACTGAAGCTTCGAGAGGTTAAATAATTTGAACAAGGTGAAATACCTAGTTAAACAACAGAGCTGGGATTTAAACCAGGGGCCTTCTTACTCCAGGGTCACAGCCTTGTCCACCAGTTGAAAACGCCTTTCCTTGTAAGTAAATAGTGCGGTTCTCAATAACTGGCTAACAACATTTGCATTCCAGTTCTCTCTTATGCAGAATGTTTCTGTCTCCATGTCTTTTTTCTCAGGTTTCTCCACTTGAACCCCCCGCCCTTTTGCATAAGGACTAAAAAATTGTACAGATTTTAAAATTCTGAACTAGCATCTTATCCTCACCTCCCTGATTCCATGACCCTGGATAGTTTGAGGCTGTGTTTTTCTGAAATTCGTATTCCTTTTTTTTTTTTTTTTTTAATAATAGAATCCTGCCTCCAGACCCATTTCTTGGGTCTTCCAAATGAAATCCAGAGTGCAGACATCCTTATTCTCTATCTGTCTCAAGATGAGGCTCTTCGTAACTGGACTGACTCCCTGAGAATCTGGGAGTCTAATGCAGTATTCCCTTTACCAGTCCCAAACCTCCCCAATGACTCAGTTTCATTCTCTGATCTCAAGCCCCACCAGGGGCTCCTCATTCCCAGTGTCCACTTCTGGAAATGTCCCTTCACTCTCATCTGGGTGACGGAGAGACCTCCTCTGATGCCCTATTAAAATAGTCCCCTTTTATCTTACATCATAGTATCAGTCTTGCTGCCTGTAACGGCACGTTGTCCATTAGCTCTGTTTGTACACCAATACAATGGTGGTAACCAACACAGGCATTATCCAAACCAAACATCTGGGACCACTTTGGGTCTGAAATTTCCTTAGAGGATGGTTGGGGAAGAAAAAAAATGCACTTTATCCCATTTCTTGAACAGAGGCTTGCATAATCAACCAAGTAGAAAGAAATGTTGAGATGCATTTAACCTCATTAGTTTCAGTAGGACTGGCTCTCCCTAATCCATCAGAATTGAGCTACATTAGTGAAACTCCACTATCTCCCAATCTCATTTACATAATGGATGAGATGTGAAATGAGCCCAATGCAAGGAGTGCCGCCCGGAGGCATCAAAGTTTATCACAATATGTAAGAGTTCTTTTAGATCATTGCATTAAATTTCCACTAACAAGATACCAAATTAATTGTCTGTGTTACTGTACTAGCCCAAAGTCTAGCGAGTAGAGAGTATCAGTGAGGAAGGTAGCTGGGGTTTCAAGGACTGTGAGCGGGGAGGGAAGTGATGAAGGATACCTTAGCTTTCTTCTGCCCCTTTAAGAAATCCTAGGCACCTCTGTAATCTGATGGTGGACTTTGGTTTTATTAGTGAGGTAAGCGAGGATGAGTAAATCAACTGTATCAGACAAGCCTCAGGACATCTAGAAATTGATCATTCTGCCGAAATAAGCACTCTGTGTTTATTAGCTGGGAGTTCATCACTATCACTTCTCCTCATCCAATTCCTAAGAGATTTCAAAGCCATCATCATGGTATTAGCTCGTCTGACTGAACTACTAGAGATAAAGATTAGGAGATCTATCTAATGATGGGTCTGAGTTTGTGTGATTTTTTTTTCTCTTCTATTGCAAAGAAGAGAGCTTTTGTAGCACACAATCTGTGTCTATATATGTATGCCTGCACACAATTACAATGTGCTTGCATTCTGAATTGAAATAGTGGAACGAAGTAGGTGGTTTGAAGAAAGACACCCAGTAAAGCTCTTGAAACAATGCAACTTTCCCATCCCTAAGGAAATAACTACTGAACAGGGGGACGTATGCGAAGCTGATTTCTCTAGCTGACACAGTGTGCCTATACAGTGGGTGACGTGGCACTAAGAAGATTAATTAGATTCCATAACCACATTTATAACCCAACATCCATTCATGGCCAGACTCCTACAGATATGTCTATAAGAGATGAGTACATATCGGACTGATCTCTCACAAACCAGTAAATATGCATTTATCTATTTATGCATATATTTATAGACACACATGCACTTAAGCTCCTGATATCAACCTCTTTTCTCAATGTGGCTTCTAAATAAGCAGTAATCAAAATGCAAATAAGGTGACCCAGTTAGCATCCAGATCTGTATTACCATGCAGATGTGCTCTGTGACTGCTCTAAAGGTAAACAGGAAGACACTATAAAAGGGGCTCATATTAACCAGCATTGACTACTAACCCCTTCCTATTAGGGAGAATCTAGGGAAGACTCTCCCAGAGTCCATGGTCTTAGAGCTGGGATCAAATCTCTCATTTTTGGTTTGATCTGTTTCTAAACTGCTCTGTGAGTGTAGAATGAAAAGCATGTACCGGGAGAGCAAGACTGCTTCCAGGAAGTTTCAGGATGTAACCTGTGTGGGAGAAAGCTACCATGTTGACCTGACACAGTCCCAGAATAAGGCTGGAGTCAGAGGCACAGTTCTGCCATCCTCCCTTGTGTGACACCAGGCAAAGCAAGTTATGCCCCCTTCCTGGGGTTCAGTTGCCCAGGAAGAAGTGTGCTAACTCTGAACTGCCTTGCCATTACTTGGCTGAAGCTTCTCTGTGTTTATCTATTGATGAAGCATGTAACGTGCCTTAGGAACATTACAGTAGCAAATTTTTAAACTACCTGAAAGCCAAGGACATAACAAGAGTATACTTGGTGCATTGTGTTATTAAATTGATTTTAATTACATGTATGCATTGTTTCTTCCCTTGTTGATACCAGTTGAAAATTCCTTTGTTCTGCTTTTTAGAGAACAGGTACCACTCAATTGTCTCTACTTTTTTTTAAACGGGAGCAGTTACATCAGCATTCTACTTAGTTCTGTCTGTCTGCCCTTTGTCCTTCTGTGGCATGTTCACTGTCCACAGACACGTGGCTTGAGGGGAAAGTGGAGCTGAAATCTAGTCCATCCTATTCCATAAGCAGTGGTGATACATTGCACATAGGAAGCCATGCCTTTTTCTGATTTTCTCAATGGTACTCTCTCTTTACTAACACATGGGTCCTTGGTCTCTATCCACCTAGACAGGATGCCTTTTTCTTATTCACCTAAAGATAACTGTTTGAGTAACAGAGGCTCTGCCTTTTGATGATTAAAAAGCACTTTGAGATCTTTTGGTGACTTTAAAAAAAGTTACAGCTACCTTATGCTACACAGAGATTATTAGAATGTAATTCTTAGAAAACAGGAACTTCGACTGTTTTGACCAGTACCGTGTCTCTGGTATGGTAAATGTTCAGAAAATATTTATTGATCTAAGGAATAAGATGGTGCAGCAAAAATAACACTTTTATTGACTTTGGTACAAAAAAATATTATTTCCCAAATCCTAGGAGTATCTCTGGCTTGCTTCACTTTCTTCTGTCACATCTATCCCTCCTATTGCCATGAGTGACAGTCGTGTGCAAACAAGAAAAAATAGCCATGGAAGAATCTGAAAAGATAACCAGTATATTAGAAAGGGAATTATTATCAAGTTTTCAGGAGCAGTTTCCTCTTGTGAAAAATATGTTATTTACCGCTTTACCCAAACGTCAATGTGTTTTAGGAAAGGAAAGAACATCAAGTTGGGTCAAGACGCATGGATTTCAGTACCATTTTTTTTCCCATACACATGATATGAGAGCCTGGGCAAATCATCTAGTCCTCTGTGCCTCAGTTTCCTTATTTGTGAATTCGGACTTTCACCATCTGCCTCTTGTTATCCACAGAGATGCTACAAGAGGCAAATAGCATAAAGCACATCCAAGTTCTTTGCAAGATTAAAAGCCACTGACTGCTCAATATAACATGCCTCTCAGTCCATGCCAAGCCCTGTATTCTACGGAGTAAATGGGATCAGGGAGGTGACTGCAGGAAGCAAGCCTCCCAGGGGTGTCAGCCTCTCCCACTATGCCAGCCTAGGTTTTATCACCAGGAAACATCGGCATTTGCAAATCTTACAATTAAAAAACTAATTAAGGTGTTCAACAAGCCTATATTAATCACATACTGTTTCCTAGATATACTGCTTTCTGCAGTGTATGTTACAAAGTAAATTACCTATGACTCCTGGGGTATGATCCCAATCAGTCTCTCAGGTTAAAGAACCTCGGAGATGAGGACCCAACTAGTTCTTCCCACTTCTTACAAGCTGTGTAATTTTAGATAAGTTATGTGACCTCTCTGAACCTTCATTTTCTCATCTAGAAAAAGGGAGTAGATATTAGCCATCCCACAAAGGACTTTTTGTTTGTTTGTTTGTTTGTTTGTTTTCCCCATAGAGAAAATAAGATGAAGAAGGTAAGTAGCTTTATAATTACTCTAAGGTGAGGCTGGTTTTTATTATCCAAGGTCACAGAGCTCATTAAAGGGATCCTGGGAAAGTCGGCCACCAGAGCCTGCTTTCCTCCGTGACCCCTGTGACCTTGAGCAACCTGGGGAAGAGGTAATTGAACAGCAACTACTACTTCGGAAGAACCGGAATCAAAATATCGAAGCTATTGACTCACCCTTAAGGCAGTAAACAGTGCTTTGGTCTCTGACCTTAGTGCATCCTGGGGCAGTCAATAACCCGGCCGCTAGATGCAGCACCTGCCACTGATTCTGATTTGGGAGTACTTTAACCTTGAACTGAGCTCCAAGTAACCAAGGCAACAGGAAGTGAGCTTCTGCGTTGGAGGAGTAGGAATCCATAAATCAAATCCCTAATGCAAACACGGTGTGCAGGTAGAGGTTTGAGGGGATAAGTGGTCTATGAGAAATTACCTTTGAAAATGAGTGACTGTCCCTCGATACACTGCAGCACAGTTTCAAAGACTTTGAAAAGAATGTATCAATAGAGGTCAACAGGTTATAGCAGAATGTTTTCATATAGGTTTCACTTTTTTTTTTTATTTCCTCTTGGCTCTGTCTTTAATTATGAACAGATGTTGGACCCACAAAGTTATTAGCATTGTTATTTCCTCCTTTAAAATCGTGCTGGCCTCCACCTCAGCAAGCTGCAGTACAATTTGTCCTGTGTTGGGGTTCGGAGATGCTCTGAGCTCAGCGACCAAGTGTGCTCTCCATAAAGCCTGTTTCTGATGTTGGCCTAGGGATCCCTTCCCAGATTAAGGTGTTTTCTTCTTCCCTCACGCCCCAGTGTAAGCAGCTCAGTGGTCCAGTCTGTACGATGCTCTGCGTAGAGCTCAGTTTCTTTATGATCAATCTCCAGCCTTAAAAATTTCCTTCCCATGGAGAGAGAGAATCCGGGCTTGGGCTGGGAGGACACTGTCCAAATGCCCACCACCCTGCCCTCCCCAGTGTGTGTGAGCACTTGGTTCTGAACTGTTTTACGTTTGCCTAGTCATTTGGGTACCTTTCCATGGAGCATCGGCTGCCACCTGGACTGAGGGGAAACAAAGACTTGCAGTGGCCAGCCGGCCTGATGCCCTCGCTCAAGAAGCCTCCCATTCCAGTCTCCTGAGGCCTCTGCTCTCACACAGATTTTGTGGATTACAAGTGCTGTTAGGTTAGCCTTTGTTGAAAACATAGCCAATATTTCTTGCCCGCGTGCGTATACCATTTCTTGGATTGTTTCCATAATCCTTTCAAAACTTGCTAATATCTGAGAAAATGTCAGGGCTTTTTTTTTTTTTTTTTTCAATTTGTTTTCAAATTCATTGGATGGCAGCTAGCAAACAGCCTATAATAGAAAACCCTAAATTATCTAGGGTTTTCAAGACAGCTAAATAGTGACAATCTGAATTAGAGAGTGTTTTAAGTGTCATTTTCTTACTTTTAACGTATTCCGTAACATAAACACTGGAGTAGGAAAGTATGCCCAATAGAGGTATGATCGGATCAACTTTAATGAAGTGATGTGGACTGAGACTAATTTGGATTGTGAACATTTGCATGAAAATGGGTACAACTGAAATGACTTGAAATCAGTTTGTTCCCAAGTGAGAGTTAAATATCCGCCTGCTAATCAGGCTTACGGCTCATTCCCTGAGCATGTCATAATCTGAGCAAAGAATTACCTGCCCAACCTGTGTCCACAGGTACACAGTTGACATATCGGTGAGCTTTTGCAAAGGAGCTGTTAGATCAGATAGCACTCAGACAGTTATAGGTGCAGATGTGATCTGTGGACAGGACGCCAGCGTCCATTTGATGGGAGCGAGGCCGTGGCCCTGTGGAGTTCCGAAAGGGGATGTTCATCAGACTCAGGACTGTGGTCCCCACTTCAGATTTGTTAGCGGCACCTCCGTCTGCCCCAATGCCAGGCTCTGGTAGGCGTCTAGATTTTTCCTAAAGTATGTTTCTTTTCTCAATGGAGAAAGAGTTCAGTACATGTTTGTGGTTTTAAAAGGATGAACAATAAAGCAGGCTAAGGAGTAAAGGTTAAAACTCCCCCTTCCTCACCAGTCTCCCTGGTGCTTTCCTTCCTTGGAGTAAGCACTGCTAACTGTGCGGATGTGTCTCCTTGCGGTGGTTCTGTGCACATTTTACACATGTGTGTGTACTTGCCTATTGCTGGCACACCATATGCATTCGCGGCACTTCCTGGTTTCCAGATGCTTGTGCCTTGCAGTCTTTCTATCACAGAATTTGGTGTGTGTCTACCGCCACTGTCAAAATGCTATGGAATGTAAAATTTTTTTAAAAAGTCTACATGGTATTATTATTCACAGCATCTGGCGCAAGAGGTTCAGAAACAGGGACGGAGAGTAGGAGGAAGGTAGTCGAAAGGAAATGAAAATGTCAACATGGACTTTCTTCCACAGATACCTTTTTTAGGTGCCTGGAAAAGTGACTTCTCAAGGTGTGGTACTAGGGGCCTCTGTGTCCCCAGCAAGAAACATGCTGTCAGCAGACTGGAGTCGTGGTCAGGCGTCAGGCGATGGCCCGGTAGAACAAGATGATGCTAGGTGTAGTGTCTGGCTACTTCAAAACTTCCAGCTCTGACATTAAGAGCTGCGTGGGTGTAGTCACTTCTCTCTTAACCGCTCAGAAATGGGTTGTCTTCATCTGTAAAATTAAGAAAATAGTAACCTCCACACTACATGATTCACAGGGCTGTCATTAGGCCCCGGTGAGCTGTTGTCACAGTGGTGGTAAGATCATGTTACTCTGGGAGAGTACCGCTCAAGTTGGTTGGGGTAGAAAAACAAAGTCAAGAGCTGCCGTGTTTCCCTGAAAATAAGACCTGGCCAGATAATTAGCTTTACTGCGTCTTTTGGAGCAAAAATTAATATAAGACCCAGTATAATATTATGTTATGTTATGTTATGTTATGTTACGTTACGTTACGTTACGTTACGTTACATTACATTATACTGGGTATTGTATTTTGTATTGTATTGTATTGTATTGTATTATATTGTATTGTGAGACCCGATCTTATATTATAGTAAAATGGGACCAGGTCTTATATTAATTTTTGCTCCAAAAGACACATCAGAGCTGATGGTCAGGCTAGGTCTTATTTTGGGGGAAACAGGGTACTGTGATGAAGCCCCATATGTTGTTGTTGCTGCCAGTGAGTGCCGTGTAGCCTATAAGTGAAGAAACTCTGAGCAGGTGACCATTTCACATGGGTTCATTCACCGCCAGCCTCTGGACTTATGCTTGGATGAGTTGGAGAGTCACTTTTTGCAGTGGAGGATGTAGAGAGAGCCCAGAAATCCTCAGTCATGCCAGGGAAGAGCATTGAGCCTTTGCTGGCTGGTTTCGGTTGGGCTTGAGGAAATAGCAGGTTATCATAGTGATAGTAGCAATCACAGGGGCGATAATGAGAAACACTTACCTTGCGTGGACTGTGTGCCAGACACTGTTCTAAGCACTTTGCATAGACTGACCTGTGGGAGCTGCCAGGCACCTCTGCAAGGGTGTTCATCCCATTTGTGCAGTTAAGGAAGCTTAAAGCTTGGAGAGGTTAAGTCACTTGCCCATGATCACACAGCTGGAAAGTAAGAAAGCCTGGATTCAAGCCCAGGAAACAAGGTTCCAGAACATGTTGTACAATTTGTTACATAGTAAATTTCCAGGCCCTTCCCGAGGCACCTCGCAAAAGTCTACCCGGGCTTTTCAGCATCATAAGAACATGACTTACGATGCTTGAGTGCTTACAGACACTCAAAGGCCCTCAGATCAGCTCTCCCTTAGCCTAATGGCTGTTGTTCCACACCAGTCCCCGGTCTCTCATCTGGATCGTCTTCATTTCTCCATCTATGACAACATATGCCTTTCCCTCATCCGTGCTGCTCTAGCATGAGATGAGCTCTAGAAAACCTCTCTTCACTTCTCCCCACATGAATCCCTACCTCCTGAAAACTCCCCAAGCACCTAGGACGGATGACACACATGCCTGCCCGTAGTTGTTGCCCTTTTTTTTTCTTGTTATTTAGTCTTGCCTCGCCAGCTGGATGAGATGAGAAGCCTCACCAAGGTGGGATCCACTTCTCCCCCTCATTCTGCACACAGCGTACAATACTGCCTCTGCCGAGATGGGCTTCTCAATCCCTGGGCGGCAAAGCATGCCACATGAAGGAGTCTACTGTTTCATTAGGCCGATGCCCCGACCCTGCTTCCAGGCTGCCAACCTGGAAAGTCTTCGCCACTCACCTCAGCCACAAAACCAAAACCAGTCATGCTTCTCTTTTTTTTTTTTTTTTTTTGCTTTAAACATTCTAAAATTTCTCATGCCAGAAGGAGGTCAGATCATTTGATGATTTCCTCAAGTCGTTTTCAGCTTTTATGTTGTCTGTCTTCCTGTTCCTTCCAAGTAACTACAGGCTTTGTGGTTCTTGTGTGTTTTTTTAGGGCTGCCAAGTCCCCACTTAAAAGTGGACCAGACGGCAACACATGGTAAGAACGAGGGCTGCATGTCCACCATGATGACCAGGAAGAAGCCAGCTGCAGCTGACAGTGTCGCACTTCCCCCGGCCCCAGTGTTATCTCTCCTTGCTGCGTCTGCAGCAACCTCGGACGCAGGTGAGCACTGTTACAGTGACGGTGGGCATGGAGATGGTCCCCTAGGAATGTGCTGTTGATGGGTAAGAGTGCTCTCTTCAGCCAACCTCCCATAGACACTGAGCATGTGAGCTGTTTCAGCCCTGGACTTTTCAAGTGGGAGGAGGTCTAAGAAAAGAAGGAGATCAGCTAGGAACCTGGACGCAAAAGACCTCTTGAAGAAGCTTTCCAGTTTATTCTAATACTGGTCCAGTGAGGAGCACCAAAATGATAACAGTATCAATTAATCTTTATCGAGCTGTAGTAACTATGAGTCTTCATCCAGGGTCTTATGTGTGTTATCTCATGTTCCTCATAAAAAATCTCTGTGAGGTAAATACTTGTATCTTCATTTCAGAAGACGAAGTCAAGAGTAGAGGAACTTGCCCCAGGAACCTGCGGGCAATCAGGATTCCAATTCAAGACCTACACCCATGCTCCCAACCACTGCATTTCAAACCACCTCCCTTGCTCCCCAGGGTTTGGAGACAGTACTAGAGTTTACCTGAGGCCTTGATTCATTCGACCCCCATGATGTCATGAGTTCCTCAATAGTCACAAGACTTCTCACTGGCAGTTGATGAAATATAAATTTTTTATTCTGACATCCCAAATGCTCTGCCTTCCTCCATTCTCCACATAATCTCTCACCAGCACCCCCTTTGCCACATGCATCCCTACAGCCAGGAAGGTAGGCCTTGGACTTGGCTTAACACCTTTCTTTGAGAACAAGCTCCCTCAATTCCTGTTCACATCTCACCAATCGTCAAGGCCCAGCAGTCACACCTCCTTCCAATACCTGTAGCACCCAATGTCTCTCCCATGGCTTCACACCTGCTCATAGGCTGCATGAGAAATGTCTTCTATTTAACTTTTCCCTCATAACAGAATTAATTGTACATACTTCCAAGGTAGAACCTATGATTTAGGTTCTTGCTCTCTTCATGGCATATGGAACGATGGCCCATTCCATAAATATTTATTGAATTAATGGATTGGTAATTGGTAAGCACATTATAGTATTTAGAAATGCCTATTATGACTAGAAGCCCAAGAAGAGATGCATTACTGATATTCACTCCAAACTCATCTTCTAATTCAGCGGGTTGCTTTGAGCAGAGAACTCAACTTGTCTGCGTACCTACCTCTTTCATGGAAATTATCGGTAATTAGAAAATGAGCTTAATTGAAATAACAGAAAGAAAGAATTGGGAGGATACTTCCTACAGGGAGTGCAGCAAAATATTAGTAGGTGTTTTGTGGTAAAAGATGTTTTCATAGTTAAACGAGTTTAGTGAATGCTGCCTTACACCTGCTTCCTTCCTGCAGGGCTATTTAGAGCCTTCAAATGACCAGTGTTCGTTCTCGGGTTCCAGGAGGGAGACACACAGAATTTCACAATCTTATTTGACCACAAGAACCCATTTTTCTGGAACTAGTTCTTAACATCTCCTTGGAAATGGTATTCCCTCCAGCCATTTGGGAAATCTTGCTCTGAAGGAATGGGATCATCTCTCAAATACGATCATAAATCTTCCCATCTTTGACACGCTAACTGTGAAATGAAAAGGTTTGGGTGGAAGTGCCAGGTAAATAATGCCAGCGATGACTACAAGAAGAGATCAGAGGAGGGAACCTCACAGAGGAATGGGAAAGAAGCCACCCCCAAGGCTTGTTGGATCAACAGCCCCTTGTGGGAGGGCGTGCAGGCAGAGCGAGCGATATGGACAGAGTCCTGGAAATGGGAACTGGTGCCATGCCTGGAACTCAGGGAAGCCATCCCTTGGCTGGAGTGAAAGATTTGGGCCGCAGTCTGCACTACCCACCCAGAAAATTGCTTAGTCGACCTTGTCAGTTAAGCTCTGGAGACCTCCCTTTATGGATTTAGAAATTGGCCTGCATGTTTCTGCCTGTACTTGCCAAGCACAGATATTTCCCAGGGGCAAAAGACAGGTGGTTCCCCATTTTCTTCCCCCTGAACTCTTTCCATTCATTGTAAGAGAACTCATTCTTGGTATCCCCGCCTTCCATGGGCTTGCCTCCTCTATTTGCGTTTCATAATTTACAAATATGCCAAACAGGCACAGAAATGGGTGGGTATTAAACTTTTAAACCTGCCTCTCTGGTAATCAGAGCTGAACCAAAGCTCTCCTGTTTCAGGATGCAGGAATGAGCTATTTATTTTTGGCAGTGCTAAATTGAGACCCTCATGAGAGTTTCAGATTTGGTCCATTTCTGGGTCTCAGGCCGCTGAGCAGAACTTTTGGGGGAAAACAAACGCAAGATCAACCCCAAGTGTTGCAGGCCAGACTTCCTGAGATTCTTCCTGAGATCCCCACAGATACACAGCTTCCCACAGAACCAGAGAGAGATAGCATACCTCAGGCTGGGCGCCTGTCCAATGCCCTATTTCACATGTGATTCAGAGATTTGCCTGAGGTCATACAATTGGACTGGAACCCAATTTCTTCATTTACCTCCTGGTTTCCAGTGAAATCTCACTTCTGTCATAGGCCCAACATTACAAAAAGCAGATTTCTTTCTCTCTAGCTGTGGACTCCACTTCTTTTAGAGACTAGTGAGTGAAACTCATAATTTGGTGGAGTGCATAACTTTAACAATGTCAAGCACACGGTAGGCAGTTAAGTCATTTCTGGGTTCTATTTTATTCAATTGGGTGCTTGTGCATTCATTATTCTTTTTGTTTTCTTATTCATCTCTCCCTGTAAGTGGGGTAATTTAGAATTACTTCTTGCTATATACAGAAATCAACTTATTTTTCAATAGGTCTACATTGTTAAAGAATGGTTTTGAAGACCCAGACAAGCAATGGGGAGCAAGGAAGCCAGTAAAACTTAGTGGCTTATCGAACAAAATTAATTTAAGAAATGTATGGAGATAAACAATACTGAAATAATTCTATTAATTAGAAATCCTTTTCATTTAAAAATAGTGGATGCTGAAGTGTCTAGGCCAGTTCCTAACACATAGTAGATGCTGAGTAAATAATCACTGAGTGAAATGAATGGTTGGGAGGCAGGGGCTGCTGCCGATACAGCACCAAACGTGGTGGGAGGCATCTGAGCAAAGCATGCTCCGTCTTAGAACTGCCTGCAATCACATGGCAAACACTGGACAGACATGTGGTAGGCTGTTGAGAAATAGTTGCCAAATAGATAATCAGTCTATAGTCTTAGCAGTACTTTTTCAAACAGGTGATCTTTGGCAAAAGGAAAAAAGGAAACATTTCCCATTTTATGTTATGAACAGGAGTAATGAAGACGGGTCAGAGGTTTAACAATATGTCTTTTCTAGCTCCTGTGGGGTGTGTGTATGTTTTGTTTAAGACAATTTTTTAGCTTCTCAGAGTCTGGGAGGCATGCTGATTATGAAGTTATTGATTTGGAGGAGGAGGTGGAATCAGATGGCGGGGCAGGGTGGCCAAACTGAGAACATGTCATTGTGTGAATTGCTGGGGGAAAGCGGTAGCCATGGCTGCCATGGTGCTCAAGCAGGTCAGCCCTCGTGATCAAACTGCTCCACAGCTATTGGTCATCTGCAGTCCCCTGGCACTAGAATGAGGTCGGATTCAGGGAGCAGTGCCTCGTCATCATGAGTCATTAGGGCCAATGCAGTCAAAGCTTCAATCAAGTTTGTTCAAAGGGACACATACTTTGAAATAACCTCTATTGCTGTCCCAATAATAATGTAATAACCATATCAGATAATCCAGACCTGAATGGGTCAGGCCAATTTTTCTGATCGTCTCCGTATTAAACTACCTTCTCAGGAGGTCATGCAGGCATAGAGAATTCATGATTTTATACTGAAGCAGACCTCTCCCCCCACTTTGCAGTATTAAGATGAGACTAGACTGCTAAGTAGACTACAGTAAAACTAGACTGCTAAGTAGACTACAGTAAAACACCAAGAAAACAATCTCTAGGGTTCTGCCCCTGAACGTCTAGAGTAGGAATGAGGGAAAAACAAGCAGACATATCCTTCTTGTTTTCTCTCTGTCTCTATCTCTCTGCCTCTCTCTCTCTCTCTCTCTCTCTCTCTCTCTCTCTCTCTCTCTCTCTCTCTCTCTCTCTCTCTCTCTCTCTCTCTCACAGACACACACACACAGTACTCTCTGATCTTAAATCCAAGGAGAAAAAAAGACACATATCAGGGTTGCTATCGCCAAATCTCAACTGCTCAAGGTGTTAGCCCAGTTAGAGATAACAGAGGGAAGCAGAGAGCACAGCACTTAGTTTGTATCTGTTTTGTATCTGGGCTAATCCATTATTCTCTTACACTAGATAATCTGCCTTGTTTAAAACTACCAGAGCCTATGAGTAAGTGAAAACATTTAAATTTCACAAGTCTATTAAATTTTTAGACATTTTTCTCTGAAGACGAGGACTGATATTAGGTAAACCATTTAGTCATTAAGCAAACTGTCAGCCCTATTGGAACTGACTGATGTCTGTAATCAAGATGCAAAATCTTAGACTTGGAAAATGGCCTCTACGAATGAAAGAATGGATGCTTCATTCTAATGGACTCAGAATGAAACCCGGTAGTCTCGTAGCTGGAGCAAAATGATGGTGAAAAGTGCCTTTAACTCCCAAATTCTTGGATCCCGAACTTTTCTCGTAAGCAGCTGCCATCTGTGGAGAGGGGCCCAGAATAATGAAATTATATCCAGGTGCAAAAAGCAAAGAACAGGAATTTAAGAATTATACAATTATTTATTTCACTTGCTTTTTGTCCTGTGTGGAATCATGATCTGAAACTCCTAACCAAAATAACAGGTCACTTCAGCCAAAAGTCTAGTCTTTCAAAAGAACCTAAAGGGAGCAAATAAATGTGCAAGTTAATAGGATTTGGAACATCCAAGGGCCATAAGTATACAAGTTGAAGAAGTCTTAGAATTGTAAAATAAATTCCTACAAGTCCAGACTAATCACTTAAAATATAAAGAAAATACTAAAAATCATCATCATCTAGAGAAAACAAACCTGTATTTTAGAAACAAAGCCTTCAAGTTGTTTGAAAAGTGCTACTTTCGGGCCTGTTTTCAAGCAGCACAGAGTAAGTCTGTTTGCCTAGAGAGCTCTTCTGAAGGTGAGGCTCCTAAAAAGCCCCCTTGTCCTCAGCTGTACACCATGAAGACACCCACAAGGGTTGGAAGCTTCTTTGCTTCCCTGAAGACCCCATCATACCAAAAGCTTTCAGAAAAACCTCCAAAAATTCTTCTGATTTTTGTCCCAAAAGGATGAAATCAGCTCTTCCCTGATTTAATCTGGAAAGCCTAACACAGCTCGGCTGACCCCATAGCTGTGGCTGTAAACATCCAGAGAAGCACCAGACTCTCCAGAATCTGGCTTTTGCCTCTGCTCCAACCCCATCTCCTAGGCAATGTCAATCAGCACCAGACTTTTTTGGAATCCCCACTGTCAGAGTGTAATTTTCAAAAAACTATATACCCACGTCAAAGATCCATAGAACTCTTTGATGAGGAAACCAACATGGAGATAGAGCTGATCCAAAGAACAAGTGGAGGAAAAGAGCATTATAGGAGTGTGGGCATCAGAGAAAGAACACCGAGCAAGATTGTCCTAACAGGCAATAACACCATAATCTCTGAGCTTTTCTACTGGCCAGAAATCATTTGCATCTTTTTCTGGGCAAACACCTACAAGTTATCATATTACCAGGCAGAGTCTGGGCCTTTTAATCAGTAATGGTTAGTGAATCCAACAAGGGTACATTTCCCTGGATAATTAATAATCACTAGGCAGGCCTGTAAAACGATACCCTCGGACTCCAAAAGAACATCCACCCTTCCATTTGTTTCTAAGTTTTGGCTCATTTTTCTTAACACCACACATAGGCCACACAATGCTCTAGTTGAATTCATGTGTTCTTCACTTCAGATCTCCTGCATTGAAATCTCAGGACTGCACTTACCAGCTGGATGATCTCACACCTCAGTGTTTACATCTGTAAAGTGGGGGAAAAGCATACCACCTAGTGTAGAAGATTGTGCTGCAGAATAAATGAGATAATTGTGAAAAATCTTACCAGGGTGCCTGGCACATAGGAAAAGTTCGGCAAATGAATACTATTGTTGCTGCTGCTGCTACTGTTGTTGATATTATTGTTTTTGCTATTTCTACTTCCCACTCTGGAATGTTCCTCCCTCCGCCACCTACCCTTCAAACTATCTGGATGGCTAATTCATGATTATTCTTTAAGACCCAGCATAGCCTCCTTTAATTCTGAGAAGCCCTCCCTTGTCCCCACTTTGAGAACCAGGCCATGGCCAATTTAGATACCACCGCCTCAGAGCTCCATGGCTTCCTCTGAGCCCATAGATCATTGATCTCTACATTTAATAGTGTCTATGTCCGTGCCTGTGTCCCAGCTGGACTGTCCACTCCCCTATTGGCAGACTTTGTTCAACTTTGAAAGCCCAGTCCATAGCACTGAGGTGGGCGAGCAATATACAATCATTAAATGTTGATGAAAATACTTTGAACAAGAGTTTCCTGCACAAAACCATCTGACTCATGAAAAGACATATTCTAGCATTATATCCATTAAAGCTGACAGTCAGTGATGTGACTTTATTTTCCACATCAGCACCAGCAAACAGCAAACCATCCTGGGAATGTTCAGCGTGGGGAAAAATCTGAGAGGGACCTCGTGAGCCTACAGAATCCCTTTTGCAGTCAGGGCAGACCAGCTCCTGGCTAATCCACCAGGATATCCTAGGAGAAGATTATTGTCAAGTGAAAAGAGTCAGCCTATATGGCATGGCATGTGCAGTACCTGGGTGTGGGTTTATTTTGAGAAGGAGGAACTTGTGTCTCCCTTCACTCGGAAGTTCTGTGGGATTTTCAGGATGAGCCACTCAGTGGAAGGCTGGAGATGACATCGGCCTAGACTGTTCTTGATATTATATGTGATTGTCTTGCCTTGTGGTTGGAGTATTGGTTTCCTGAGGGCAGCGACCATTTCCCATTTAGGTTTTGTTTAATTCAATTAAGTACTGAGTCTCACATGACTTCCTGGAAACTTGGGTGATATGGGATGATAAGAAGAGAAGCCAAAGCCCAGAGCACTGCTGTTACACAACCTGTCATCATATTTGGATGTCAAGAACCCCACACAGTGTTGGATACATCGTAGATACTCAATGAACATGTCTAGACTTGATTTATCCAATTTTTTCTCCCCAGAATTCAGATTTTAGGGAAGACGGAAGGTTTAACAACAGGTTTGAGAGTTTGTGTCTGTGAGAAGTTTAACTCGATTTAGCTTCTCAGAATTCTTCCTACAGATTATGCTCCTAACTACCTCTTGCCACAGCCAGACCCTCTTAAAAACAGAGTAATGATAATAATACATTTTATCTTCTTCCCAGTGATAGTATCATTCACACCTCCATTGAAGCCCAGTGGGAGGCTTGGCTGTGAGGTACCATGCTCAGGGGGAGTCAGGTGCGATTATTGTAATGAGGACTCCGGGCTCAGGCGAAATGTGGGAAAGAAAACCTCCCATACGTGAAGCGATTTCTATTAAGATACTCATTTTATATCAAATATTCTTTATAAATGGGAAAGAATGAAAGTAGGCTCATCCAGGTGCAGATTTTATGCAGCCAAGAATGAAAGGGCAGAAATATTTTATGCTCAGTTTTGAGATCATGGTGAGCCTGCCTTGTTCACGGGCTCTTTCCATTTCCAGAAGACTAATTAGATTGTTGGTTTTAATGGTGGCGAGATAATTTAGTGGCAACTGAAAGCAACTGTGTTAATGAGAAGGGGGGACCATGCTTTGGGTTTCCTGTAATTAATGGAGAGTTTTTAAAAAACTTATTGGTTCCAGTGAAGTTGGCATACTGAGCCCAGCTGTTGAGAAGCGGGGCAAGGTCTTTCCTGCTCATTGCTGCAGAAATGGCCTTAGGCAACGTGGCAGAACTGTGTAATGACTGTCATTAAGAATGATCTTTAGTGGTCCAGGCAGGCTGTAGTCAGTCTAAGAGAGAAGAAAGACAGAGAAAGAGGGACAGAGAGAAAGAATGCAGTGGAGAGAGAATACAGTAAGGATTGAGAGACAGATATAACTCAACAGACAGACAGGCAGCAATAACATTCACCATCAGCCCTCTTCATTCTACCTCTGTGAGCTACTAGAGTCATACCAGAGTATCCTCCCAGAAGGTCTCCTTCTCCTGCTGCTTAAACTGGAATTGACTATGTAAGGCTGGATTGGAATAGACTAGAAGGGACAAAATCCTTTTGTGCTGCAGATGAGGAAATTAAGCCCAGAGAGGAGAACTGTATTAAAATACTACCTGGCTAGGAATTAGGAAACCTGGAAACTTTCTGGCTACCACACAAATGTATAGTGGAAACTGGATTTGGATCACTGTTATTGTACATCCTGCAGTAATTATTCATTCCCTTAGGTAAGCCACTGAGTCTAATTGAGACCTCTGAGTCTCGGTTTTCTCATCAGAGAAATGGGAAAAAAATGTCTGCCTTTTAGGCAGTGGTGAGAAAGAAAGGAAATAGCAGATCAAAACACCAATCACATATTCAAAACAATATATCACTTTTATGACTCGTCTTATGTCAAAAATGGAGTCATGTCATGTTACTTGTATGATTCATCATGTTAAGTCATAATTTAGTCATGTTAAGACTCAGGTCATAATATCCATTAACTATCTTTAGAAGTTTTATCCTCACTCCACCCTCCAAATATCATTATCTTACGGCACAAAAGCCCCCTACCCATAAGGGTATTAACTGCTCCATGGAGCTCATCTAACTGGAACTTCTACAACAAGTCTTTGTTAGAAATTGTCAAACATTTTTAAGTACCTGTCACGTTGATACTTGTAAGTATAAGATTAGACCTGCCCTAGGGAAACTTTTACACCATTTGGGAAGGCCTGGTTCCAGAAAATGAGATGACCAAATAATATTTTTTAAATGAATAGATTTAACAATAATCTCAGATACTAACAGAGCAATAATTTAGCAATTGACAAGTCCTTAATTTCCAACTGAAAGGTACTAATGAAATTCAGAGGACAATGAGATGATCTGGAAAGGGAAGAGGTAAGATGGCCTTCTAAGGATGAATCGAGTTCAGTAAGCAGAAAAGCAAGAGAGGTATCATCTCTGAGATAGGCGTGTATGTGTACGTGAAATAATAACAAAAGAGGCTGGAAGAGAGGTGTAGGGTAAGAACATGGTCTTCCTGAAATTCTACAATCAGGTATGGTGACCATTCTGAAGGGCAGTGATAAAATGGCAGTCATGGGCCAATAGCCTGTCCACAGTTGTATTTTGATTGGACTACAGATGGTTATACGTCTTTAAAACATGAATAAGCATCTTGTAAATGTCAGAACATTGACATAATAATCAAGATTTCTGGCTTTTTGAAACTTACACTGTTTCATAACTTTGGGCTCATTGCTACCTAGAAGCAACTGATTGATACAGAATATTTGCCCATTTAGACGAGCCATATTCTCTTCAGTTTCCCAAGTCCTCTCCCATGCCCCTCTACCTTCCTTCGTAATCCAGACAAACTTCACTCATTATATTGTCTGTCTGGCTCCCTGTGGGAAACCATTAAAAGAATTTGAACCAGAGAAAGCAACAGGATCCAAACAATGTACAGGAATTCATCATCTAGCAGAAATAACATGGATAATCTGTAGTAATGTCTTGTGTTATTTAATTACGGAATTTGGGGTTGGAAGAGCCCTTAGAGATTGTGAAATTGAGAGAAATTTGGCACTCTGATGCAGTCAACAATAGAAAATTAACAGGGAAACCCAGGTTTTCTCACTCCTTATCTAGCTCTGTCTTGTTAAGGAAATGTGGTATAAAACTGGCTTTGAAATAGGGCAGCCCTTGCTTGAATTCTTGAGTCCATGTTCTCTTAGATGTGTGCCCTTGGAAAACTAATTCAACCTCTGAGTTCTCAGTTTTCATCTCTGTACTATAGAGATAGGAATGTCCTCATGTGGTTGCTATCATAATTAAATGAGGGAATATGTGAAATGCTGCAGACTGCACTATAGATTCTCCAGAAATGTTGGTTTCTTCCTCTTTCCTTAGTTTCAAATGAAAGCAGGAACGATGCATTCCAGTTACCTTGTATAGTCTATGGTACAGTACAAAGAGTGGATGTTACAAAAATAATCGTCGAGTAAATGAGTGATGGAAAAACCATGTGCACCAGCCCTAGCAAAGAATAAAAGTCCTTTTTCTCCCCTCTCCCCGACTCAGGACTCCTAAAATGTGACATCTGTTATTTTTATGTCATTTGTAACTACTCTGTTGGTTTGTTTCATGAGGTCTGCTTTTGAAGCATACACAGGGAGGGAGCTGGGCTGCTTCCACCTCTGAGTTTCTCACCTGTTGAAGAATCTTCTTCCCCAGGAATTGTTAACATGTTTCCTTGATTCCTCTTTAAACGAAGAGAGACCAAATAGCTGTCATACAACACGAGGAAATGTGAGTTAGGGCTACCAGCGGACAGGTTCAAAAGACAGAGCGAAGGTACTGATGGAGGGAATTTCCACTGTGCACTGACCCCAGCAATGCTTGTGAACACCCTGTGTGGCCTGGACCCAGGGCTTGCCCCATAAAGATGACAGAGTTCAGAACAAAAGAGAGTAAGCCTCATATTAGCTTTAAATTCAGCAGGGGATCCAGACCAGCCTCAAGCAGTGTCCCTGGGTCGCTAGAGTTTCAATGTTCAAAAACACTTCTCTAAAGGACTTTCATGTCCTCTGATACCTGAAAATATTTTGAGATGATTTCCCTTATTTTGAAATCCAGTTTAGTTAGTGCCTAAATAGCCACAATCCTGGTCTTTCTCTCGTGCAAGTTGCCAGAGTTAAGTGATTTGGGCTTACATATGGAAAGTTCATTTTGTTGTGTAATTAATGGGAAGCAGACTTTGGGAAGCTGATGGTCCAGGCCCTTATTTATATGAGAGCATATGTCTGTGTTTTGTTTATGACTCACTCTCTTACTCCACGCATTGTAACTTGGGTTTGTTTATACTAACTTTTCCTAGAATCCCAGCCACATGGTATATGAGCCAATAATTTATGGTCTCTAAAAGGGAAAGATGATGAATGAGCTTTTTCCTGTTAAATTGTCAAATCTTAAATTGAGGAAGGAGTATTTGCTGCCTTGAGTCTGCCCAAGCTTCTATATGGGGGAAAAAAAGAAGGAAAACAATAACTTAAAAAAAAAAAAAACTACTTGTATAGTTCTCAGAACTTGAATGTATAGATATTTGCCAAGAGAGCATATGATCACTCCTCCACAAGAAACCATTATAATTCTGATCCAAATGTTCAGTAATGAAAAGACCATTCATAATGTCTCTGTCTCTCTCTCTCTCTCTGTCTCTGTCTCTCTGTCTCTCTCTTTCTCTCTCTCTCTGTCTCTCTCTCATCCCCCCCTCCCGCACCTCTTGTGCACATTTTTGGTGTTAGATAATTAATATGTAATATATACATGTCTCCGTTATCCAAGGACCCATGGTTTTAATCAATCTACAGGATTAAATGTTCAAGCTGGTTTTCTTAATGGAACTTAATAAGTTCCAAACTTTCTTTTGTCATTGAAACGCCACTTCTCCTACAGAGTGGTTTGGATATCAGTCTATATTTCATGGTACTTCCGTGCTTTTGGTCATAGCTGAGATACTCCCAACAGTTAATGGACCTCTGAGGAGAGTAGGGAACAGCTGAAATATGTGAGGATCCAATTTAATTTATAGTGATTTGGATCCCCTTCCATAAATCCTTCCATATTTCACACACAGACTTTAAAAAATAGATGTTAAGCTTTGGTTTAGGTCAAGTCCCGTAGATTGATTTCAGTTCAAGGAAGTCAGCTGAGTTCTGTGCTGGTCACAGACTTGAATGCCCAGCACATACCTGGCACAAAGCGGGGCTCAATCAATATCTGCTCCAAGATCGAACAAGAAAGGTTAAGACATGGTCTTCATCCCTTAAGAAAATACATTTTAAGAGGAGAGATAAATGTAGATTAATTTTGTCATTTCAGTATGTGACAGACCATGAAGTGTTATCAGAGAGATCCAAGCTACGTAGAGGGGACCAGAAAGATTCATGTTGAAATGAGAGTCCTTAGATGGCTTTTAGGAAGAGAACGGAACTGGAATTTTAAAGAGTGTGTAGAATGTATTGAAATAAAAATATCAATAAAAAGCTTTAAGACGAATTATCAACTGAATTCCAGTGGGAATTTGAAAGCACTGCTACCATACCTACCGTGTTTCCCCAACAAATAAGACCTAACCAGAAAATAAGCCCTAGCATGATTTTTCACGATGATATCCCATGAATATAAACCCTAATGCATCTTTTGGAGCAAAAATTAATATAAGACCCCGTCTTATTTTCGGGGAAACACGGTAGTCTTGTTTGGTTTTGTTTTCGTCTCTTTCTTTCTCACTAAGGCAGGAGAATTGCCTCTAGATGAAAGGAAAATGTAAGACCTTTTTTCCCCAATGCAACATCAGATGCAATATCCTTTTTGACAGAAATAATAGAGTCAGGCACCCACCTGTAGGCTATGCAAAGTTATTGTTTCTGTGGTACATCCATCATCTACTAACCAGACACAAAAATATGTGAAAGTCTAAAGCAATGGCTATACATTGCTTATTGTTTTTATGAAGAATGCAGGGATACCTTGCTATATAAATTTAAAACTTTTTCTTTGAAATGTTCAGTAAAGAGAAAATGAATAGCATTCAGTTGAGTACTTGAATCATGCCCAGAAGGAGTTAAAGGGACAGTCATTAACTTTGAGAGCATTTAAACCCTATAGATATCCCTACATCTGGACACTTGTTGAGAAAACAAAATTAAGATTCAAAACTTTCACAACAGACTAGAACACTAGACTAAAACCAATAAAAATTAAACTTTGCAGATTTAAAAGGAAGGTTTGTATTCAAGCTCAAAAACCAATTTCATATAGCAACGGCCAGTTTCGGTGGCAGTTTATTTGAAAGCATTGAAGGGAGTTAATTGAGCTTCCATTTACTATGAGCCAACAGTTTGTTGGTGCTGCAAAAAAGAAAAAAAAAGTAGCAGGGTTATTGTTTTGTTTTGCTGTTTAATGTAGCCTTATTATTAGACGTGTCGGGCCTTGATCACAGAAATTAATCAACCCAATTTTTCTTCGATAATTACTTCAGACTTGGAAAATCAATTCAATTCTGGGCACCAAAGTTTAAGATGAGATTTGGTAGATGATAAACTCTCCAGAGGAGAGTGATCAAGATGGAATATAGTCTAGAATTCATTTCATTTAAAATATAGATGAAGGAAGGAATCAAGGAGGTCTTACCTAGAACAGAGAAATGACTTGGAGGTGAGTGACTTTTTATAGAATTACATGTATCTAGAAGTAAGGTTCCTGCCAAGAAATTAAGTTAAAAAATTTGTCTGGAAGCACAGAACTGAGGGGTGAAAAGTCAAGACGAGAACCTCATTCTTTTCAGGTCCCAATCAATATGCGTTCTATTAGACTGAGTATTTAAATAAACAAATGCAATTATTAAGACTAGGCAAAAAAAAAAAAAAAAAAAAAAAAAAACATGGCTATCTAACATTTGATGTAATTCTTGAAGTTCAAGTGTGGTCAACCAGGATTTATTTCATCCCAGCCTAAATGTTAAAATTGTAAACATTTTCATAAGAGCATGTTTGTTACATTATTCTTTGTTCTTCCCTGTTCTTCTGGTTTTCGTTTGGGGTTTCAAAATTTAAAAATGAGACAGGAAATCTCTCACAAATATGAATATGATCTCCAATAGGTAGACTATTATATAAGGGGCGGTATTTATGGTTAAGGATACAGCTATGCCATG
Organism: Rhinolophus hipposideros; assembly: GCF_964194185.1. Lineage (NCBI taxonomy): Eukaryota > Metazoa > Chordata > Mammalia > Chiroptera > Rhinolophidae > Rhinolophus > Rhinolophus hipposideros. The sequence continues at coordinate 23,331,865 of NC_138063.1, read as the reverse complement.
TTTGAAAGGAAAGACAAAAGAACTATAAAGAGCCTTTTGAGAGGGTGCGACCACCCCCGCCATGTGACCACCTGGCACGCTGTGAGACTCAACAGATGTAGCATTAAACTTTTTGGCATCAGCTACATTTCGATCTAGCCTTTCGCATTGTCTAGTCAGTCTGATGGGTCCAGAGCCACACGCAACATACAAAAGCCAAAGTTGACTGCAACAGACTAGGGCTAAATGGCCCTAGTATTCCTCCGTTTCTGAGAGCAGCCACTCACAATTCACTCTTCTCCAAAAGCCTGGGAAGCCACTCTGACCCTAAGAAGTTTCACCCCGGAAAAATTCCTAGACTTAAAAGACTCTTCTGTAGACCCATCCTGGGTCATTCCTGTTCATGAATACGTACAGTATGTCTTATAGGCAGCTGCAATCTCCTCTGTTGCTAGTTCTCTGATCTCGGAGCTCTTTCCCTTCCCCTAACTTGCCCAGGCCTGCCAAAGTCCTGGTTACCTTCTTTAGAGGTTCCCTGAGCAAACTAGCAGTGCTCTTATTTGGCTCAGGCTCTCTCTGGAGACAAACTACCACTGCCTTTATCTGTCCAAAGTCACCAATGGATTGTCCAAAACCCAGCTCATGAAATGACTGGTATTATTTCCCTGTAGTCAGAGAAGTCAGGGATTCTGAAAATCTAGGGTCCAGGACCTCAGAACTGCCTAAGCAAATAAAGGAGGTGCCTCAAATCCCGTTCCAGAAGATCTCCATGGATAGGACACTCCTCTGACTGCCTTGGATTTGCATGCAATTCAATTAAAGGTGCACTGGGGAATATGAAGATTAATGATATCCAGGCTTTCGTCTCTAGGAGCTTGCAATCTGAAACAATCCAGCAGGAAATATTAATTAAGCATTTACTAGGAAAAAGGAACTGTTCTTTGTCATGAGGGGTAGGAAGAACACATACGATCTGTCTTCAAGAAGCTTTAAGGCTTCTTAAGCCATGCACTCATGTAAAGTAAAGATTTTCTAGGATTAAATATTGACTGGATAAACTCTTCAGGAACTTAGAAAAAGAAAGGAAAAAGAAAGGAAAACTTTAAAGCAGTCCAAATTTTTGATCATGTGGTGATTTCCATAGCATTATTTTGAACAGAATATGCAAATACACATTCAGATGATATGCATTCATCTTTTCAAATATTAAAAAAGTTGAAATAAATACGAGATAAGTAATCTTAAAATAATTTTAAATATCGTTGAACTTTTTATTATTAAGGAAACAAAAGCATTTTCACTGTCATCAACATTTTAGGCTAATTTTAATATTTTTAACGACGTTTTCGGGAGGGCCAAAGTGATTGAGTTTGAACACTTCTTTTTAAAAAATGACTGTGTGTTTTTTTTTTAACACTTGTCATAAAACAGTTGAAGATCTGATCCCGAATTCAGCGTGTTCCAATATGGATGTAGTAGGGTCAAAGGCTGTTTCACATCAATATAGATCCAAAAGGTTTTCCTGATGCACTTTCTAGTGCATCATTTTGCTTAATCCTGTTTTTTTTCAATCCCATCCGTCAATTAACCAAAGGTTTTTGTTGAAATCTGGCTAACCATCTTCCTTCTTAATAATCAAATGCTCTTGCATATCCAAAGGATTGCATTTTCTAATGAATTCAAATCTCTGAAACTGGTTGTTTCGAAATTAACTGTTTCCAAGATTTTTTTCATTTGCAGATTTCAGGGATTTTATAGGTTATAATATATCATTTTCAGCAACAAAATTGCCAAAACAGTGGAACCGAATGGAAGCACCTTTATATGGTGACAAATCCCCCACATCTGCAAACCTGTATTCTAGATGACGGCTTCCAAACTGGAAAGCCACGCTATAGATGACCAGCAGCAGCTCAGATGTGCCCTGCCTGGCAGAGGTCTCACTCACAGAGGCAAGCTGCCATCTTTGTCAAAAGCACTATTAAGGCCACGACTATAGATCAATTTAAATCCTAAGAAAGAATGGAGAAAGTTTGCATGCCAAGGCAAGTTGCTTCACACATCCCATTAAAATATATAAAATGATAAGCAGCATTAGGAAAACAAGAGATCGAAGTACAAAGTAATAATTTTAAAAAAATGCACCATTTGCATGGGAGAACATTGAACAGTTGAGTTCCCTTGAGCTTGTATTTGCTGAGCAAGTACTACGTACCAGATCATGCACTGCTGCAGGAGTGACCTGTGCCAGGGAGAAAAGTCAGGCCTCTGCCTTCGAAGAACCTTCTAACATGGATCAGCAAACAGTGCAGTTCCCACTGCACCTCTCTGCCTGGAGTGAGGCAGATGGTGTTCAGCCGTGGCCATCCTGGAAGGCAACTCAACTCCAGCCAGTTCACCAGTCCCCAATATTATACCGTGTCCCCTTAGGGGTATTCAAACAGCCAGAAAAATTCTAATGAGTCTAGAGATCATTTTGCGTCCCTCTCTGACCCACCCAAAAATTCCTTGTAAAACTAGCCTGTGTCATACACATGGGCAAAGTACAGTCTCCAAACTATTAGTACCTATTCCTTGGTAACCTATGAAACTACACCTTGTTAGCCCTTCTTTTGCTCTGAGCACGCACACTACATCTCTAAAGCCAGTGTGCAAAAAAAGAGTGCTAAGTCCAGTCTTTGATTATCATAAACGATGTGGCTAAATCAACGAATGCTGATGAGCCAATCCTCTGATAACGCGAGTGAAGAGATAGAAAATCTAGATTGAGACCAAAACCAATGGCAGTTTTAAATACAGAGAAGTGTCTAAAAGATGATTTGCATTGCAGAGTTAAGAAATGAATTTGCATTTTTGCCTTGGCCACTCATAATTATTTTTTTAAACTAACAAAGAAAAGGCAAGATATAGGACAATTATAGGAAAGACAGCAAATATGGAATCAATCTTGCTGCAAGAGCCCAGAAATTACTGTCTAATAATGAAACAATTTGAAGAGAGAAAAATCTGAAAACATTTAGAGGGACAGTGCAATCATAAGCAATAAGGAGAAAGATTTGTGAATAGCAAACCCTGCCAAGTCCAAAGTCCTCCCCCCACAGTAGGATTTCAGAATGATTAGATGAAATAAATGTGTAGAAAGTCACCTCACATTTGGCAAGGCAATTGATAATGAGTATAGGAAAGAATTATAACAATCTTTAGAAGGGAACTTTGAGAGCATCTAGTCTAAGGCTCCAATGTCACAGATGAAGAAAAAGAGACCCAGAGAGGATAAGAGGTTCGTCCTTGTCCAACTTGGTTTCCAGCGGCACCTGCGCAAAGCAGAAGCTCCCAGCGCTCTGCTTCTGTCACTCACAGGGATGACAGTCAATCTTGTTTCATCAATGCTTCCACATACCTTCCTTATTATTGTGAAGTCCATCCAGATGATACCATATGATTTCATCTGTAAATATTTGAGTATTTACTTCTAAATGATAGGTACTTTTCAAAAAGCATGATCCCAATGCAATGGTGACACCTCAGAAAATTAACAATAATTGTATATCATGAAATGCCCAGATAGTATACACATTTCCATGAATTCATGAAATATGATCTCTTTGGACAGTTTAGTTAAATTGGTATCCAAATATGATCATCTTTTTTCTTAGGTCTCTTTTAATTTACACTTCCACGCTCTTCCCCTGACAGTCTCTCCTTGCATCTTATTTGTTGTTGAAGACACCAGGTTGTTTGACCAGAGTTTCCCACCGTCTTTGTGTTTTATTGAGTGAATCCCAGTATGTCCTGTATATTTCGAGATGGTTAGGTCTAGGGCTGTACTGCCCAATACGGTAACTATTAGTCGCATGTAGTTATTTAAATTTAAATTTAATTCAATTAGAAATTCACTGTTCTCAGGCACACTAGCCACATCGCAAGTGCTTAGTGGCCTTGTGTCTAGTGGCTACTGTATCTGACAGCACCGATAAAGAACATTTCCACCACTGCAGAAATTTCTATTGGACAGCGCTTCTCTAGAGGCTTAATAAGGTCCCAGGAGATAGCTTTGGAGGGAAGAGATACTTACCTCTCATCCACCCCGTCTTTGGCTCTCAGCTGACTTCGAGCACTCTGGTACCTTTAAACGTCCACACCTGGACATGGAAAATGAAATAAAAATTCAAGGGATCTCTTTTTTTAATTTGCATACACGGCTCACTTAAAAATACGTTTAGTATATACATTTTTATTCAATCTATTTTTTTTTAGATTTAACCATGTTACACTATTTATTTGTAGTTTACTCCTTTTCACAGATGTGTAATATTCCATTGTTTGAATGTATCACAGTTGGTTGATTACCCTTCAATTAACATGTAGGTTTTCAGTCTTCAGAGCTTTAGGGAACATCCTTGTATATCCTTGGCCTCCTGTGACAAACGAGTAATGGAGGCAACCTGGACATGGAGTCACCGGGGCATCGAGCACACCCATCTTCAACTCTAGGAGTTATTTCCCAGTCGCTCTCCAGAATGATTATACCAATTTACACTCCCACCAACAGTGTGCAAGTGTTCCCACTTCCTTACAGCATGACCAACGTTAGGGGGTTTCAGACTTTTAATTTGTACTGATATGGGTTCGTGTACATGCAGTAAAAGTATGAACACAAGCATGAAAATAGAAGGCGATGGAATTGAGAGGGCATCACTGACTTAGCTGAATCTATAATGTTTTCTTTCTTTAAAAAAAAAATAAAGCATCGATGGCACGAAGTTAACATTTATTACATGTGCATGGTGGGTACAAAGGAGTTGGTTATGATATTTTTAGTAGTTCGGTAGGCTTACACTATTCAGAACTAATTTTTATTTCATAATCATTTTTAATGCAAGGGCTTAATAAAAAATAGGCAGCATATAAAGAATTATTGAATATAGTATTATCTAAAAGGTTCCCTAAAGCTCAGTTTGTTTTTGGCATTTGATGCTAAAAAAATACACTGAGAGAGACATTCCATTGGTTGGTTATCATTGCCCCAGATGATCCTGCTCATGGATGTTTCCAGTCAAGCTTTACTTGGTCAAACATTGCCAAACTAATCGCCCAAAGTGATTTACTTTGTAGATGCATGCTCTATTATATATCACAGCATTTTTTTTCCCCTGTGGATGGTATAAACGAAAGAGAGAGTCAACTGTAAATGGGATCTGTATTTGGAATAAGGCCGAAGTTTTGTGGAGTAGTTCTGACTGGTTTTCATTTACTCATAAACTATGTGGACAGGGTAAATTGCTTGGCTCTCACGTGGTGGCCTGCTAACTCTTACTGTCACTCTATTTGCAGTGGTTGTTTTAAAAATCCAAACTAGAACGCTTAGAGAAGAATCTGACTGTAAGGTGACAATGATTAGTGTGCTTCATCAGTCCAGAAACAATTTTTAAATCCTTCCACGTAGAAGGCACCATGCTACGCCCGTGAGGGATAGAAAGACCAGCAAGTGTTGGAACCCTGCATCAGAAAACTTACAATCAAGCAAACTTTTCCTTTTACTGACAGTACAAAAATTTCATTTTTGCAGTCAGAACCACATTCTGGCTTTGTTCTATTTTGATCCTTATAACTGATTTTAAAGATTGTTTCCTAGTTACTCATTGCTCAGTAAGTCTTGCTTTGACCTTTGACCAAAAGCAGTAACATTTTGACCTGTCCTATGGAACTCAGAGATTCTCACTCCACACTGCGAGTGGTGTAAATAACTTCAAATAAAACCCTCTTGCAGATCTGTGTTGGGCACAGCATGAGAGACAAATGGGGTAAAACATGGGAAAGAACAAAGTGGGAGTTTCCAAGAATAAATGAGAGTGGTATCCACATTTTCGGCCTTTTTTCATCATCTCACGATATTTATTCCACTTCTCCACCACTAAGTTGAAAAACTTGGGGCTAACACAACAAACCATGCTGCTAAAATGAAACACATTTCCTTATAGTCCTGAGATATTTGGTAGGGTCAACATCTTCAACCCTACATCTGGGCTTCTTTGGAATTGAGCACTTAGGGGTAGTTATAATAGCAAAGAACTAAATGAGGACATACTTCTTAAGTTTATAAATGGCCAGAGGGAGAGGCCGGTGTAAAGATGGGGCAGCAAAGTATATGTGAGTGCCCGTGTGTGTGTGTGTGTGTGTGTACATGCATATACATGTGTGCCTGCTTGTGAACAACACAAGAAAAAAGAACACCCTAACCGAGGAAAAGTCTGCTACGTCTTGAAGCCATTCACACTTTATGGTGTCTAAACTTTAAAATGAAGCAGTTCTAAAGGCTATTTAGTGGCGGCAGTACGGGACTTCCTGAGACTAGAAGTTTGGCTCATAAACTAGAGGAGCATCTGGTCCCCAGGACATGAAAAGAGCTCTTTGCAAACAATAGCCGGTAGCACAAGTGTAAATGATTCAGAAACGCCTCACTGATATTTCCCTGCAGGTTCCCAGAGGATGAACTAGTTAAGGATGTGATCAAGTGGACATCAGGCAGCTTGACAAGTGCAGAGCATTTGGGGGCAGGGAGGGGGGGATTAGAGAGATGGTGTCATCCCAAATCGAGAGTCCCAGAAAATAATCCTGCCTTCTGCCAGTGGAGGAGGGTTAGGAATAAAATAGTTCAGTTACATATTCCAGTTCAGGTCAAGGCATCTCTTTTTGGAGGTTGACGGTCTATATGAATGACCCAGATGGCTTGATGATGGAGGGCTGCTTGTCATCCTATTCATTCAACATTTTCTACCAGAAGAGCAAGTATAACGTAATGCTACACTGAATCAGATGAAGTGTCAAAGGGCCATAAAAAAATAAAAGCCATAGTACGAGAAACTTATAGTGGGATTCTGACACTGACTCCTGAGGTAGAGCTCCTTACATGGCGAGCCTCAGTTTCCCAATCTTTCAAATGGGAACAAGAGGATTTCACAGGCTTGTTCTGAAGATTGAAATAATATGCATAGAAATGCTTTGTACACAAAAGATATTTAACTGATGTCTAGCATGTTTAATTTTCATTTAAGGAAAGGACGATGATTGGGTGCTAAGTCATATCCATGGCATTAACTCTCCATAATCTTCATAGCCTAATAGAATGCCAGTTGTCACCCACAAGGCTAGGTTTCAGGCGGCTGGCATCCCGTGCTCAGTTTCTTCTGTCTTCCCCTCCTGCAGCCAGCCCCTCGCTGAAGAAACGATTCAAGAGGCGGGAGATCGAAGCCATCCAGTGCGAGGTGCGGAAGATGTGCAACTACACCAAGATCCTGTCCACCAAAAAGAACCTGGATCACGTGAACAAGATCCTGAAGGCCAAGCGGCTGCAGAGACAATCAAAGACAGGCAACAACTTCGTCAAGAAGAGGAGAGGGCGTCCCCGAAAGCAGCCCACCCCGTTCGATGAGGACTCCGGAGACCAAATGCCGGTGCTGGAAAAATGCATCGACCTGCCCAGCAAGAGGGGCCAGAAGCCCAGCCTGAGCCCCCTCGTGCTGGAGCCCGCCGCCAGCCAAGACACCGTCATGGCCACCATCGAGGCGGTCATCCACATGGCGCGGGAGGCGCCGCCCCTGCCCCCGCCGCCGCCCCCGCCCCTCCCGCCGCCGCCCCCGCCCCCGCCGCCGCCCCCGCCTCTGCCCAAGACCCCCCGAGGAGGCGGAAAGAGGAAACACAAACCTCAGCCGCCTGCCCAGCCCCCGCAGCTGCAGTCCCCGCCGCAGCCCCTTCCCCAGGAAGAGGAGGTGAAGGCCAAAAGGCAGAGGAAATCCCGAGGGAGTGAGAGCGATGTCCTTCCCTAGGGTGGGTCTGGGCGTCTGGACCTGGGGCGGGGGGACTGACGCTTTGGAAGTGCAGTGAGCCGGGGTGGGGGCGGAACCCCCGCTGCAGGGACACCGTTGCCCTTCTCTCCAGAAGCTGAGCAGGCAGCATCGGGCCAGATGACGGGTTTGAGCCATCAGTAGTTCTTGGGAAAGCAAAGCAGGGGCGGGGGTCATCTTCAAAAGAAGCGTGTCTGTGCGTTACAGGAGTTCCCAACCAAGCGGCTCTTCGGTAAGGCTAGAGCCTTTACAGGTGAGTTGGAGAAGACCCATCAAGGAGGAGAAAGCTGGTGGCGCTCTCTGACCACCTGACCTCCTACATCCAAGGTGCACCCTCGATTCCATTGCATTTGCTGGCCAGGAAAATTCAAAGGGAAATACCTTCAATTAGGAAACATTCCAAGGGGAGAAAAGCTGCAAATTTCTCAACTGGCTTTGTGGTAACCCACTTCCCATTTAATTGGTTTTTTATTTCTTTTGGGTTTTCAAGCGTGGCTAGGCTTTGGGCCTCCAAATCGTCTTCAAGTGACCTGAATCTTTCCGTTCACGACAGTTTCTCAGATGGACTCCTGTCATGAGAAGGTGGAATTTTAGTGATAGGCAACCTTGGACTTCCATTCATGTTCTTCTGATGCCTCCTCTACCACACATAACACTGGTTGTAGCATTGTGTGTCCCTACTTTTCCTTTGCCCATTATGTACTTCCATATATTTTTTTCATTAACTTACTGGCTGCCTTCTTTTCCTCGATACTCACCTACATAATGTAAACCTTGCCTGTGTTTTAACATTCACCCTTGGCATGCTGTCCCAAGGAACTTGGCTTTGAATCCCACTCATTGCAAAACAGATACTCAGTATTGATAGAGACTTGTTAATGAGTGAGTTAGAGCAGCTGACAATATGTTGACCCAGGTTTCATCCAGGTTATTTTTATACTTAAAACATATCATCAGATATAGGCAGAATAAAATGGTTTTAATACCCCACAGCAAATGACATAACTGACAAATTACCAAAAACTGAGACCCCAGACCCACCAGAAAGATAAGTGTCTGCAATGCCTTGGTATGCTTTTTTTTTTTTTTCATACTACTAACTATCATAGGTCATGGGGAAAAAAGGAAACAAAATGACAATAAAAGTCCATTATCTCTTGGTAATTATTTCTTAAAAGCAAATGGGAGTAAGTGTTCTTATCTGAAAAATAAGTAAATAAACAAAAAGCTCCAAGGGTATCACCACTCCAATGGTATCAAGCCACCTTGGAAATAGTATCCAAATTGTGGTTGCCTTAATAAACTAAAACATTTTTGTACATAATGTAATTATAAATCTATCAGTCTGCATGGATGCAAACTGTGTGTGACAAATCGTCTTTTAAATGGTCAATTTCAACTGTACATTTCTCATCCAAGTTGTACTCTAGCCGTTGGTTTAGCGTGGACAGATATTCCATCCCTATTTTCCATTTCCACAGCCCAAGTAACATGTTAAGAAGACTCAGAATCATGAAGTCATTCCATTGCCGTAGATGTTTTCTAAAACTCACATGTGGAAATTTCAAATAAGTATTTTCAATTTCCTCCCTCCCTCCTCCCTTTACCTTCCCCAAGACATCCAATACCTGGCATGGTAGATGAGAGACACTGAGAGACAAAATTAAGCTTTCTAATGGGAATTAGAATATCTGGTTTACCTCTATGTTAAGTTTCTTTACAGGAAGTTGGGACTGGCTGGAAATTGTATTATTACTTCAGAACGTAACATATTGCCTTTAAAAGAGAGATGGATTTTTGTTGGGACCATAAGAGAATAAGGGATAGGGTATCTATGGGAGTAAATTTAAAAATTCCAAGTTAATATGCTTGCAAACGTCACTGCTCTGTCATGGCACCATCAGGTGGTTGAAATTACGCATGGAGTCACCCTGCTCTGTGCAGTTCGCGGACTGCTCATCATTTGCGGCCCACTAGGTCAGTGGCATTTAATCCTAGCAATATGTAAGTGTAAAGTAACGCATTCTCCTGTACTTTAAAGCATGTATCATAGATACTCAGTTTGTGACCTAGGTTGACCTTTGGCATTTCACATAAGTTGAACAGCAAAATCAAACCTGCCACTTCAATTTGTTCCCAAAGCCATGTCTGAGTGGTTCCAAAGTCACCAGAGAGGAAGTTTTAAATTAGCCCCCATCACCCCACCATTGCTATGAAAGAGCAACCATTTTCATTCCAATTAAGCTGTAAAGGCGTTTCTCTCCTGTTGGAATCTGAGAATCATTTCCTTTCTTTCTTTTGCCCTTCTCCTTTCAGTGTTGTACAGTTTCCCCTACCAAGTCTGTGAGCAGACTAATCTTCCTGCAGAGGAAGCTTCCTCTAAGCACTCTAAGCTTCTTAAAGAAGGACCCGAAGCTTAACTGGCATTCACCTCTAGTAGGTGAGAAATTTCAGATAACTGGAATTTTCAAACCATTGAAAGGTATGCCAGGAGACATACAGCTGAGTTGGAACTTATACGTAAATTCAGTTCCTCAGTTGTCATGTGAGGTAAATGCAAATCCTCCATTTTCAATCCTAAGAATAGGTTGCAAAACAGCAGAGGACCAAAACTGAGGCATACTACACAGCTGTTTGCAGGTCCGGTCACCTGCACGGCTGTCTCTCCACCACCCAGCTCCTCCCTCAGTAGCACGCTTTTTTTTTTCCTTTGCTTTTATAACTCATCTCATTGGTACGACCATCTCCTTATGTTCCATCCGTCACTTTTCCATTAGTGTTCCCTCTCTTCTCTTGGCTCAACAATGGGCCAATCTAGTTTCATATCTTGTTGGTTGGTTAGAGAACCCTGATTGGAGGTCTCCAGCCAGCCAACAGTGCCTTCTGTGGCTGCGTTTTATTTAGAGAAGTTATCCTTTGGGATGCACCAGACTGCATACACAGCTCCACAAAGTGTTTTATTATAAGAGAAATCCCTTGGTTTTCTTTTCTGGAATACTTGCCTTCAGCAAGCAGGAGTGAACCCACTTATAATAGAGGGAGTCCAATTAGGGGTAAGCAAAGGATGAAATCGAGATAATATCAAAAACCTCCTTGAAGGGGATGATGAGTCTCTGATCCACCTCCCTAAGTGGCTGGGGAGCCACTTGCTCTTCAACCCCTCATCTCAAATGAGAGGAACAGAAGTTTAACTTCGTCTGGTGGCATGGCTCTGGCTACAACCCACGGAAGACAGGTCAAAGCAAAAGAGAACATGTTAGGGGCTGGTTTGTGACTTGGCAGGACCAGGCCTCAACAGCCACTGACAGCCCAGAGTAGGTGACTAAGGGCTGACAGAGGATTAGCATGTTTACTTGGCTGCGGTCTGGAGTGGGAGGCCATCTTCAATGGCAGTCAGAATTTGTGTTCTGCACATTGCTGGGTCTATAAATATGATAAGCAGGTGGTGACAGAATTACAGTATAAGGTGATGTACTACATGCAAATCCTAAAGGATTTGGTTTTAGGACTTAAGTAGAAAATTCCGATCTTACAGCTTATTACCCAACAATATTCAGATAATGAGCTTTTGGGGAATATTCTTTTCCCTACCGCTAGGAAGATTTACCTGGGAACTGTCTCAAGTCTATACATATATTTCCAAAGCCTTTAAATGCCAACTGTAGCATGGAGAGAGAGGGGGTGGCAGAAGCCGAAATGCCTCAAAAGCCATTTAAGTGTTATATCGCAGGATTTTCAATCTTCATTATGTAAAAGTAGATAAATATAGACATTAGTCTCAACACTACCCTGTAGCATCACAATGGTCCAAATGCCAGAGCTTACAGATAATGTCATCACAGTGCCTAGAAACTTGAACTGTAATATACCGTAGCATTTTCTTGGTGTTTTTTAAAATTTCCATGATACAAGGCTCCCCCTGCCTCTTGTTTCTTGGAGAGTTCGCCCCACAGATGAGTCTGCCTTCCTCGTTGGTCTCAGTCACTCGGGGAACAGTCTTAGAAGCACATATCAGAAACTTCCTGGATATCTATTGCCTACTTGCCCAGGTATAATAAACACTAAAAGGGGGGGGGGGGGAATTGAAAAGTGCTGCCACTGGTCAACACAAAAGGGCAGTTCCAACCTAGGTTGGTGTCTTTCTTTTTCTTCCTTTTAAAAAAAAATCTATTTCTTAAATAATAATAAATGCACATGATGTGTTAAATATGTATATATATATTTCAAAAGAAAAAAAATGGGGCACAAGATTGTCTTACAAGTCGTGCTGGCTAATTTTTAGTTTGTATTCATAAGTGGTTTTTAAAAGCCTTTTTTAAAGTGTAATTTGCATGTTCTACTTTGATTGTATGTAAACATATTTTAGAACAAAAAAATGTATTTGTATTTTATTGAATATAGAGGCAAGAAAATTGTACATTGTTTGAAATGTTCTTTTTGTAACAGTTTTTATTCATAAAGCATTTTTGTACATTTAAAATGAACATGGACTTGCTGTTATTTGAGGCGTAGATACATCTGGCATGCTTTACTGTCATGCTCCTCCATGGTCTTAGATGTTGGGTTTTAAACATTTTTTCTAAAAGAAAGCTCCATCTTTTTCGCTACCAGATCAGGTTAGCACAGTATAGAGCACTTAACTATTAAAAAAAAAAAAAGTTAATCCTATTCATATGTTATTCATTGTGTGAAATTAAAGACATTCAATTCAGTCTAACACGAGTTGTGAATTCTTTTGTTTTATTTCCCATCTGCTTCACATCACAGCATTTGGGGGTCTTCATTCCCACCAACTGAATAGAGAATCATTGAGAAAATTCTAACCCAACTCTTGCCTTTTCGTATGAATCTGGGACGTACATCGTGGGCACGGTTTGAATCTGATTTACTGGGTTACTGTTCTGAATATATCACACCTGAACATCAAGCATGGTTGATTCAAAGAACCAGTCAGACCTCTGCTGAAAGCAATCAAAATGTATTTGTAAGATGTGGGAGACTCATCCTGTCCTAAATTTTTAGAAGAACATTGTGGGTGAGGATTAAGCTTTCTTACTAATATCCCATGCTGTCAGATACCTGCAAGATGGACCCTTGGCTGCACTTCAAATTGGACTGGGGGTTTATTTAATCAACCACAGAGAGTTCCTGGTGGTCTACTGAAGTTGACCAGTCTGGGCAAGTCCCTAACGGCAATGCCAGGAGTACACAGTCCTTGCTCTGAAGGAATTTACAAGGCCAGCATGTGGAAAATGAACTAGCAGTTCTAAGCAGAATGTGGCAAGTGGCAAAAGAGTGCCAGGGTCTCAGAAGGACGGTGGATCCCCCCAGACCAGATCTTGACTCTTTCGGTTCCAATGGTTAGTTTATATTCGTAAGTGGATTTTAAAAGCCCCTTTTAAAGTGTAACTTGCATATTCTAAGTTGGCCATATGTAAACATACACACATTTCTGTATTTCTTGCCTCCTTTCTTTATCGCATCTTCGGATGTGCCTTTTCCAACCGCCAACAAGGTAAGTAGGAAATGTTCTGCTAACCTCCGCATTCCTAACTGTCAATCCGACACACCATGACATTTATTCTAACTTTCGGTATTTGCAGCACCCGCAGCGGAATAACGGAAGTCGGTGGAATGAATGGATGTCTTCATGAGTAGATTATTAGAGCAGCGTCTGGATGGTCGGAGCACTTGTGCTGAAGGTAGCCTCCTGAGATCCACAGAATTTAGTCAGCAGCTTCTCACAAAGGAAAACTTTCCCTCTTCTCCCCCTCCTCTGCCAACTATCTTGCACTGAACCAGGAGAATTTAAAGCATTATATCATCCTCTTTCTAACTCGGGTTCATGAGACCGTTAGTATTTTAGAAATCAGCAATGAGTTCTGAGAGTGCCCCTAATCTCTTCCCCCCAGCTTTTCAGGCAGAGACAAAGCTGTTGCCTTGAAATGGATAAGCTCAACTTTCAGGGTTTTTAAATCAGTCCAGAGTCACAACGTGCTGACAAACATTCTAAGGAAAGTCTGATGTGTTCACACATGTGGCAGATATGAATCTCAGTCTACAGACAGACAGGAGGAAGGAATATATATATATATTTTAAATTTCTCTGCAGCTCACTTTTATTAATTTTTAAGACCTCATTCCACCAGCATAGCAGAATCTTAAGTTTCAGACCTAGAGAATCCTTTTCTAACCTGGAGGGGAAGGAAGGAGGGGTCATTTAGAAAGCCTTGCTCCAATTTTTTTCCAAATTGCTTCTCTGTGCCCAAGTCCTTCCTATTAGCCTAGTGTCTAGGCATTTAAAACTGAAAAGCCAAAAAAAAAATGTTTTTTTTTATTTTTTATCCCTCTGCTTTCTGCTGTCAGATACATGCCCTGAGGGGATGAACATAAACCAGCCTGGCTGCCTATATGGTGGGGAAGAGACTAGTAGAAGAATGGGCATATAGGAAATCAGTTACCTCTTCAAAAATTTTAACCTGTCACAAATGTGATAGGGAGTGAGGACAATGGGATGTGAAAAGCTAAAGGCTGTACCCAAGGTTAGAAAAGGCTCTTTATAGGTCATACGAGATAATGAGGGGGTGTGAAAGGGATTGGAAAGGTGGCAAACAGTGGTGTGCATTTCTATTGTTTGTAATTAGTAATGGTTTTCACTTTTATGGGTAATGTCAATATCCAGGTTTTTAATTATTATAAAGCTAAGGCAGTAAACTCCTAGAGTGTCATGAGGGCTTTTGTTTCCAGAATTAATTACAGGAAAAACTGGTTCCAAAGTGTTATTCACATTCACATATGCTAAAATTGGGAAGTTATAAATGAGAAATATTCAACCTTCAGTAGAGTTAAAAACCCCACGTATCTCTCATGGTTAAGCTTGATTATTTTAAAACTTTATTCTCTTTTTAGTGGACAGCGCTGCAATAACAGTCAAGATACCCGGGATGTATCCCTGCTTGATCACTAAAGAATTCTATGCCCAGGAGCAAAACTTATTTGAGTCACACGTGACACTCTAAAATGAGAAGTTAAACTTTCAATGATACCTGCAGTTCCTTCCATCCAGGTCGAAGTCTCCAGTCTGTCATTTTTTGTACCTTCCAAACAGGCCTTGTCTTTAGTATCCAACTTCATCCTCCACCATTGTATACAGCCAGTGAAATTTTGGAGTTGTTACCCATAGTCTATCCTATCCTAATATGTTCGAAAGATGTGAAGGTATGGAAGAAGATTTTTTAAAAAACAGAATCATGGGGACACGTAATCAAGTCATTCCTTCCTTCCTTCTTTCACTATCCGCATATTGCCGACTACCAAAAATGCAAGGATGAGCCAGAAAGGCAAGGCCTCCCTGAGCTTTATTCAAGCTAATCTAGATCTCGAACTTGTGCCTCCCATTCTCTGCCTGTCCAAATTCTATTCAAACCCCACCTCCTCCAAGAAGTCTTCCTGGCCATAACCCACAAACCACTCCTTTGGAAATTGTCCTTAACAATTCCACATGTGACAGAGTATTATAATCCAGGGCTGCCATGTAAGGTTGCTCAGGTTCCTCCCTACATAAGGGGACCTGGCTGAGGAAGAAAGTGGGAGCTGAAATCCAGTCTGCACTTTCCTTGTCAAGCTGTTCGCCCTTTGCTGTATGTACTTCAGAAGACCCCTGAGTCCACTCCCAAACTAAACAGTTGGAAGAAAGCAGTGAAACCAGATGTTACTGTTAATTTTATGTATCATTTTGACTGGCGATCGGGTGCCCAGATTAAACACTTTCTGCCTGTGTTTGTGATAGTTTTCCAGATGAGATTAGCATTTGAATCTCTGGACTTAATAGAGAGCCTTCTCCACTGTGTGGGCATCATTCAATGCTTTAAGGACCTGAATAGAACAAGAGATGGAGGAAGGAAAGTGCCCCTTTTTTCCTGCTTCACTGCTGAGCTGGAACATCTCATATCTTCTGCCCTGGGACTGCATTTACACCATCGGCTCCCCTGGTTATCAGACCTTCGGACTTGGACTACTTATATATCCAGCTTTCCTGGGTCTCCAGCTTGCAGAGGACTGATCCTTGGACTTCTCAGCCTCCATAAATCATGTGAGCCAATTCCTATAATTGTTCCACAGATAGCTAGATAAATAGATAATTGATAGATCATTTGCAGAACCTTGAGTAATGCACCAGACAACACAGCCTTGTGCAAATGTGTCAGTTAGATTCAGTGTCACATCTGCATGAATACAATTCACTAAGCTAATAGACAGCTGATGTCCCAAAAGGTCTACTATTTTCCAAAGACTTCGGGACTTTTATTTTGAAATAATTATGGATTCACAGGAGAATGCTAAAAAATATACAAGGAAGTCCAGTGGGACCCTCTCCTAACCGCCTCTCCCCACCCTATCAACATCCCATACAACTGCAGTACAATATCCAAACCAAGAGTAACAGTGAAACAAACCATGGAGCTTATTCAGATTTTACCAGTTACACATAACTCACGTGTGTGTGTATGTGTGTGCGGTTGTGTATGTGTGTAGATCTCTGCAATTTTGTCACACGGATAGCCTTGTGAAACCACCACCACAAGAACGCTACTCAGTCATACCATCACCACAAAGATTTCCCTCTAGCTCACCACCCCTCCCCCTCACCATCCCTAATCCCTAAATCTCTCCATCTGCTCCAGCTCTACAGTTTTCTTATTTCGGGACTATTACACAATAGAATTGTGCAACATGTCGCCTTTTTAAAATGAAGTCTATTTTTAGAACAGTTTTAGATGTACAAAGAGTTGTGAAAATAGTGCAGAGTTCCCATGAACCCTGCAGCAAGCCCAGGTTCCCTTGCTTTTAACATCTTACATTATTATGGTACATTTGTCGTAATTAATAAAACAAGGTTATTACGTTATGAACTGCAGTCCACACTTGATTCAGATGTTTTCAGGTTTTAGCTAATGTCTTTTTTTCTGTTCCAGGAGCCCATCCAGGATACCACATTACACTTAGTCATCACGTCTCCTGAGGCTGCTCTTGGCTGTGACAGTCCCTCAGACTGTCCTTGTTTGTGATGACCTTGACAGTTTTGAGGAGTAGTTGTCAGGGATTTCGTAGAATGTCTCTCTCAGTTAGTTTTGTCTGATGTTTTTCGCTTAAGTTCTTGAAGATGGTCCTAGAGGTAAAGTGTACACCCTGTCAACATGATTCATTGCTATTGATCCCCCGACTGAGGAAGTGTTTGTCCCCTTTCTCTACTGTAAAGGTACTTCTCCCCTCCCACCCCTTTCCATACTTCCTGCTTTGGAAGGAAGTCACTACCCAGAACCCAGAATTAAGAAATGGAGAGTTGTGCTCCCACTTCCTAGGAGGCTGAGTATCTACATAAATGATTTGAAATTCTTATGCACTGGATCTTATTTCTTTTTTATATACTTTTAATTTTGAAATAATTTTAAGTTTACAGAAAAGTTGCAAAAGAATTCTATTGAATTTTTCACCCAGCTTTCTCTAATGTTAACATCTTACATAACCATAGTAGACTTACCAAAAAAATTAACTTTGGTCCAGTCCTATTCCCTACACTACAATCTTTGGATTTCAAATTATTTTTCCAGTAATGTCTTTTTAAATACCTTTTTTGTGGTGAAACATCTATAACATTAAATTTACCAGTTTAACCATATTTACATGCACAGTTCGGTAGTATTGATTCTATGCACACTGTTGTGCCACTAATCTCCACAATTCTTTCATCTTGCGAAACGGAAACTATACTCATTAAACAACTGAATGAACCCTTCCCCCAACCCCTGTAAACCACCATTCTACTTTCTGTTTCTATGAGTTTGACTACTCTAGATACTTCATGTAAGTGGGATCATAAGAATTTGTCTTTTATTCCCATTTATTCATTTAGTCAGGGTTTTATTTATATTGGCTTGGACTCATGGATATTGATTTTACATTTTGGATTATATTCTAATACCACTTGATTTACTTTGTTGCTTACATTATGAGAGTTATATATAGCCTTTGGGAGTTCTTTCAATTGACTCCTGTGTGCCTTTGACATATTCCCATCATGATGTGTGTATACTTCTTGTTTTGTTTTGTTTTTGATAGCACTTTTTTATTTTGTTAGTGTCAGGTGTACAAAACAACATGATGATTAGACATTCACACACCTCACAAAGTGATAACCCCACCAAGTCTACTACCCCTCTGACACCATACATAGTTATTACAATACCTTGACTATACTCCCTATGCTGTACTTTACATCCCATGAATTTATACTTATATTTATATTTATGTTTATATGTAAAATAGTAAATATAAATTATATTTTAAAATGTAAATATTAAAAATACATATTTTAGTTATAGTTGACATACAATATTATTTTATATTAGTTTCAGGTGTACAGTACAGTGGTTAGGCATTTATATAATTTATGAGGTGATCCCCCTGATAAATCTAGTACTCATCTGACACCATACATAGTTTTTACAACATTATTGACTATATACTCCATACTCTATTTCACATCCCCGTGACTATTTTGTGACTACCAATTTGTATTTCCTAATCCCTTCACCTTTCTCACCATGCCCCCCATCCACCCTTCCATCTAGCAACCATCAGTTTGTTCTCTGTATCTATGAGTCTATTTCCGTTTTGTTTGTTTGTTTATTCTGTTATTTAGATTCCACATAAGTGGGATCATATGGTATTCGTCTTTCTCAGTCTGACTTATTTCACTTAACATTATATCCTCTAGGTCCATCCATGTTTCTTGCAAACGATAAGATTTCATTCTTTTTTATGGCAGAGTAATACACCATTGTATAAATGTACCACCTCTTCTTGATCCAGTTGTCTATTAATGAGCATTTTGGTTGTTTCCATATCTTGGCTATTGTGAATAGTGCTGCAGTAAACATAGGGATACATATATTTTTTTGAATTAGTGTTTTGGATTTCTTTGGATAAATATCCAGGAGCGGAATTACTGGGTCATAAGGTGGTTCTATTTTTAATTTTTTAAGGAACCTCCATACTGTTTTCTACAATGGCAGCACCAATTTTCAATCCCACAAATAGAGCACAAGGGTTCCCTTTTCTTCACATGCTCCCCAACACTTACTGTTTGTTGATTTAGTGATAATAGCCATTCTGACAGGAATGAGGTGGTATCTCATTGTGGTTTTTGTTTGCATTTGTCTGATGATTAGTGACTGAGCAACTTTTGATTTGTCTATTGGCCATCTGCATGTCCTCTTTGGAGAAATGTCTGTTCAGGTCCTTTGCCCATTTTTTAATTGGATTGTTTGTTTGTTTGTTGGTATTGAGGTGTATGAGTTTTTTAATAAATTTTGGATATTAACCCCTTATCAGATGTATCATTGGCAAATATCTTCTCACATTCAGTAGAATGTTTTTTTAGTTTTGTTGATGGTTTCCTTTGCTGTGAAAAACCTTTTTAGTTTGATGTAGGCTTATTTCTTTATTTTTTTCTTTTGTTTCCCTTGCCCAAGGAGATATATCAATAAAAATTTTACAAGGGTAACGTCTGAGAGTTTACTTCCTGTATTTTCTTCTAGATGTTTTATGGTCTGGGGTCTTACATTTAAGACTTTAATCCGTTTTGAGTTTATTCTTGTATATGGTGTAAAAAGATGTTCCAATTTCATTTTTTTGCATGTATCTGTCCAGTTTTTCCACCAGTATTTATTAAATAGACTCTCTTTACCCCAGTGTAAATTCTTGCTTTCTTTGTCATAGATTAATCGACCATATACAGATGGATTTATTTCTGGGCTCTCTTTTCTCTTCCATTGATCTATGTGTCTGTTTTTATGCCAATACCATGCTGTTTTGAATACTATGGCCTTGTGTATAATTTGGTATCAGGTAGCATGATACCTCCAGCTTTGTTCTTTCTCTGGATTGCCATGGCTATTTGGGGTCTTTTATGGTTCCATATAAATTTTAGTATCATTTGTTCTATTTCTGTGAAAAAATGTCATTGGTATTTTTATATGGATTGGTTTGAATCCATATATTGCTTTGGGTAATATGGACATTTTCACTATATTCTTTCTATGCATGAGCATGGTATATGCTTCAATTTATTTATATCTTCTTTAATTTCTTCATTGTCTTTTAATTTTCTGAGTACATGTCTTTTACTTCCTTGGTTAATTTTATTTCTAACTATTTTATTTTTTGAGGCAATAATAACTGGGATAGTTTTCATAATTTCTCTTTCTGATAGTTCATTATTGGTGTATAAAAATGCAACCGATTTCTGAATATTAATTTTGTATCCTGCTACTTTACTAAATTCATTTATCAGTTCTAATAATTTTTGGTGAAATTTGTGACGTTCTGTATATATTTTATCATGTCATCTGCAAATAATGACACTTTTACTTCCTCTTTTCCTTTTTTAGATGCCTTTTATTTCTTTTCTTGTCTGATTGCTGGGGCTAGAATTTCCAGTAGTATGTTGAATAAAAGTGGTAAAAGTGGGCATCCTTATCTTGTTTATGATCTTACGGGGAATGCGTTTAGCTTTTCCCCATTGAGTATATTAGCTGTGGGTTTATCATATATGGCCTTTATTATGTTGAGATTTGTTCCCTCTATTCCCACTTTGCTGAGAGTTTTTATCATAAATAGGTGCTGGATTTTGTCAAGTGCTTTTTCTGCATCTACTGATATGACTATATGGTTTTTATTTTTCATTTTATGTAGTGTATCATGTTAATTGATTTGCAGATATTGAGCTAACCTTGCATAGCAGGAATGAATCCCGTTTGATAAGGGTGTATGATCTTTTTAATGTATTGCTGAATTTGGCTTGCTAATATTTTGTTGAGGATTTTTGCATCTATGTTCATCAGGGATATTGACCTATAGTTTTCTTTTTTTGTAATGTCTTTGTCTGCTTTTGGAATCAGGGTAATGGTGGACTCATAAAATGAGCTTGGGAGCCTTCCTTCTTCTTGAATTTTTTGGAATAGCCTGAGAAGGATAGCTGTTAATTCTTTTTCGAATATTTGGTAAAATTCATCTGGTCCAGGATTTTTGTTTGTTGATTACTGATTTGATTTCATTAGTTGTTATTGGTCTGTTCAGATTTTTTGTTTCTTCTTGACTCAGTCTTGGAAGATTGTTTGCTTCTAAGAATTTATCCATTTCTTCCATCTTGTCGTATTTGTTGGCATATAGTTTCTCATAACATTTTTTTTAATTTTTTGTATTTCTGCGGTGTTTGTTTTCATTTATCCTCTTTCATTGCTGATTTCATTTATTTGGGTCCTCTCTTTTTTCTTGATGAGTTTGATTGAAGGTTTGTCAATTTTGTCTATTTTTTCAGAAAAACAGCTTTTGTTTTCATTGATCTTTTTTATTGTATTTTAGCCTCTATTTTATTTATTTCTGCTCTGATCTTTGTTATTTCCTTTTTTGTACTCACTTTGAGCTTTGTTTACTATTTTTGTTCCAGATTGCTTACGTGTAAAATTAGATTGTATATTTGAGATTTTTATTGTTTGTTTAGGTCGGCTGGCATTCATATGAATTTTCCTCTTAACACTGGTTTCACTGTGTCCCACAGATTTTGGGTCTTTGTGTTTTCATTTTTGTTTGTATCAAGGTATCTTTTGAATTTCTTCTTTGACCCATTCATTATTTAGTAACTTGTTATTTAGCCCCCATGTGTTTGTGTGTTTTTCAGTTTTTTCTTGTAATTGATTCCTAGTTTCATACCATTATGATCAGTAAAGACACTTGATATTATTTCAATCTTCTTAAATTTATTGAGACGTGTTTTGTGGCCTAAAATATGGTCTATCTTGGAAAATGTTCCAAGTGCACTTGAAAAGAATGTATATTCTGCTGTTTGGGGGTGAAATGCTCTACAAATATCCATTAAATCCATCTGGTCTAGTGTGTAATTTAAGGCTGCTGTTTCCATGTTGATTTTATTGTCTGGAAGATCTGTCCATTGGTGTCAGTGGGGTGTTAAAGTCCCCTACTATGATTGTGTTATTGTTGATCTGTCTTTATCTGTCAATATTTGTTTTGTGTATTTATGTGCTCCTATGTTGGGGCATAAATGTTTACTGGGGTGATGTCCTCTTGTTGTATTGATCCCTGTATTATCTCTGTCTCTTATTATAAAGTCTGTTTTGTCCATTATAAGTATTGCTACCTTAGCTTTTTTTCTTGTTTCCATTTGCATGAAGTATCTTTTTCCATCCCTTTATTTTCAGTTTATGCATGTCTTTTGATCTAAGGTGGGTCTCTTGAATGGGTCTTGTTTTCTTAGCCACTTAGCTATCCTATGTCTTTTGATTGGAACATTTAATCCATTTGTATTTAAAGTGATTATTGATAGGTACATAGTCATTGCCATTTTATTATTCATATTTTTTATCTTTGTTTTTTTTTTTCCTTTCTTCTGCTTAAAGAAGTCCTTTTAATATTTCTTATAATACTGGTTTGGTGGTATGAATTCCTTTAGTTTTTCTTGTCTGGGAAGCTCTTTATCTCTCCTTCAATTTTAAATAATAGCCTTGCTGGGTATAGCCTTGGTTGTAGGCCCTTGTTTTTCGTCACTTTGAATATTTCCTGCCACTTTTTTCTGGCCTGCACAGTTTCTGTTGAGCAATCAGATTATAGTCTCCTGGGAGCTCCTTTGTAAATAACTAGCTGTCTTTATCTTACTGCTTTTATGTTTCTCTTTGTCTTTAAACTTTGTCATTTTACTACTTATGATGTGTCTTGTAAGCCTCTTTGGGTTCATCTTGTTTAGGACTTTCTGAACTTCCTGGGTTTGTATGTCTATTTCCTTCACCAGGTTAGGGAACTTTTCAATCATTATTTCTTCAAATAGGTTCTCGATCCCTTGCTCCCTCTCTTCTCCTTCTGGTACTCTTATG
Source organism: Rhinolophus hipposideros (assembly GCF_964194185.1). NCBI lineage: Eukaryota > Metazoa > Chordata > Mammalia > Chiroptera > Rhinolophidae > Rhinolophus > Rhinolophus hipposideros. The sequence goes on along the minus strand of NC_138063.1, from coordinate 23,309,094 downwards.
ATGTAAATGTTGTTACACTTGATGTTGTCCCAAACTTCCTTAAATTATGTTCGTTTTTTGTTTTTAATTCTTTTATTCTTTTTGCTGTTCTGATTGGGTGTTTTCTGCTACCTTGTCTTATAAATCGCTGATTTGATCCTCTGCTTCATCTAATCTGCTGTTGATTGCTTCTAGTACACTCTTCACTTTCATTACTGTAGTTTTTTTTTTTTTTTTATTTCTGACTGGTTAGTTTTATGGTTTCTATGTCCTTTATTCATACTATCTCTTTGTTGAAATTCTCACTAAGTTCCTTAAGCATTCTTTTAACCAGTGCTTTAAAGTCTGTCTCTGATAGGTTGGTTAACTCCATTTCATTTAGTTCTATTTCTGGGGTTTCTCCTGTTCCTTTATTTGAAATATGTTTCTTTGTTCTCTCATTCTGGCGGCCGGTCTCTGTTTGCTTCTGTGATGTATTAGGTAGATCTCCTAAGTCTCTCAGCCTATGCTGGGTGGCCTTATCTAGTATGTATTCTATGTGGTCCAGTGGCACAGTCTCCCTGATCTCCTATGTGTGTGTGTTCCTGAAGTGTCCCTTGTGTGTGTTGTGTGTATTCTCCTGTTATAGTTGAACCTAGATTGCTTTTGGCATGTCAGCAGATGGGATTGACTCCCAGGCTGATTGGCTGTGAGGAATGGCTATGCCCACAGTGTATGAACTGCTGTGTGGGGGCTGACCCCTCTAAGTGGGTTTCTCCCCCAAAGGCTTTTGTGCCTATTTAGTCTACCCTTTGTGTATGCTCCTTGTGGGGCTAACCAGGTAGTGCTCTGGTGTGGTCTGAAGCCAGCCGCTGGGTGTGTTGTCTCTGGTATCTGTTGGAAGGGGTTTCTGTGCAGGCCTATTCCAACCTTGCCTATGACTGGCCCCAGGCTACCTGGTAGGAGCTACACAGCTCTACGTAGCTGTTTGCTGCCTGTGTTGGACCTGGAGGCATGTTGGGGTGGTCATGCTGTGAACCGAGGCTGACCGCCAGCAGTATTGGGTTTGGGGCAGCTTAGCAAAAGGCCCAGGGTCCCCTATGCCTGTTGCCACCTGCCCACTACCCATAAGGCTCAGCTGTTGAAAGAGCCTCCTTAGGTGTGCAGGCCAGGCTGATTGACCCAATGTTGAGAGGACCCCTGACAATGCAGCACTAGGTGGATGGGGCAGGGTTCCAGGGAGTTACGGGGTTTGGGTGATGGTTTTTACAAAGTTCATGTAGTTTTGGCTTCTGCATTCGTGTCGGGTTTGCGACCACTTCACCAAAATGCTTTGAGAACACTGCAGCCAACTACTGCTCCCTCAGGCCCACAGGTCTCCAAAAGCAGCCTAAGAGCGCCTGCAGTGAAGGTTGTGGCTTGCTGCTCACCACCAAAAAATCCCCATGCATCCACGGGCCATCTACTGCTGTAAAAGGCTTTTGCAGCTCATGGGCTGGAACCTGTGGCTAAGCAGCTGAGAATGCCTGCAGCAAAGCAACACCAGCTGTGAGGGGCGGGGACTCAGGACGTAACTAAGATGGCGTGTTTGCGCGGATTTTACCAGACCAATGCGGTCTCAGATTCAACCCTTTGGGGGAGGGTACAACACAGAAAAGATGGCCATATGTGAGGCAGGCTCCACACAGGTACATTGCCTGGTCTCTCCAGCCCTCTCTTCAAAGTCACACAACTCAGTCTTTCCCTGTGTCTGTGGTGCTTCTCAAAATGCCACCCCTTCACTGGAGACCAGGTGAGTACTTGCAAATGAGTGAGTCTGCATGCAGTCCCCTTAAGAGGGTGTCTGAGTTTCCAGCCTCCTTCCATCTCGCCAGGATGGAAAGACAGAGTCCTTGCTGATTTTCCTTGCTGATTTTGTGGGAATGCCTCTTCCTGAACGCCAGGGCTGGGGAACCCAGCATGGGGCTGGCATCCCCTGCCTCCTTTGGGGAGACCTCTGCCAAGGAGGGTCCTTCCTGGTGTTCAACCACTATTTGTGGGCTTGGGGTCAGCCCACATCAAGTCTCTGCCTCTCTTACAAGTCTCGATGAGGCCTCTCCCCCAGATCCCCAGTTATAGGGTTTCTTTTAAGCTAGTCTTCAGAAGATTTTTGAGGTTTATTGTTCTATAATTTATTTGTAATTTTGGTGTGATTCTGGGAGGCAGGAGGCATAGTGTTTACCTAATCTGCTATCTTGGACCTTCTCTTGGTAGCACTTTCTTAATTTCTGACACTAGTAGATACTCCAGGCTCATCTTTTATATTTCCTATCCCAGTCTTAGAATCAGTCATTTCTCCAAGAATTCCTAGTTTCTTTTATTGAAGGATGGTACTAGAAACCCATATCTGGGCACTAGGTATGCACATTGCTATTGGTGTATCATTACTTCTTGACCCTATATGTGTATAACAACCTTTGTATGTACACTATATATGAATATTTCTATGTGTGACCATCTCTATCTACATTAAGCTAAACATGAGTCTAAACTGGTATCTCTAACTCTAATACATTACCACATGGATCAATCTAGCTTCCTTCTTCCTTCTTCCTTCTATTGATTATCTGTAACATTCCACTCCATTAGCGCGAAACCTGGCTCTCACCACCTGCCATTCATTTTCTCAGTTGCTTAATTCCAGTATACCAGTATCACAATAGTTGATGTATACTTATCCTTTTCAAATTGGCTTTTTTTCACTTAGCATAATTGCTTTGAGGTTCATACAAGTTGTTGTGTGTATCAACAGTGGGTTTCATTTTATTGCTGAGTAGTATTCTATGGCATGGATATACCAGGGTTTTTCAATTATTCACCCATTGAAGGACACTGTAGTCTCCATTTTGGGGCTTTTACAGATAAATGGACATTCATATATAAGTACCTATATGAAAACAAATTTTAATTTCTCTGGGAAAATTGCCCCAAACTCCAGTTGCTGGGCTGTACAGTAAATCCATTTTTCGTTTTGAATGGAATTGACAAACTATTTTTCAGAGTGGTTATACCATATTACATTCCTAGCAGCACTGTATGAATGATCCAGTTTCTCTGCACTCTTGCCAGCATTTGATGTTATCATTATCTTTCATTTTAGCCCTTCTGATAGTTTCATGGTGATAATGCATTGTAGTTTAAAATTGCATTTCTTGACTAATAATGCTGAACATTTTTTCATGCATTTACTTGCCATCTGTGTATCCCTTTCAGTGGAATGTCTGTGCATGTATTTTCCTCATTTTCTAATTAGATTTTTTAATGTTGAGTTTTGAGGTTTTTTTAAAATATATTTTTCCTAGTCTGTCATTTGTTTTGAGTTTACATTTAAAGTTTTAAAATACATGTGAAACATGAATGTTATTCACATTTTAGCATGAGAAAGAAAGGCTCAACAAGACAAAAAACTCATTTTTTAAATACACAGTTATTAAGGGCATAGCTGAGATTAAAAGTCAGTACATGTTAGCTCTTAGTCAAGTACTTTTCTATAATGGACAATAATTTTGGTGATGTCACCCTTGGCAATGTGTTTCTTTTTCTTGAGGCCAAAGCGTCTTTCAATTAATAATAGACTGTGATTTTGGAAGGAACCCTAGAAAGCTTATAGCTCAAGTCCCTCAATTTGCAACTGATAAAACTGAACACAAGGAAATAAAATGAATCAGCAATACTCACATGGCTTATTAATTAATGGTGGAGCCCAGCCTAAAGCCTGCAGCCTGGACTCTCTGTCTCATACTTTCCCTATTCTACTCCACAAATCTCTCCATTGTTAGCATGCTCATATCCTAAGAGCTTGAGAGGAAGGAAGGATAATGACTTGGGAGCCCAGAAAGGAGTTCTTCACTTTGGAGAGACTGAGGGAAAGTGAAGACCTGCAGCAAAAAACAAGTGGTACCAAAGGAAGAGACGTGGGCACTTCCTGTGACTGAGAAGGGGGGCATTGGAAGTTTCACCAGTGAGAACATGGGGGCTGCTGGTGCCTGTGAATGTTATCACCCAAACCAGATATGTTATTTATTTCCCTGCAGCATCTGTTACAATTTTAATAGAAGTTTTTTTGTGTGCCTAATAGTTTACTCAAAATACTAGAATATATTTCTCTTAAATAAGTGAATCTCCCTCAGTTTAGCAATTGCTATATACTTTCCATTGCTCCCTCACCACCCTACCACCCTCATCCAGCACACACACATCTTGATACAGGATTGGGTGGGGTGGTGATGATGTAGAGTGAGGGAAAGACACTCTGCTTCTCTTTCTGCCAGAGCCAGAGCCACTGACAGGAGAGTGTAGGCTACACATTGATATGTTCTTGGTAATCCAGGAAATGTGCGTGTTTTGAGATAACCATGAAGTTCTCCAAAGGCTGTGAGTCTCAGGGGACATTTTGTTTCATTTTTAAAACCTTATATTGTAAAATTAACAGGTGATGTAGAAACCACACAAAATAGGACTTCATGAATTATTGTAAGGTAAACCTTTTATAAGAGCCACCCAGGTAAAAACAAACAAACAAACAAAACAGAACCTTTCCAGCCACCCTCGACTTGCCCCCTTGTTCCTCATTACAACCCAGCCCAGCCCACCTCCAAAAGTATCCTGACTTTTGCAGTGATCACTTCAGAGAACTTCTTTATGGTTTTATTAGCCAAGTGTACATCCCTAGACAGGAACAATTCATCTTACCCATTTTTTAAACCTGGTGTGGCTTCTAGATTTTTTTGAATCTGCTTGTCTCCCCTCCATCTCTTACCTTTCTTACATGGACCTGTCGGAGAACCTTGGCCATTGGACCTGCAGAGTTACCCACAGTAGGGATGCTGCTGAAGGCTCACCCCTGGTGCAGTTAAACATGTTCCTCTGTCCTCAGAATTCCCTGTACATTGGCAGCTAGATTTAGAACCGGATCCAGAAAGAGCTGGATTCAGCTTTGATCCCTTTGGAAAGATTGTGGGTAGAATTGAATCCATTCATCAAAGAGGTACATAATGTTTGGTTGTCTCTGTAATGTTAACAGCTCATGATACTTAATGCCTAGATCTATTTATTTAGTAGGGATTGAAAAGTGGTGATGTTTAACACTGGCATTACTTTTCAATCGTTAGTTGGCATTCTTTTATAAAGAGATGCTTTTGCTTGTCTCCTCTTTGGTTACCTGTCATGGTACAGTTTTTATTTAAAATGTGAGATAAATATTTGATTCTTTTATTTTCAGGATAATACATTCGTTCCCTAGCACCTTCCAAAGGTGACCAACTAGTCGTTTTTTAAAATATTATTTTGAACTCACAGACTTAACACATATTTGAAGGGTTTTACTCCCTTAATAATTGCAATTATTATCGAGACTGAAGTTCAGATTGCCCCATCTGTGTCCAGTTGGAGTCTCTTCAATCCTCTTTATATAACCCCAGCAGTTTTATATAACTTAATAGGTTTTGATAGCTTCTTGGCTATCAGGTGTGACACGATGTTCTGAGCTCATCTTGTAATTTTTCTGTTCAGACCTTAACCGTGCCATTTTTCTCAGGGCTCTTGTTTTATTATTTTAAGTGAAGAATGATATTTCAAAACCACAATGTGTGTGGTAGGGATAGGTAAATGATGATGGATAGGCTAGATGATGATAGATAGATAGATATAGATAGATAATCTGAAATAAATTTGAATTGGAAATACCAGCATGAACGTGTGTGTATGTGTGTTTACTGATGCATTCAATTCAAATTTATTTCAAATTCCTGGATTTGAATTACAGTAGTGTTTACATATATATATATATATATATATATATATATATATGTATATATATGTATATATATATGTATATATATACATATATATACATGTATATATATGTGTGTGTGTGTGTGTGTGTGTGTGTGTGTATGTCCTTTCTTTCATATCAAGAATCTTAGGGATGTACACATAAGGGCAAAAGAAAAAGAAAACCATAATTATTCATTTTTTTACTCCACATCGTAAATCCAACAGTCTCAGTGAAACAACATTATCATCAGTATGATTTCTGGAAAGAGGGGCAAAATAACATGTGCTTTTCTCTTTCTCTCATTTTTACAGTTGTTCTATATCTACATCTGTCTATTTAGTGCAGGGGTGTCCAAACTGCGGCCCGCGGGCCAACTGCAGCCCGCAGGCCAACTGCGGCCCGCAATCCATTGTTAATTGGCCCACAGCAAATTCCAAAAATATATTTAGTTTACTTAAATAAACCAGGTGAGGCAATACGCACTTCACCTCAAGTGAGTGGCCCGGCTGTTTGTGTATTTTACCGCATATGGCCCTTGGTAAAAATCGTTGAAAAAAGTTTGGACACTTTAGTGCAAGTAACTGTCTATTTAGTGCTTACCACCAGAATTATGTCAATGCCTCCCTCTTCTTTTTGTATCTGAAGCTCACTATTAAGTAAATTCATAAGAAAAGACTCGTGGGAATACAATTGCCTGAGTTTTTGCATGTAAATAAGAGTTGATGCCCTTTATACCTGAAAGTCTGTGGATATAGAATCCTTGGCTCACACCTTCCTCATTTTAAATAGGTTCCACCTAATTATCATCTGGCATGAAATGCTGCTTTAGAAAATCTTAACTGTAATTTAATTTTCTTCTAAGTCACTTGCAGTTTTTCTCTTTAAATCCATTAATTTTACTAGAATATATTTTTGGGTTGGTCAATAATCTCTTTAAATATTTGACAATTTTCAAGGGAAGTTTTCTGAATCACACTTCTTAGTCTTTATTCTGTTTCTTTGCTTTGGTTTTCTTCTTTAGGGATTCCTATTACCTTTAGGGATTTTTTTTTTGCGTAGCTTCAATTTTAGTCACTATATCACGAATTGTTTTTATTTCTTTATTTTACTTCTTTTTGATTTTTAAAATCTTCCTTGATTTAAGCTCTTATTTCTCTTCAGGTATTTTCTGTCATGGTTATTCACTTTTATATTCCTTCTGGTTACATCTTCATTTTTGACATTGTATTTTCATTTATTTTAAATTGTTTCCTGAGTTCTGTAACTTCATTTCTGAGGTTCCTAAGTCTAGTCTATGCTGTTCTTTAATGTCTTTTAGCATTTTCTTAATATCTTTGAGCTCATTTTGAAACAGTACGCTAGAGTTTTGTTTTATGGGCATGTTTCATGGGTACACGAGTATTTTTATTCTTCCTCTTAATTCTCCTCTTCTGTTAATAACTTGTAAAGGATTTAAGGTTGATACCTTTCTGTTTCTAATTTTTATTTGATATTAGTTTTCCTGAACTTTTAGAAAGAGACCAGGTCGAGGATAGTTTTGCTAATTTGGTAGTTCTCCACCTTCTGTTGTTCCTGCGTAGTATTAACAACGTTGGTTTTTTTTCTAAGATTTTCTGACCCTGTTTCCCTCATCCATTTTTATCTGAACTTCTTTCTCCATCCTCTCTATTATCCCTATCCTCTCTATGTCATTCTAAATGACACAAGGATTGGACTATCAACTATATTTTCAAGTAGTCATGCCTACATAATGATATTTCTATCAACAAGACCACATATACGAAAATTGTCCCATAAGATTATAACAGAGCTGAAAAATTCCTAGTGTGTTGTGATGTTGCAGCCCTCATAATATGGTAGCATAGTGCATTACTCACGTGTTTGTGGTGATGCTAGTATAAACAAAACAGCTGTGCCGAAAAAAGCGTTGTATTGTACTGAAGAAAAAAATAACTTTTCTAAATGTAGTGCAGCCTACGTATGCAGTAGTGTACGGTGATGTTCAGGCCTTGACATTCACTTGCCACTTGTGCACTGACTCACCCAGAGCAACTTCCAGTCCGGCAAGCTTCATGCATGGTACCTGCCTTATACAGGGTACCATTTTTTATTTCTTATACTGTATTTTAACTGTCCCTTTTCTGTGTTTAGGTATCTTTAGATACACAAATGTTCGCCATTGTGTTACAATTGCCTACAGTATCTAGTACAGTAATAATCCAGTAACGTGCTTTACAGGTTTGAAGCCTCAGAGCAGCAGGCAGCACCACACGGCCTCGGTGTGCAGTGGGCTAGACCATCTAGGTTTGTGTACATGCACTCCATGATGTTTGCATGATGACAAAGGCACCTAACGACACATTCTCAGAAGGTATCCCCATCATTAAGTGGTGCATGCCTGTGTATTCTTGAAGACTATGTTCCACATGCTGGGGAGATTGTAAGAGGCCTAGAGGCCATCTCTGCTCACAAGTTAAGGTTGCCTCCAACTGTAATTGTGAATTTGGCATGCACAGTGTATGGCCAGAGCATCTGAGGAGTTAAAAGGGAAAAAAGAACCGACTTACTTATAGATAGAACCTTAACGGATGGATGGAGACAGTCTGAGGAGGTGAAGAGGAGGCATCCTTTTTGCGTGTGTTATAAATGGGAGGAAGAAAATACAAGCAGATCTGCTGTGAGAGTTATGCACACAGTACGCTTAGGGAACAGACACAGGAGATCAACCTGTCTGGTGGAGAAGAAAAACAAAAAAACAGTGGAAAGTAGAAGTGAATAAATAGGAAAGGATCATAATGGTAAAAAGAAAAAAACACTGGGGCTGACATTGCTAACCATTTATGATACATTTTAAAAACAATAAACCAGGATTCAAAATTCCAGAGAGATGGGTGTATGGGCCAAGTTTTATATTTTGATTATGTGGTCCCTATAACACTTAGTACCATGCCCATAGAATATTCCCAAATATGCTGATTCAACACAATAAATTACTGTAAGCCTACTCCAAAAAAAAAAAGTCTGTGAGAGCCAGTCTAAATACAGCGGCCATAAAACAGGTGTGGATCCTCATGGAAAGTATATCCAATGATGGCTGACTTAGTTGATATAAAAAATTCACAAACCAGTGTGGCTATGAATGACCATCAGCATAGCTCAATTAAAAAAAAAAGCCCACCGCTTTTTAATAAGTTTGAGATGTTATTTTCAAGAACCACTTACATTTGTGAAGCAAGCGAAGAACAAATGAGTTTAAACTCAAACAGAGGAAAATGTCAGTACTTCATCAATGCTCTTTTTCTCCACCTTCCTCTCCTCTTCTTTCCCATCATAAGTGGGATCCTGTTTCTACTAAACCAGGAGTTGGCAAGCTATGGCCCTTAGGCCACATACAGTCCATTGCTTGTTTTCGGATGACCCATGAGCTAAGCATAGTTTTTAATATATATATATTTACATTTGACATTCATTATTGTTCAGTTTCAGCTTCAGGTGTACAGTGCAGTGATCAGGCATCTACATCATCCCTGAGGTGGTCTCCCTAATGAGACAAGCGTCCATCAGATACCCTACAAAAGCTTTACAACATTATTGATTACATTCCCCAAATTACTTTTCAGAACCCCGTGGCCATCTTGTGGTTACTGACTGTTTTCTAATCCCCTCGCCTTCCCCCTTATCCCAACCCCCCCATCTAACAACCCTCAGTTTTTCCTTTGTCTCCAAAACTGTTTCTGATTAGTTCATTCACTTATTGTTTTCTTTAGATTCCACATATAAGTGAGATCATATGGTATTTGTCTTATTTCACTTAACATGATGTTCTCTAGGTCCATCCATGTTGTTGCAAATGGTAAGATTTCTTTCTTCTTTATGGCTGCATAATACTCCATTATATAAATGTACCACAGTTTCTTAATCCGGTCATCTACCCATGGGCATTTCGGTTGTTTCTATGTCTTGGCTATTGTGTATAGTGCTGCAATAAACATAGGAGTGCATTAAGTTTTTTGAATTAGATTTTGGATTTCTCTGGATAGATACCTAGGAGTGGAACTGCTGGATCATAAAGTAGTTCCATTTTCAGATTTTTGAGATACCTTCATACTGTTTTCCATAGTGGCTGCACCAATCTGCAATCCCACCAACAGTGCACAAGAGTTCCCTTTTCTTCACATCTGTGCCAGCACTTGTTGTTTGTTGATTTATTGATGATAGTCATTTTGACTGGGGTGAGTTGGTATCTCACTGTGGTTTTTATTTGCATTTCTCTCATGGTTAGTGAGGTTGAGCATTTTTTCATATGTCTATTTGCCATCTGTAAGTCCTTTTTAGAAAAATGTCTCTTCATGTCCTCTGCCCATTTTTTAATTGGGTTGATTGTTTTTTTGGAGTTGAGTTGAGTGAGTTTTTTATAAATTTGTGATATTAACCCCTTACCAGATATATCATTGGCAAATATCTTTTCCCATTCAGTGGGGTCCCTTATTGTTTTATTGATGGTTTCCTTTGCTGTGAAAAAACTTTTTAGTTTGATGTAATCCCACATGTTTATTTTTTCTCTTACTTCCCTTGCGCGAGGGGATATATCAGTAAAAATCTTACTCCGGGTAATGTCTGTGAAGTTTCTTCCTATATTTTCTTCTAGGAATTTTATGGTTTCAGATCTTACATTTAAGTCTTTAAGCCATTTTGAATTTATTTTTGTATATGGTGTAAGGAGGTGGTCCAGCTTCATTTTTTGGCATGTGTCTGTCCAGGTTTCCCAGCACCATTTATTGAATAGACTGTCTTTACCCCATCGTACATTCTTGCTTCCATTGTCGTAGATTAAATGGCCATATCGGCATGGATTTATTTCTGGACTCTCTATTCTGTTCCATTGATCTATGTGTCTGTTTTTATGCCAGTACCATGCTGTTGTGATTACTGTAGCCTTGTAGTATAACTTGATGACAGGTATTGTTATACCTCCCACTTTGTTCTTATTTCTCAAGATTGCTGAGGCTATCCTGGGTCTTTTATGGTCCCATATAAATTTTAGGATTATATGTTCTATTTCTGTGAAAAACATAGTTGGTAGTTTGATAGGAATTGCGTTGAATATGTATATTGCCTTAGGCAGTATGGACATTTTAACTATATTAATTCTTCCTATCCATGAACATGGTATGTGTTTCCATCTATTTGTATCTTCTTTCATTTTATTCTTCAGTGTCTTATAATTTTCTGAGTACATATCTTTTACTTCTTTGGTTACATTTATTCCCAGGTATGTTATAGTCTTTGAAGCAATTGTAAATGGGATTTTTAAAAATTTCTTCTTCTGATGTTTTATTATTGGTATATACAAATGCAACTGATTTCTGAATATTAATTTTGTATCCTGCTACTTTACTAAATTCATCTATCATCTCTAATAGTTTCTTGGTGGAGTCTTTAGGGTTCTCTGTATATAGTATCATGTCATCTGCATATCAGTAAAAATGAAAATTTTACTTCCTCCTTACCAATTTGGATGTCTTTTATTTCTTTTTCTTGTCTGATTTCTGTGGCTAGAACTTCCAGCACTATGTTGAATAGAAGTGGAGAAAGTGGGCAACCTTGCCTTCTTCCAGATCTTAAGGGGAATGGTTTTAGCTTTTCCCCATTGAGTATGATGTTAGCTGTGGGTTTATCATATATGGCCTTTATTATATTGAGATATGATCCCTCTATTCCTACTTTCTTAAGGGTTTTTATCATAAATGGCTGCTGGATTTTATCAAATGCTTTTTCTGCATCTATTGATATGATCATGTGATTTTTATTTTCCATTTTGTTAATGTGGTGTATCACATTAATTGATTTGCGGATGTTGAACCACCCTTGCATACCAGGGATGAATCCCACTTGATCATGGTGTATGATCTTTTTAATGTATTGCTGAATTCTGTTCGCAAATATTTTGTTGAGGATTTTTGCATCTATGTTTATTAGAGATATCGGCCTGTAGTTTTCTTTTTTTGTGGTGTCTTTGTCTGCTTTTGGGATCAGGGTGATAGTGGCTTCTTAAAAAGTGTTTGGGAGCATTCCCTCCTTCTGGATTTTTTGGAAGAGCTTGAGGAAAATAGGTGATAAATTTTTTTGAACATTTTGTAAAATTCATCTGTAAAGCCATCTGGTCCAGGGCTTTTGTTTGTTGGGAGATTGTTGATTACTGATTCAATTTCCCTGGTGGTAATCAGTCTATTCAGGTTTTCTGTTTCTTCTTAATTTAGCCTTGGAAAGTTGTATGCCTCTAGAAAATTGTCCATTTCTTCCAGATTATCAAATTTGTTGGCATATAGTTGCTCATAGTAAGATCTTAAAATTTTTTTATATTTCTGCAGTGTCTATTGTCACTTCTCCTCTTTCATTTCTGATTTTATTAATTTGCGTCCTCTCTTTCTCTTTTTTTTTAATGAGTCTGGCTAACAGTTTGTCAATTTTGTTTATCTTCGCTAAGAACCAACTCTTGGATTCATTGATCTTTTGTATTGTTTTCCTGGTTTCTGTTTATTTTATTTCCACTCTGATCTTTATTATCTCCTTCCTTGAACTCCCTTGGGGTTATTTTGCTGTTCTTTTTCCAGATCCCTTAAGTGTGAAGATAAACTATTGATTAGTGATGTTTCTTGTTTCTTTAGGTAGGCTTGCAATGCTATGAATTTCCCTCTCAGGACTGCTTTCGCGTCATCCCATAAAGTTTGGGTCGTCGTGTTTTCATTTTTGTTTGTCTCGAGATATCTTTTGATTTCTTCCTTGATCTTCTGGTTGACCCATTCATTATTTAGTAACATGTTATTCAGCCTCCATGAATTGGTGTGTCTTCCAGTTTTTTTTCCTGTAGTTCATTTCTAATTTCATAGTACTGTGGTCAGAGAAGACAATTGGTATGATTTCAATTTTCTTAAATTTATCAAGACTTGTTTTGTGGCCTACCATATGGTCTATCTTGGAAAATATTCCATGTGCGCTTGATAAGAACGTGTATTCTGCAGCATTGGGGTGAAATGCTCTGAAAATATCGATTAAATACAACTGGTCCAATGTGTAATTGAAGGCTGTTGTTTCCATATTGATTTTCTGTCTGGAAGACCTGTCCCTTGTTGTCAGAGGTGTGTTAAAGTCCCCTACTATGATAGTGTTACTGTTGATATCTGTCTTTATGTCAGTCAATACCTGTTTTATATATTTAGGTGCTCCTATGTTGGGTGCATAGATGTTTACTAGGGTTATGTCCTCTTGTCGGATCGATCCCTTTATATAGTGCCTATCTTTGTCTTTTAATATGTTCTTCATTTTAAAGTCTATTTTGTCAGATATAAGTATTGCAACTCCAGTTTTTTCTCATTTCCATTTGCATGAAATATCTTACTCCAACCCTTCACTTTCACCCTTTGAGTGTCTTTTGATCTGAGGTGAGTCTCTGTATACAGCATATACAAGGGTTTTGCTTTCTTATCCACTCAGCCACCCTATGTCTCTTGATTGGAGCATTTAAGCCATTTACATTCAAAGTGGTTATTGATAGGTACATAGTTATTGCCATTTTTAAATTTGTAGTTAGATTGTTTTCATCTTTCTTTTATTTACAGAAGTCCTTTTAGTATTTCTTGCAATGCTGGCTTGGTGGTAATAAATTCCGTTAGCTTATTCTTTTCTGGGAAGCTCTTTATATCTCCATCAACTTTTAATGATAGCCTTGCTGGATAAAGCAATCTAGGTTGTAGGCCTTTGTTTTCCATCACTTTGAGTATCTCCTGCCACTCCCTCCTGGCCTTCAATGTTTCTGTAGAAAAGTCATTTGATAGTCTTATGGGAGTTCCCTTGTATGTAACCCTCTGTCTTTCTCTTGCTGCTTTTAGCATTCTCTCTTTGTCTTTAACCTTTGCCGTTTTAACTATAATGTGTCTTGGTGTGGACCTGTTTGGGTTTATCCTGGTTGGAACTCTCTGCACTTCCTGGGCTTGTATGTTGGTTTCCTTCATCAGGTTAGGGAAGTTTTTGGACATTATTACTTCAAATATGTTCTCAATCCCTTGCTTCCTCTCTTCACCTCCGGGTATTTCTATGATGCGCATGTAGTTGCACTTAATGTATCCCAGAGGTTTCTTAAACCATCTTCATTGTTTTTTATTCTTTTTGCTTTCTGTTGTTCTGTTTGGGTGATCTCTGCTAACTTGTCTTCTAAGTCGCTGATTCGATCCTCTGCTTCATCTAACCTGCTGTTAATTCCTTCAAGTGAGTTCTTTATTTCAGTAATTGTGTTCTTTATTTCTAACTGGTTATTCATTATGATTTCTCTATCCTTCTTTATGTCATCTCTAAGCTCCTTAAACATTGTTATCATCAGTGTTCTGAACTCTGTCTCTGATAGGTTGGTTACCTCTGTTTCATTTGGTTCCACTTCTGGAAGTTTCTTCTGTTCTTTTATTTGGGACATGTTTCTTTGTTTCTCCATTCTGGCTGACTCTCTGTGTTTGCTTCATTGTATTAGGTAGATCCCCTAGAGCTCTTAGTTCTTGCTGGGTTATCTTATGTAGTATGTGTCCTTTATATTTGACTTGCACTACTTTGTTCTTCTCCTCTGCGTGTGCTCCAAAGGTGACTCTTGTGTTGTGTATACTGTCCTGTTAAAGATCTTGAATTGCTTTTCGCTTGTGAGTAGGTGGGGTTAACTCCTAGGCTGACTAGTTGTGAGACTTGGCTCTGCCCACCGCAGAGTGTTCTGTTGCGTGAGGGTTGACCACTTAAATGTGGTTCGGCCTCTGTGGGCTCTTGTGCCTGTAGAGAGTTCCCTCTGTGTGTGTGACTTGTAGGTCAAACCTGGTAGTACTCTGGTTTGGTCTGGAGTTGGCCTCTGGGTGTGTTGAATTTTATGCCTCTTAAGCTGGGCCGTGGTGTAGGGCATTTCAGAACAAAGCAAATCACCAAGCATAACAACAACAACAAAGAAAAAAATTAAATACATTCACATGTAAGAACAACCAATATTCCCCACTCAACACAGGCAAAGATATCAAAGATATAAAGACAAAACAAAACAAAACAACAACAACAACAAAAATAGCAGTGCCAGTCTTGGCTGAAGCCCACCAAGTAGTCTCCAGGTTGTCCTCTGCTGTACCAAAGAGTCTTTTGTGTATTGTGCAGGCACAGCCGGTCACCTGGTGCCCAGAGTGACGTTGGGACTGCAGATTTAGATGCGTGGGGCTGAGGGGTCTGGATGGTAGTATCTACAAAGTCAGTGCAGTTTCTGCCCTTGCCTGCACATATGTGAACCGAGAGTAGCACCATCAGCCCTGTGTCCAGTTCTTCTGAGTCTTAGGGCACTTCTGTGTGTGTGTGTGTGTGTGTGTGGTGCGGGCAGGAGATTTCTGAGCTGCTGAAAGCCGGGAGCTGCATCTGCCACTTACTGCTGATCCCTGGGAGTGCCTCCCCAGTTGTAATTGCCCCGCCCTAGGCAGACCAGAAAGGATGGTGGCTGGGGATGGGGGCAGTCTTCTCTCTCCCAGCCCAGCCATGTCACACTCTTCCCGCAGGCCAGAAAAGGTGGTGGCTGGGGGTGGAGGAGTCTCTTCTTTCCTAGCCCAGCAAAAATCACAATTTTCCCAGCCTCTTCCCTTGGTCAGAGCTGCACACCTGTCTTCCCAGAACCTGAGCACTGAGGATTGTCTGTAATCTGACACTACTCCTCAGTCAGGGGCCAGTTTAAGTCTCTGGAAGGGCAGGGGTAGGATTGGAAGAGCGGGGGGAGGGGCCCAGGTATGAAGTTTGTGTCCTTTGTCCTACCTAGAGCCCAACTGGCTGCCCCCTCAGCAGGAGAGATCAGCTGTGGGACGTAGGGAAAGAGCCCACCTCCTGGCTTTTGTGTTCTGTCCTAGGATCCCCTGCGTCTCTGCAGCTGCGGATGCGGGCTGCGTTTCCACCATCGCAGATGTGGGCCGCATCTCCACAGACACAGATGCGGGCCGTGTCTCTGCTCCGCTCCTGTCCCTCTTCCCCTGCTCGCCCAATTTGCCCACCTCAAGTAATCCTTGCATGAGTGTCTTAGCTGTTCCGCGTGATGAGCAGAGAGTCCGTTGATGGGTTATAGATGTCCCGTTTGTGATAAGATCCGGAGGAGAACTCAAAAAGTGCACCCTGCTGCCGCCATTCCTATCTAGTTTTTAACATTTTGAAATGGGTTGGAAAAAAATTTTTTAAAGACGAATCATATTCCATGTCCCATGAAAGTTACATGAAATTCAAATATCAATGTCCATCTGTAAAGTTTTATTAGAATACAGCCCCACTCATTCATGTTGTCTGTGGCTTCATTCCCACTACCACAGAGTTGAGTAGTTACAACAGAGAACATACAGCCCGCACAGACTGCAATGTTTACTATCTGACCCTTCAAGAAAAAAAAAATGAGCTAGCCCCAGGAATAGACTAATTTGACAGTTGGTCCCAGGAAGTTAAAACACAGATCGTGTGCACATGATTCAGTTCATTAGGAAATTGGCCTGGCAGCATTTTACTCAGCGCCTCAGAGGGAATAATAATCCTCACTGCATTTGTGTAACTCCCCACCAGTCACTTTCATCCCATTCCTCAGTGTCCCTCAACCACTGGAGCTTTGAGTTTTTTGCTTAAGCTGTAGTTATTAGGACTGTTCTTACTAACCCCTTGATGTTTCCATTATATCCTGGTTTCCAGCACAGTTAAAGCCTCCTGGCCCCTGGACTCCCATCCTGTGTGGTACCAAATGAAAACAGTTTCCCCTCTGCCCCCTGGAGTATTTAGGCACTGAAGCCAGGCAGTCGATTCCTGATTAATGATGAACTGTCTCCCATTTTTATCAGTGGTTGGAGTGTCTGCTCCAGTCGAAGGTGAGCACCTCAGGGGCAGAGCTGTGTTGAGCATTTTGGTGTGTTCTTCCTACACAATGCCGGTCACAGCCCCTTAGCAGGTGATCCGTATGTGTTTGTTGATTGACTAATTGACCGAATGATTGAGCAGCTGACCCAGTGAGGTAGAAGCCTGAGGCAACAGAGGAGCAATCAGAAAGTTCTTCGTAGGAACACTGCGCCTCAGGCAGAGTTTGTTTTCTTTGTGCTCTTTCTCCTTCGAGTTCCTCTGGGTTCACTGGTTTTGAATAACATTTGAGAAGGAGAGAAGATGGTGCAACTGAACCAAAGCAACTCGCCTCCATCTGCCTTCAATTCTCAGACTGGGAAAACATTTCCATAAGGCCTGGTGCATGAGAACCTGATGCAGTGACAGAACGTTCTGTCTCCCTCTTGTTCCACGAGCAGCGTGCCGAGTTTCTGCAGGCTCATAAATCCTGAGGGCCTTTTCCAGCCCCAGTGCTCGGGCCACTGGCCCCCATTCTTGGAAATGAATGCTTTGAACCCCCCATCAAAAGAGAACATTGTGTTTCTGCATATCCAGGCCCACTGTGGGTTGATTTCTCCCGGTGCAAGTAGGCTGGGCTGGCCTGCTAGGTCAGATGTGCTTTCTGCTTCCTAAGCTCCTGCCCTTCGGAAATATGTAGGAACACACCATTGCCCAACGCTGTTCAGTTTGAGTGAAGTATTGTTATGAATTCATCAAATTAAAATTTCCAGGAAGTGACCCAGGGGCTAATTCAGCATGGCAGCTCACAGAGGGGAAGTATGGAAAACCAGTGCACAGAAGAGGGACCAGGTCAGACCTGAGGAATCTGCAGCAGGCCACAGGCAGTCATCTTCCTGCTTTGGGGAATCTCCCCTAGCTGCCACGGAGGAGAAAATCTGGTGTCCATCCTGGAGGTGGAAGGAGGGAGGAGGGAGGAAAAACGTAAAAATCATCCAGGTTCAGATACATATGAGCCACAGCTCAGCCCAGCACCATGTCCCACATCCCCCACCACCCCCAGGCGGCTCTTGTGTCTTGGTGCTGTGTTTTCTTCTGCTTCTTTCCCCATCAAGATCTGCAGTGTTCCTGGCCACATCTGGAGCCTTTAGTGTTTGGCAATACATTAAACAAGACATGTCGTAGAGTACTGTGTGCTGGCTCGAAGGCAGAGCACTGGATGTGAGAACTTGGGCAAGCAATACCTGTACTTCCCTCTTCTGTAAAATGAGAGACTGTGATGCCTGCCTGCTGGTGTTATTGTGAGAGTGACATAGACAATGGCTGTGGAAGTGCTTTTTTATTAACCACTATACACATAGAAAACATTATTAGATTGCCTGGCAATGCTATAGGAGCGCTACTGTTTTACTTCTTCCTATAACTACACGTCCTGCTGATACTCCCGGTAATACCAAGCAAAAGTCTGGATGACTAGGGTGAAGAATCTGGAAACCACATCATACCTGAGAGGAATGGTTGAATAAACCAGCTGGAGTTAGCCCAGCAGAAATCTCAGTGGGAAAATAACTGTCTTCAAAAATCTGAAGGTTTTCCATGTAGAAAAGGATGCAGGCTTGTTCTGAGTCCCTCCCGTGAAAAGACCACAGCGCAGAATTACCAGGAGATATATTTTATTACAGGACAAGAATTTGCTCTTAATATAATCATCAAACAATGCAAAATGCCATCTTGGGACACAGTGAAGACAGTGTCCTTGGAAATGTTGACGTGGGGAGAGATGAACATCTATACAGACTCTCCAGTCCTTCATCCATGAGTTTCTTTATGCCACAGTGTCTTCTGCTGACCCACTGAATGCCAGGCAGTGCTTCAGGAAAGGGGTCTGCCACAGCGAACAAGACCAACCCCTGCTCTCTTGGACTTTACATTAGGTCACAGCACCAGGTGGCAGTTGGATACTATGTCACAGCAGCCTTTTCCTGTTACTTCTCTCATTCTGATTCTTTTAAAATCCTATGATTTCACAGGTATACCATTGAGTGGGCAGAGAGGACAATCAGCCTGTTTCTGCCCTGCCTGTACAGGCTCCTCTGGCCTGGCAGGAAATGGCCCTGGCTGTAGAGAGGGTAGTAAAGGAGCCTCCAGATTCCCTGGGAATCCCTTTTCCTAACTGAGCGACTGCCCTTGGCTGAGGATGCCCTGTTCTCCCCTACTGAGTTTCAGGCGGTGGTTCTCTGGGGAGCTGGATTTCCAGGAGAGTCGTCAAAGAAGAATCCCTGGAGGATGATGGACCCCAAGCCACCAAGACCTCTTAGAAGCTTCTGCAAGGTGAGCAACAAGGTTGTTGCACTTGGGCAAGTGTGATGGCAAACTGGATGAAATAGTCCTCCCCTGCCTAAAATACATCTCCTCTCACCCTGAAGACAGTCTGCAATTCCTCAGGCAGCCTCTCTTAAAATGCCAATATTCCTGACGGGTAGCAGTACGACCTGCATTCAAGTAGTTAGCAATTCCTAAAGATTCACCCTCGGAGAATCTCACCTGGCCATTGCCACCTCCCTTTGCATCACCCCTGCTCTCCATACGTTGTCTAAGCAGCTGCAATACCTTCTGGCTGGGCTCCCTACCTCCCGTTGATCCTCATGCCCATCCATGTGTCAAGACTCCGTGACAGTGGTCCTTCTCAAAAGCCTGTGCCACTCCCCAATTAACTTTCAGTGGTGTTGCTGAGATCATGGTCTTTAAAACAGAAGTACACATGCCCTTGGACTCTGGGAAGGCGATGCTAGAACTTTTATAGATAGATTTTTCTAAAAAGCGAGAGAAATTAATCTGTACTGAAAGAACTAATATAGAGAACAAAAGGGGTTTCTTATCCAGTCCTTATGTCAGGCTGTCAGGGGCCACTTAGGATATTTACCAGGCAAGGAGGTGGCTCACAGGAGTTGGCGATGGCACCCTCTGGGCATCCATCTGCATTACCACTGAGATAGGTGCCGGTAAGTGGGTTGGAAGTTATGCTGTCCAAACTATCGAAACCAGTCTCCACAGATTGACAACTGACTTAACAGTTTACTACCTAAGGAAAAAAACAATTCTGCTGATTGCAAACAATTCTAATCATGCAGACGGGAGCAAACAACAGGGTAAGACAAGGCTGACAGCTCCCTGTGTTTGTCATCAGCCTCGTGACAAAATAACCTAAGCAATGACAGTTACCTAAAGAGAGCCAATAAGCAGGCTAAATCATGGTTTAAGTGCTTAATTCAGAAGTCTACCAGAAACATGCTCACACCCAACACAATTAACAATAGACCACACCCTACAAATATGGGCAGCCTTGAAACATAATGTGATAATATTATGACATTAGCAACATATTTAATACCCAAGCAGTCACCCTTTTGTAAAACAAAAGCAGATAAATCAGAATATGAGCTAATAAAAGTTGTTGAATGTGAGGACGGAGGCGGTAAGAGAATGGGGCTAAGGTGGGGCAGAACTTCTCCGTTTATATGTTTTTCAAATCATGGAGATTTTGAAACAATGTAATGATTAACTATTTCAAAATATTAAATGAGGAAATTAGCTTTGAATACATGATGTCAAACTATAATTCTTTAGCAAAATGTAGAGTCATGTGATAGGTCCAGCTCTTTGCAAAATTACACTAAAATTCATTACAATGTATAGAAATATCTTTCATATTTTCGTAAAAAATAAGAGTACAATTGAACATGTATAAAATATAGATACAAATGAAGATAGATACATTGGAGCTACATGCCCAAAATGGTTTTGCAAAACAGTTATGTGCAAACAGATGTTTGATGATAACTGGGCTCAAGGGTCATGTCCAAACCTTCAGGGCTGCTCTTCTATACCTTCCCAGCCTGTGGTTCTTCTCTTCCCCCATGAATGCTAATGTGCTAATCACACTCTGGTCCACTTTCACCTACAACCTGCAGCAACGTGTCCAGGAAACCAACCCCTTTTCTACAATCCAGGAAACCAGCTTGTGGTAAATCAGACTTGCAGAAAGCCAGAGTGCTATCTCCAGTGATAATCCAGGAAGCTAAACAATAAATTAGGTAAAATTTGGCCCCAAATATCCCCAGGACTTGTTCATTGACAGCATCTCCAATTTTTGTCTCTACTCCCAACATAGGACCAACTAGAGAAAGCCAAATATGCCCTGCTAACCACTCACATAGGAGGCCAGGCTTCTAGTTAGCCCACCTACAGCTTCCCAATGCCAACAGCCTCCAAACAGGATACACCTGAAGCTTGCCTTCCCTTTGTCCCACTCTAAAGCTTTCCCACTCCTCTGCCTGCTTTTGAGTCTCTACTAAAATGCAAGTGTCGGTGGCTGACTCCCTCACTATAGCTGCTCAGAATAAATAGCCTTTGTTTTTCTCATTTGGTTTATCTTCATTTATTTCCATCCCCGACATGGGTTTCCCAGGTGTCCAAACCTGACATTACACGCTGCCTCAGATGCCTGTGTTGCTCCTCTCCCTTAGTCTTCCCATTGCACTGGGAGTAAAAGCTGTTCTCTTTACCCACCTAGGCCCCCACCATCCTCTCCCTCCCTACTTCCTGCTGTTCTCCTCCTATAAAAACCACTCTCCAGCCACACGCAAATGTGTTCAACTGGTCCTGGTTCTGGGGCCTTCACATGCTATTCCTTTGCCTGGAATAGTTTGCCCACCTCCACTCCTACTCCTTTCCCAGTTACCATTCAATGTCAGCTTTCTAAAAAGGACTTGCTTACATATACCCTTCCTCCCGTATGCACACTACCTAAATTGGTTTCCCCTCTTATAGCACTTAGGAATTTTATTCGTAGTATATACATTTTTATAATTTATAACTAAACATTTAGTTCAGATATTTATATGTGTAATACCTGTTTTCCCCCATTAGAGTGGAAGCTCCATGAGAGTAGGGACTAGGTTTATTTTTCTTCCATCAGTATGTAGTCATAACATAGCCTAGTGCTTGGCACAAAATAGATACTTGATAGCCATGTGTTGAATGAAGGAATGAGCACTGAAATCATAGTCATGCTATAAGATCCATGACTGCTATCCCTCCCTTTCTGGAGTGTTTCCCAACACCCCCAACAGAATGTGAGCCTTTTCCTCTACTCCCAGAATGCCTTGCACATGTTTTTATTTCAGCACATGGAGTTCTGTTGTAGTTATTGATGTGGATCTGCCTTTACCTCTAGCCTAGGACCTGTTTATTAAGTCCAGAAACATTTATGTGTTCTACAGCCTAGTGTAATGTCTGCCGCAAATGGATGTAAGCTGTGCTAACGCATTGAATTCATGACTGAGTGTTATATGTCATTGCAAACATTTTTATCAAAGGACTTTCTCTCTAGACAAGGAAGTTACAGAATCGAGGGAAAGACCTGGAAATGGCAGCAGTGGGTAAGGGTGGGGGGAGGGATTGGCAGAGGGAGAATGTAAGTGAATTGGAGGTAAACAGCATACGTGGTTTCATATTTCAGAGAATAGAAAGACCCTGGACTCCGAGAGACCTGGATTCAGTCTTGTTCTGCCATTTCTTGGTGGTGCTACCTCGAGAAGGTAACTTACATTATCACTCATGACCACAGCATTCTTTTCTGTGAGATGGACACGAGAGACTTACTGCATATTCTTGCAGTAAACATTAAAAAACATAATGCATGAAAAATGGTTTTTTAATTTAATTGACTCTAGGATGTAGGTAATGCTCCATAAATGTTAACTATGTTATTATTATATAATACAAACTAATTTATATTTTTGACCAGGTTTGTCTGTGAGCAAAATTTACAAAATGCTACTATTCAAATGACTGAGGGAATTAAAGATTATCCTGAACTGGATAGTCAATGCAGAATTTGCACGTGAGGTGTGATTGGTGGTGGAGAACGATATATACGACGGAGATGTATGCCATTACATTTATACAACCACATGAAAAATGTCCAAAGTTTCTATCCATTCATCTATCCTCTTTCGCTTCCTTCCTTCCCTTCTTCTTTCCTTCTTCCTCCCTTCCTTCCTTTTTTCCTTTCCTCTTTTTTTTTTATTTCTTTCTAATTTTTTCTTTCCTTGTTTCTTCTTCCTTTCAGTTAGGACCAGAAGAAGCAAGAGCACTGCTTAGGTGAGGAGAGAAGCAAAAGTCTAGCATTCATAGATCATATTTCTTCAAGTGCTTGAAGCTCAGTTCCTAAATGAAACCCGGAGACATAAGGGCCACAGATGGGTGAAATGGTGGTTTGAGATATCCAGGGGGAGTGGAGTTTGGTACTTTTTGGTACTTTACAAAAGAATTAAATACAGTAATAACTGAGGGAAGCAGTTGGATCAGAAGAAATCATTTGCTGAGCAATTTCAAAACCAGAAAATGCTTACAATGCAAACCACAAAATGAAGACAATCTCAAAGGTTAATGAAAACCTGAAACAATAGACAAAGGAAATGAAGAATTGTAACAGAGTCCTCCTCCCAAATCTATTAAGCAGTCGTACCAACAACTTTCCAAACGGGGAATGCTATCCAGCTCCATTTATTCTGAAATAGGACAAGATGTTAAGATATAATAATGCCTCCGTGACTTCTCTCTTCGCTAGACAAAGAGTAGACACTAGTCCCTCCTAACATCGCTGAGATAGCCTGGCTCATGCAGTTCAGCCTGGAAGGTGTCTGATGAGGATCTGTTGAATGCATTACAATCCCTGGGTCTAGCCAGTCAAAAAAGTCAGGCTTTTACTAAGAGCCAGGGAGAAAAGGAGTAGAAAAACTGCGTGGTAGGTCTAGGGCAGAGCCAAAAATACTGGTTCAGGGAAGGCATTTAGACAAAGTCAAAACTTCAACACTCATAGGAGTGACAATTAAATTTAAAGAGTAGTGACAGGGAGCTTGAAAAAGTCAAACTGCGTAGTATGTTCTGGATTGACAGGAGAGAATGCCGCACAGTAGGGATCACAAGGTCAAGATTCAGGGATTCAGAAGTGTGACCAAGTCTGAAAAAGAAGAGTACATCCATCCCTGAGAACAGGGATGGAGGCATGGGCCTGGTAGGAGGAGTGAGTTGTCTGTATACGGTTAGGACTCATACATCATAGGTGATGAGCCTACTTCTGTCAGAATGCATTCTTAAAACAGTGCCATGTTCCTTGTTGTGGACTTTGGCAGTGAATGCCTGAAAATTAAGAACTGTGACTTCCTGCCAGTGCCTTTTCCAGTGCCCTTTGAGAAGCCACTGACCTACATACAAGAACTGAGAAAAGAACTAGTTCCCATGATACTAAATAGCCAGGAGAGGAAGACCACTGGACAGTTGTCAGGAGACCTGGTCAGGGCCCAACTCCATACCCAATTCATGTGTGGCCTTGAATCACCTAGACTCTGTGTTTTAGTTTACTCACAAAGAAGATGGCCTTAAAGTGTCTTATAACTTGCTCCTAGGGTTATTGTGGAACCCACATGAGATCCTATTTGTAAACCTGAAAGCACTGTCCAGACATCATGACTCATTATTTTGATGTGACAGAGGGCATCTAAGATTTAAAACCATTACTTAGGGCATCAGCCAGCACCATCCTAAAATTGTACCTTTTTTTTTTTCCCCTAAGGAAGAACTAAGGTTTGTTGTTTTTGGTTTATTTTGTTTTATTTTTCTCTTCAAAGTCTTTAACTTTCTCCTTGGGCACTTATGGTTGGCTGGATCTAAGCCTGGCATGCTCATTCTTTTCTTTACCTGGCACATGCTTTCAGATGCTTTGATGTCAGACCTTTCGGTTAGCATCTCCAGCACAGGTTGCATTTACCTGCTTGTCTTCCAACCTGTCAGGATATCAGGATATTTTGGAGTTGTCATTAGAGCATAACCCAAGCAACCTGGACTCTGTTTTCTCTAAAATATAAGCTTAGTTGACTGTGAAGGCGGATGGAGGGCAATTCTGCAGAAAAAGGGAATTAGCCCATTTGGGTGCCAGGTTGTGGAGATCTCCTGTGCTTTGGGTAAATTGATTTTCAATGGAAACATCACCTCTGTCTGTTCCTTTTTTGCTGCCAGCACACAAAAGAACTGCTGAGTTACGAGAAATGATTGCAAAGTTTGGCCTGTGGTTTTCCCCAAACACGTAAGCATCTATGAGCAGAAACAGACTCTGGTGGGGCAAACTCAGTTGCAACCTAATTATAGATGTGCCCTTTCATGCTTTTTGTCTCTTCTACCTCGATAACCATTGTTCTCTCTCCTTATGGGCCTTCAAATTTTGTTTTCAGAAAAGAGTCTATTATCACTAATTAAGCCTTGTAGTAAAGTATGATGCAATGAGCCCAAACAATGAATAAGAGGCACAGGTTCAGTCCTGAGTCTCCCAGTGTGCATTTGAGTGCCATCAGTGCCATCTGGGATGTCCAGCTGCTTCTGGTGCCCACAAAGTGAGGGATAATCATACTACTTGCCATATATACTTGTGAGGGTCAAATAAAATTAAGAAGGCACTTTGAGAAATGAAAAGTTACAGAGATTTAGATGGGGTTTTATTATTGCTATTAGTAGTAGTATTTGTATTGGTAATAGCAGCAGTAGTATCATTGGTAGTTATTGTCTTTACAGAATCCCAGAATCTCGGTATCCGAAAGGACCAATTTCTTACCACGTACAATAACACTGTATTACTTGTTAACTTCATTATCATAGTTACAGTTTTATGGGCTTGGGCTTCTTCTACTCTATTTTCTCTAGGGCGTTCACTGAAGTATAATGAACGTCTTTCTGTCCTCTTCTGTGTCTCCCCCATCCATACTTGCTCTTAAGAAATGAGCTGATCTCAGTCAATAAACTCAATGGTAGATGTAGTAGAATAAGGATTCTAAACCTAGAGAAGAAAAAAAGTGAAAAAGAAGGAAAGAGACCAAGAAGGAGAAGGTGAGCCTACTCCCAGACTTAGAAATTTGTGGGGAGAGGGGAGAAGAGAGAAAGACTGTGTTTTATGTCTCCCGTGGGCCTCTTCCTCCACTTCTCGAGGCCAGAAGCCGTTTGGCCAGTGGTCAATTTCATGGCTGGGTTTGACTTCCGCACTCTGGGAAAAGGCAGCTCTTATGAAAGTCCCGACAGGATTTGGATAAAGGTAATTCTGTAATTCAGGGTCCATCTCTGTGTCATTTTACACAATTAATTACTTCCTCCACATTTGCTTTAGGATGCTATTTTCAGAGGAGAGAGAGACACAGGAAGCACTAAGCCTCCCTGGGCTGAATGGATGGACTACGTCCTGGTGATCAAAATTAATTTCTGAGTTATTTCCTGAAATGATATTTTGATACCTGGGTCATATGTTAGCTTTATGGCACTCCTCTATGGCACTCCTTTATGGCAATCCACACTGCAGATATGCAATAGGATGTTATTCACAAAGAGGTAACATGGCAGTTCATTGCTGCTGGTCCAACTGCATGAGGTAAATGTTTAAAAACATCCGATTTACTTAAATGCCAAATGCAAAATGGTTGGTTTACTTTTTAGTTGGGAAGATCTTTTGTAGCATCATTGCTCCAGAGTCTGTTGTCTATAGCAGAGCCTTCGTAAGGCTCAGCTGAGAATCAGAATTCCCTATCACAGGGCTAGAGGCGTTCCAAGGGATATTTTTTTTCCAGATATCAGCCTCTGGAAAAACATTATTATCTCCAAGTTCCTGGGGGGCAACTAAGGCGCAGAAGTTTGAGTGAGTTAGGCACAATCATGCACGGATAGGTGGTGGCCAACGGGCTCACACCCAGGGCTTCATCCTAAGTAGAAAGCTGCCTCTAAGTATCATCCATAATCATTCAGGACTACTGTGGCAGGGAACAATGAAATATTCTTTATCCTGGGCTTGAGAACGACCTAGAAATCAGTCTCCCTTGACTTCCCCATTATAACTGTTAGTGTTTTCTCTTCACACATTGGGCCAGCTCTATGAGTTGGTAGAATAGGAAACTATTAACAGGATGTGAACAGCCCTACTCAGCCCTCCAGGACCTCCAACGCTTGAAATACCTTCACCCAGGGTCCACATCTCTCTTTCTTCGTTAAATCAGAACACTGAAAATACAAATCTTTGTATGGCATCATGCTATCTTGATTAAGAGAACAGGTCCCTATTTAGGAACCCCCAGGACCAACTGGCTATGTCACCTACCAGCTGTGTGTCCTGGGGCAATTATTTACATATTATGATCTAGTTTGCTTCTTTGAAAAACAGTAGTACAACACCTATCATATGGAGATAGTAACTGATTAAATGAGATCATATGGTCCCACAACATAGAACAGATACATGGATTCCATTGTACCAACATGAAGAAATACAGCCCTCTTTGGTTCCGTCCCCCAGATCAGCTTTTGAAAAACCGTACCAACAAGAAGCTAATATGGATTCCAGGAACTAGTAACAATCACAGGGAGGAATCCTTGGGAAACTTGTGTATTGGGAGATGCCTGGCTACACGGGGCAAGGTGACATCTGCTCTGGCCTCTCCCGGCGTTAGCATAACTTTGGGACAATCATTGTCTGCACTTTTGTGCCATGAACTTGCAGTAAGAGCCCAGGCCACCAGGGGAGGTCAAAAGTCTTGCTGGGTGAGTAACTGAAAAACAGGTGCAAGAAGCTGGTTGTTCTCAGGCATTCAATACCACCTTCGCCATCTTTCTTGTAGGCTCTCAGCTGGTGTATTCATTTTCTACTGCTGCCGTAACAAATTCAGCAGTCATTTCTGTATGTCAGTTTCTGGGTACAGCATGCCTCATTCAGGCCCTCTGTTTAGTCTCCCTAGGCTGAAATTAAAATGTCAGCAAGTCTGTGTACCTTTCTCAGGCCTTGGCCAAAGTCAGTTCCTTGCAGTTTGGGCCCTGAGGTCTCTGTTTTCTTGCTGGCTGTCATCCAGAGGCTGGTCTTCGCTCCTAGAACCCACCTGTATTTCTTCTCATGCTTTCCTATGGCCTCTTCTAGCAATAATGGGTTGAGGCTTTCTCATGCTTTAAATTTATCTAATGTCTTTTTCTGCTGCATCGCTCTCACTTCAGCCAGAGAAAGTTATTTGCTTTTAAGGGCTCATGGGATTAGGTTGTGCTCACCTGACTAATCCACAATAGTCTCCCTATCTGAAGGTCTGTAACCTTAATTACATCTGCAAAGTCCCTCTTGCCATGTAACATGACATAGTCACATGTTCCAGGGATTAGGGCATGGACATCTTGGGGGGGAGAATTCTGCCTACAGCAGCTGGCATGTATATAGGCATATTTTTTCAGCACGAAGAGCTGTTCTATCACCTGCTCATAGTTAATCCCTTCACCTGTGTGTGGATTCTTTCTCTCTTGCCCTTATCCATCAGTTATTTCCTCTTATGCCTGTATTTTTGAACTGTTTCCCCACAGTTCATTTCTCAAAGGCTGTAAGTATTTCCTACCTTCCCCCATCTTTTAAAACCCACTTTTAATCCTTGACTCCTGAATCTTTTTTTTTTTCATATTCTCCAAATAACATTCTTCACCCATCTCTACCGTTGTTCATCTATTCATTTCTTAGTCACCATAACAAGGCTTTTGGTCCCCAACAGCCCAAGGAAATTTCTTCAGCAAATGTCATCTGTGACTTCCTAACTTTCTAACCCAAATGAATACAAATCCATGATTATCTTATGTAATCTCTTTTTTTACATTTGATGTTATCCATGACACCTTTTTCCTCAAATGTTCTCATCTCTTTGTTTCAATCTCCTCCCTATTTCCAGGTTTCTCGCATTCCTCTGGCCACTCATGGACTTCTCTTGTCCACCCAATGCTTTAAATGCAGGAGTTCTTTTTGAGGTCATCTTTTCTTTTCACCTCACATTCTCTCCTTAGGCAATCACAGCCATTTCTGAAATCTCAGTTGCCATCAGTATGATTTTTATCTTTATTATGAACCCAAGCTTCTAAATTGAATTCCACATGCTTTGATCAAACCACCTGCTGGATATTTCCACTTGAATTCAAGACTTTTTCCCCAAATTTCCTCCTCTCTCAGTTATATACCTATCCATTTTTGTTAAAGGAGAGAGAGAGAGAGAGAGAGAGAGAGAGAGAGAGAGAGAGAGAGAGATCATCTGTGATTCCTATTTCATTAACTCTCGACATGAAATCAGGGACCAAGTCCTATCCAGTATTTTCCACTTCCTTATCATCTATCACATCTCAAGACCCTTCTACCCCATTGCCATGCCTTTATATTAGTTACTATTTATTGAGTTCCTTTATGTGAGCTATGGTGTTAAACTCTTTAAAAGTTATTTCAGTTTATATTCACAACAGTCTTAGAAGGTAGATAACATTATTTCTATTTTACAGCTGAAGAAACTTAGGCATGGCTAAGCTAAGTGACCTGGCATGGGTCACATTTCTTCTAAGTAGCATTCCGGGTCAATCTGGTTCATAAATCAATGCTCTTTCAAATGCATTGTTCCAATTTACTATTTTGGCTCTTAGTATCCTTCATATGGACTCCTGCAAAGTTTTTCTGACTAGTGTCCCTACAACTCTCCTTGTCCTCTGCTAATCCCTCCTCCATACCTGCAATTGCAGAGTATCTATAAAATAAAATTTCAATCATGTCACCGCCTGTCTTAAAAGCTGGTATTGGATGGCCTTTGCCACCCTAAGATAATTCTTACCTCTTAAATCTCCTTTGTGATCTGCTTTTGTCTCCAACTTCTTTTCTTGTTTTATCCCATCTACTCCACACATCAAGCTTCTAGCAACTCCCAAACTTGTTTTCCTGTTTTGCACTGCACCCTCTACTTGGGGTCTCCTTTCCTCCCTTGTATTTTGGAGAACCTCTCACCACCATGCAATATAATTCAGCTCAACTTTCTCATGGAAACTTTCAGCCTCCCAGAAAAATATTCTAGGCTTTCCCCCCAAAAAATGCAATTACATGTTCTGTTTTTGTGTGTGTGCGTCTACCATGCCCTGTACATTCTTCTTTGGTTGAGCTCAACCTTGCTGAACTTTTTTTTTTTTTGCTTATTTGCATGTCTTCCTCCTTCTACAAGAGCTATGAGTTCCATGGATCAAAGAACACAGATTATTTGTATTTATAGTCTTAATGCAGTGCGTCTCACATTTGAGGATTCAATGATTGTTAAATGCTTGGATTCGTGAAAGACAGAGACTTGAAGGCCAGACTAAACAGTCTGGATTTTATTCCCTAGACAGAAAGGAAAAAGAAAATAGACATTGAACTTTGGGGGGCATTTGTTTGCTTGTTTTTGAGCAAGAGAGTGTGGTGCCCAAGGCCGATGTAACTGGCAGCAATGTGTAAGAGGGACAGCAATGGGGAGAGCGAGGCACCGTGGAACCTTTACTGGGCCAATTCTACAGGCCAGGTAAGAGATGAAGATGAGGTGGAAGGGGTCACTGCCAATGGCATTCAACAAATGAAAAATGAAAGCATCATAATGATTGTGTAGTAATACTCTCTTTTCATGTGACACATCCACAGGCGGAGGACATGGAAAAATCAAAGGAAAGTGTCAAAAGTGATTTCATAATGCGTTTGGATTTTGGAAACGGTGGGTGGATTGGGGGAAGGGGGAGTTTATCATGTCTTTTATACAAGTCATAAATATTCATGGCACCGACTGAAACTAAAGGCAACAGCCAGAGTGTTTATTTAGATTTTATGGTCCATTTATTGTCTCATATTCTCCCAGTCAAAGATAATTATTTCTTAATTAATCATACGTAAACAGTCTATATCCTTTGCAGAACTGGCTACTTAAAATAACATTTATCATAGCAATTGGTCCCATATACTGAACTACAAATCACCCACTTTGGGCTGGTTTTGCTCTAATTGACTCCTGATCATTTTTGTGTTTCTGATGGTTTGTGGGGAGGAAAGGAGTTAAGAAGAGGCCAAAGAATGAATAACATGTGGAATTATTCATTCTTCTTGTTATTTCCTTTCAGAGAAAATGTCCGAGGATTGAAAGAAAAGAAACCTTTGTGAGTAGATATATTAGCAATTTGTCTTAGAGTTGGTCAAAATGTGATTTTATTTCATCTACAAGAAAGATTCCATCAGGAATTTGCTTAACAGAGCACAGAATATTTTTAGGGTACTAAAAATACTCTGTATGATACTATGATGGATACATGTTATACAGTTGTGAAAACTCATAAAATGTACAAGACCAAGAGTGAACCCTAATGTAATCTATGACTTTGGGTGATTATGATTTGTCAATGTAGGTTCATCAGTTGTAACATGTACCATTTTGGTGTGGATGCTGATAATAGAAGAGGCTATGAATGTGGACGTATGTTGGAAATCTCCGTACTTTCCTTTTAATGGTGCTCTGACTCTAAAACTGCTCTGAAAAATAGTCTTAAAAAAGTTTGCTGAAGAAGAATGGCTACCATCCTATTTAGTCTTGTGGGGGTAATATTTACAAATGACCCAAAACTGTAGAACTGGACCAGTGCCCATCTTGGTATGGATTCTGTCATCCTGGAAAGAGTACCGAGTGTTTCATCTTCCTGGATTCCCAAGTAAAGATACAATGATAGCACTTTGGCACTGAATGAAAGAACATCTCATCATTCTGTCTAGTGGTTCCTCAGTTTATTTAGAAAGTGCGGATCAGCTTTCTCTATCTCCTGTGGACCATAGCTGATTGACATACAACACAAAACATTTAAATGAGGATGTAGAGAGCCCAATCACCTGGGAACAGTTAGTTGTTGCCTGGAAAAATCTAGAGTACTTTATCCTAGAATCTAAGTGATCCCAGTCCTATATGATGAATGTTAAGTCTAAACAACAACAGGTTCAGCCTTCATATTGATCCTTCTTTCTCCTTGAGAGCAAGAACGCTGTCTCCATCACTGTGCCCATTTTACAGATGAAGAAACTGAGGCATTGAGAAGGTTAATGACTTAACCCAAGTCTGCACAGCTAGTATGTGCAAGTGCTTAAACACATGTACATCAACTGAGATTGAACTGAATTGTGGGCTCAAAGATGAACTGAGACAGAGTCTCAGTAGTGTTGCTTGTAGTGCCTTAGATGTGAGGTGATTCCTCTCTCTCAGCACATCATTGAAATAAAAGTTAAGAACAGTCATTCTCTGGGCCTTTTCTACTGCCAGCAAATCCCTGGAGATTAACTGGCATTTACTGTGCCATTGGGACAGGTTTCATGGCCAAGCCCACTGTTCCCAGTGAAACCTTCTGTATGTCTCCTTCAAATGAAGACTTGTAGGAAAATCTGCATTCTCTCTCCTCTCCTTGGCCCTCTCCTTTGTATTTTTCCTGTCCACGTCTAACCTGTGGATAATTCTGAGGAGAGGAAACATGTCTTCTTCATGTTTATTTTTCTGACCCCTTTATACAAAGCAGACACACAATACACACATGGTAACATTAAAAAATTGGAAAGTTTGATGAATTCTTTCAGAGCACTAAATTCTCACTTAATTGTACAAACAAAACTTTGTAAACCATCCAGTCTAATTTTCCTCTCACTTAGAGATGAGGAAAGTGGAGTCCACTGGAGGGAACTGATCCATTGCCAGGTGGCTAAATTACAGGAACCTAGAAATTAGGCTAATATGAACTATTCTTCCTTCTTTCTCTACCTCTCCTTGCACTTCCTTTCTTCCTTCCTCTCCGCCCTCCCAATAGTCATGTGTCTGATGCTGTTTTAAGCGACTTATTTATTTACTATCTTTGAAACTTTGTATTCCTTAGTAACCTATTTCTATTTCCCCCACCTCCTCGCCCTTGGAAACCATTTTCCTACTCTCTGTTTCTGAGTTTGACTCCCCCCCCCACACACACATACAAGTGATGTCATGCAGTATCTGTCTTTCTCTATCTGGTTTATTTCACTTAGTATAATGCCCTCAAGGTACATCCATGTTGTTGCAAATGGCAGGATTTCTTTCTTTCTCATAGTTGAATAATGTTCCATTTTGTGTGTGTGTGGAGGGGGGCGTGTACCATGTTTCTCCGAAAATAAGACCCGGTCTTATATTAAGGTTTGCTCCAAAAGATGCGTTAGGGCTTATGTTCACGGGAATGTCATCCTGGAAAATCATGCTAGGGCTTATTTTCCGGTTAGGTCTTATTTGGGGGGAAACATGGTATTATGCTTTCTTTATCCACTCATCCATTGATGGAGACTTGGTTGTTTCCATATGTTGGCTATTGTGAACAATGCTGGAGTGTAGAGATGTGTCTTTGATATCCTGTTTCCATTTCGTTTGTTTATATACCCAGACATAGGATTGTTGGATCATATGGTAGTTTTTAATTTTCTGAGGAATCTCCATACTGTTTTCCATAGTGGCTGCACCTATTTATATTCCCACTAACAATGCACAAGGGTTTTCTTTTCTGTATATCCTTTTTTTTCTTTTAAGACTAAAAAGCATTTATTTCAGCCAAAAGAACTGCAGCCTGGGAGACACAGATTTAGGTAGCAACCTAAATGGTGTACCACTAAGCCAAAAGGAAGGCTGCCTGTTATAGAAGAGAAAGTTCCCACCTAGGTTCCCAATTAGGTCCATTTTATATAAGTGAGATATCCAAATTTCTGCAGTTCTGACTGGTCCAAATAATGTGGTGCTGATTAGTTGGCATGTGCCCTGATTATTCATTATGAAGCAGTTCTTTTTTAAAAAAATATTTTTTGTTTTTCAACTATAGTTGACATGCAATGTTATATTCGTTTCAGGTATACAACAGTGATTCAACATTTATATAACTTATGAAGTGATCACCCTGATAGATCTAGCACCCATCTGACACTATACATAGTTACTACAATATTACTGACTGTATTCCTTATGCTATACTTTACAACCCCATGACTGTTTCGTAACTACCAATTTGTACTTCTTAATCCCTTCCAATTTCACCCCCCTAACCCACTCCCATCTATAACCATCAAAATGTCCTCTATAACTATGAGTCTGTTTCCCTTTTTTTGTTGTTCATTTATTATTTAGATATGTAAGTGAAATTGTATGGCATTTGTCTTTCTCTGTCTCACTTACTCCATTCAGCACAGTACCCTCCAGATCAGGGGTGCCCAAACTGCGGCCCACGGGCCAACTGCGGCCCGCAATCCATTTTTTATTGGCCCGCAGCAAATTCCAAAAATATATTTAGTTTACTTAAATAAACCAGGTGAGGCAATACATACTTCACCTCGAGTGAGTGGCCTGGCTGTTTGTGTATTTTACTGCATATGGCCCTTGGTAAAATACGTTGAAAAAAGTTTGGACACCCCTGCTTTAGATCCATCCATGTTGTTGCAGATGGCAAGATTTCATTCTTTTTTTAAGGCAGAGTAATACTCCATATATACCACCTCTTCTTTATCCATTCATTCATTGATGGACACCCCTGTTGCCTCCATATCTTGGCCATTGTAAACAATGCTGCAATGAATGTATGGAGGCACACATCCCCTTGAAGTAGCGTTTTGAGTTTCTTTGAATAAATACCCAAAACTGCGGTTACTGTGTCCTTCTTGGTCTCTTGTTATAGCCTTTGTTTTAAAGTCTATTTTGTCTGATATCTCTACCACAGCTGTTTTGTATCTCTACCACAGCTGTTTTGTTCATTTCCATTTTCAAGAAGTATCTTTTTCTATTCCTTTACTTCCTGTCTCTGTGTGTCTTTTGATCTGAAGTCTCAGCCCTGTGCTGCCGTGGTAACTAACATAGAGTCCCCGAGTAAAAGGACAGATTCCGTGTCATCAGCAGGTGGCCTGGGGAGGTACTTTGGCACCCTGTCAGCCTTTTGCCTGATGGTGTTAACCTTACTTAGTGATTTTTGCCTGAATCAGTATTTCACAGGGAGTATGACTTGTAGGCAGCATATGTAAGGGTGTTATTTTCTTATCCATTCAGCCACTGTATGTCTTTTGTTTGGAGAATCTAATCAATTTACATGGAAAGTAATTGTTGATAGAAATGTAGTTAATGCCATTGTATTATTCATATTCTTGATTTTTTATTTTATTTTTTTTTTGTCTTAAGTAAGTCCCTCTAAAATTCCTTGTAATACTGGTTTGGTGGTGATGAACTCCTTTTGCTTTTTCTTGTCTGAGAAGCTCTTTATCTATCCTTTAATTCTAAATGATTGCTTTGCTGGGTAGAGTAATCTTGGTTGTAGGTCTTTTTCATTACTTTGAATATTTTCTGCCAATCCCTTCTGACCTGCAAAGTTTCTGTTGAGAAATCAGCTGACAGTCTTTTGGGAGCTCCCTTGTAGGTAACTAACTGCTTTTCTCTTGCCACTTTTAAGATTCCCTCTGTCTTTAACCTTTGACATTTCAATTATGATGTGTCTTGGTGTGGGCCTCTTTGGGTTCATTGTGTTTGGGACTCTCAGCACTTCCTGGGCTTGTATGTCTATTTCTCTCACCAAGTTAGGGAAGTTTTCAGTCATTATTTCTTCAAATAGGTTTTCCATTTCTTGCTCTCTTCTCCTTCTGGTCCCCCTATAATGCAAATATTGGTACACTTGATGTTGTCACCAAGGCCCCTTAAACTTTCCTCATTTTTTTGGATTATTTTTTCTTTTTGCTTGTCTGATTGAGTTTTCTGTTATATTATCTACTAAATCACTGATTCCTCATTTTTTTCCTCATTTTTTTGGATTATTTTTTTCTTTTTGCTGTTCTTATTGTTTCCTGCTACATTATCTACTAAATCACAGATTCATTCCTCTGTTTCATCTAATCTACTGTTTATTCCCTCTAATGTATTCTTTTCTTTTACAGTTATTTTATCCTTCATTTCTGAGACTGGTTCTTTTTCATGTTTTCTAGCTCCATTTTTATGTTCCCTATCTCTTTGTTAAAATTCTTCCTGAGATCACTGAGCATCCTCATAACCAGTGTTTTGAACTCTGAATGTGATAGATTGCTTGTCTCCATTTTTCATTCTTTTTCTGGAGCTTTGTTCTAATCTTTCATTTGGGACATGTTTCTTGTGTCTCTATTTTGGCTGTCTCCCTGTGTTTGTTTCTATGTATTAGGTAGAGTTGCTATGTCTCCCAGTCTTAGTAGAGTGGCCTTATGTAGTAGACGTCTTGTGGGACCCAGTGGCACAGTCTCCCTGATCATTTGTGTCAGGTGTGTCCCTTGTGTGGGTTGTATGTTACCTCCTGTTGTAGTTGAGCCTTAGTTGCTGCTTACATGTCAACAGGAGAGCTTGACCCTCGGGCTGATTGGTTGTAAGGACTGGTCGTGACTACAGTGGAGGGGCTGTCATGCAAAAGCTGACCCTATGGAGTAGGATTTGCTTTAGAAGGTTTCTGATGCCCACTCAGTTCTGCCCTTTGGGTGTGTCATCTGTGGAGGAAGCTAGCTGTCACTCTGGCATGGTCTAAAACTGACCAGGTATGTCAGCTCTAGGGCCTCCTGGGAGCGAACCTGCTGTAGGTTAGTTCAGCTGATGCATGTGCCCTGCCCAGGACCACCCAGAATGAGCCAAAAAGCAATGTGAAGATGGTTGCCACCTATGCTGGGCTTGGAGGTGCCTGGAGAGGCTAAGACTCAAACTCTGGCCAGCTGTTGCCAATGCCAGGCTTGGGCTGCTTAGCAAGAGGTTTGAGGCATGCTGAGGCCAGATGATGCTTGTTTGGGGTTTGTGAACCTTTGAGAGATTTTAGAAAAGTTCATGGCATGAGCCAAAACAGGTTGTTTGTATGGAAAAGCCACTGGAAGTGGCTTGGGTGGGTCCACAAGTTAAGTGCAGCAGTGTCTCAAGGTATCACAGGGTGGAGCAAACAGTGTTAGCGAACCTGATGGAGACTCAGATATGGCAGCTGCCTGCATCTGCACACTGGGAGTAGAAAGGGCTCCATAAAACAACAATGGCTCTTGTCAGCACTTCTCTCTGGCAGAAAGGTGCCCCTCCATCCGTTGCTCTGCAGACAATTCCGTTCCTCCCCGTATGTTCCTGATGCCTTTCAAGATATTGCCCCAGTACTAGAGCTCAGAGTGAGTGAGTCCTTCAGCAAGCAAGTCCCTGCATGTGCCTTTTAACAGGTCTCCTGGGACTCCAGCAACCCTCTAGCCACAACCACTGCTGGTTTTCACAGCCAGGAGTTGTGGGGACTTCTCTTCCCAGCAGTGAATTCCTAGGCACTGAATTCCAGTGTGGGGCCTGGACCCCTTGGTCCTCAGTGGGGACCTCTGCAGCTGATATCTCTCCTGATTTTTAACTACCATACATGGGTGTGGGGCCAGCCTGTTCTGTGTCTCTACCTCTCCTTCTGGTACCCCTTCTTCTGTATGTCCTTAGTTATAGGACTTCTGTTCAGCTAGAATTCAGGAAATTCTCAATGATGGTTTTTCTGTAGTTTAGTGTAATTTTGAGGTGGTTGTGGGAGGAGGCAAGCACATTATTTATCTACTCTGCCATCTTTAGCAGAAAAATTTCTGTTTTTTCCATATCTTTGCCAACACTTGTTAGTTTTTGTCTTTTCGATGATAGTCATTATAACAGGTGTGAGGTGATATCTCATTGTGGTTTTGATTTACTTTTCCCTGACGATTAGTGATTTTGAGCACAGTTTCATATACCTGTTGGCCATTTGCTTGTCTTCTTTGGAGAAAAGTTTATTTGATTTCAGTGTCCTGTTTTTAGTTACGTTGTTTGGTGTGTGTTTTTAGTTTTGTTTTTTGTTTTGCTATTGAATTGTATGAGTTTTTATATATTTTTTATATTAACCCCTTGCAAATATTTTCTCCCATTCCATCAGTTGCATTTTCATTTTGTTTATGGTTTCCTTTTCTGTGCAGATGCTTTTCAGTTTGATGTAATTCCTCTTGCTTATTTTTGTCTTTCTCACCTTTGCTTTTGTTGTCAAATCCAAAAAAATCATTGCCAACACCAATGTCAAGAAGCTTAACTGTATGTTTTCTTATAGGAGTTTTATAATTTCAGGTCTTATGTTTAAATTTTTAATCCACTTTGAATTGATTTCTATATGTGGTGTAAGATAGGGGTCCAGTTTCATTCTTTTGCATGTGGCTGTCCAGTTTTACCAACACCATTTATTAAAGAGATTCTCTTTTTTCTATTGTATATTCTTGGCTCCTTTTTGGTAAAATAATTGATCATATATGCATGTGTTTATTTCAGAGCTCTCTATTCTGCTCCATTGATCTATGTGTTTGTTTTTATTCCAGTACCATACTCTATTGATTACTATAGCTTTGTAGTATAATTTGAAAACAGGAAGTGTGATGTCCACACATATAGTTAGGCCTCATAATAACTTTGTAAACAGAATATTTTGCCCCCACATTATAGATTTAAAAACTAAATGTTTACAAATGTTAGGAAACCCACCCAAGGCACATAGATAGTAGCTTATATGTCTGATGCCAAATTCTGTGTTTTTGCCTTGTCTACTACAAGAATTATGTGACTTCATGAAAGAGAAACCTTTTGTATTGATATGGAAACATCATGAAAATATACTGATAAAAAGATAACAAAGATATACAGAAAAGAGCATAGAGTATGTTTAGAAAAAAAGGAAGGAAAAATATATATGTCATTGGCTTACATATGGCAAAATATTTGCAAGAATGAACAGTAAATTAATCTCAGGAGTTACTCGTTGAGAGAAATGGAAATTGGGCAAACAGGGCAAGGGTGGGAGATTTCTGGTTGTGTTTTTAAAATACATTTTAATATTTGAAACATGCATGTGGATTATCTCTCAAATATTTTAAAATTTGAAACAAGGTTTAGAGAGTATAAGACTTTTTGTCTTCGCTGTTTTGACGTTGGGCATTTTAACATGGTTTTAAATATACAGCTTTTTCAACTGTGTAATTGCATGTCAGACACACTCCATTCCATTCCTGAGCCATGCCAAATTCAAACCAGTACAGAAGCCTGAGGATTACATCCAGAGCTTCTGCTTTTACCAAAAGAACTTGAGAAATTTGAGAGTCATTATGATGCTGATTCCTCAGCCTTTGGCTGTCTTGCTACCACAATGTCTCAGGCTAGCCATGCCACGTTGAAATAATCACATTCTGTGGCCAGTTCTTCGGTTTATGTGCTCATATTCTTGAGTTTTCCTCTTGACCAAAAGTAGATTTGTATCTCCAGAGTAAATTCACATTATCTAGGTTTACAAAACTTGGAATATAAAACACTGAGCCAGCTTAGTAATTTATAATAATAACAGAAAAGCCAACACATTCTTTCCCTGAGGACAAAGACACATGGCAATGCAACCTGTATTAACAGATTGTTTGATCCATATGTCATGACAACAGGGGGATGTGCTCTGTGGTGGTGAGTGGTAGGTAATGCTGATGCTGCCTTCTCTGCAGTAGAAACACCCCGGCCACCAGGACCTCGTAGGTTATTTTCTCTCCCCTGGCTACGGCTCGAATGGGCACCACCAGTATCGGGCCCTGGGACTCCACCTTCTTATGCTTCTGATAGACACATTCTCTCTCTCGAGACAGGTTAAAATATTCATCCTGGTTCATTTTGACCTGGTGACTGTTTAGCTCTTTAAGATGAATCCACATGGTTTAGTTCTAATCACTAATTTGTTGAATTACGTGAATCTACAATGGTCAGTCTCATGTCCCTTAATCGACTATTTTAGAGGCTCTTCCTTGTCAACTCCATGCTACACCTGCCACAAACAGTTTACAGAATCTTATGTCTCACTCCGCCAGCTTTTTAAGTCTCCTCATTTACTGTCCCTGGGGGCTGGCCAGTGGAAAGAGGTGGCCAGCTAAAAATACTCAAGTCTGATACCTGTCATCCAATCATAATGCCTTTTTTTCCTTCAGGCTGGAAAACTATATTTTCAGTACCTCTGTTTACAGGGGAAAGAAATGACCGTATGTCTGTGTTAGGGCTGCACAGTTGTGTAAGAGTGAGTAGACAGTCACAGTGAGTGTCAGAGGGGGCATGGGGATAACCTCTAAGGCAGCTCCCTAGGAGGGGAGGTGGAGTGACTGTGAAGCTTAGCTATTGGACGGTGGCAAAAGAGGTACCTACAGACTTGGACAACTTCACCGTTTTGCAAAGAGGCGATGCTAGAAGAGAAAATCCAAGGGGATCTACAATTTGCAAGTCAATCCTCACTCCTTGCAAGGTTGCTCTGCTAGGGTAGGTCACTGGCATTTTTTTAAAAGACGCAAATTTTTTGAACAGATAATGTAGCCAAAGTCAAAAGTATAGGAAAGTGTATGGCAGTGCCAGTCCATGAACTGTTTGCTTCTGGTACATGACAGAAAGTCAGAGTAAGAATTAAAGAGTTAGGAACTTTAATAGCAATGTGACATTGTCAACCAAGCATGAAACAAGTGAACTCCTCTCCAAGAAAAGGGAAGAGATCAGTTCGGATGTTGTTTGACTCAGATGGTGAGTCACACACAGAGTAGGCGGCACGAAAACATGCGCCACAGGCCCACGTACTGGTCTGCGATGGGTGAGAGAACAAATATTGGTGCCTCCCCCAACAGGTAGTTTGGAAAGCACTGATGTAATGAAAAGTCTTCCTTCTGTTTCTATTCTTCAGCCATCCAGCTCCATCCTGAAAGCAATGGAAGGTATTGGTCCCTTGGTGTCCTTGCACGATTCACAAACATGTGTATATGTGTGGGTAGGAGGGTTGCACACACACACACATGGTAGCATACTGAATGTTTTACCACTTGCTTTACATTTAATAATATAACTTGAAGATTATTTTCCTCATTTTTTTAAACAGGTGCAGAATAGTTATTTGTATGGAGGCATATCGTTTATTTAACCACGTCTCTAATTTGCTATAAGTTAATGTTACAATGAATAATTTCATATATATTTCATGTCACACTTGCAAATAACGTATTTGGCATTGAATAGCCATGAGTATTTAAAAGCAGGGGGCAGCATAGTATGCACATAGTAGGCATTTACTAAATGCTTGCTAAAATAAGTAAAAAATGCAAAAACTGGTAGAGCTTCTGAGGGGAGTGAGCAGACAAGCTGTGAGAGCTTTAGTGCAGGGAGGAGTTGGCCTCCTGGGCTGGGGAATACAGAAACGGTGGGACAATTCACAGAGTGCTCAGTGCCACTTCTGCCCTTCTTTGTGAGAGGGCAAGAAAGGGGCAGAACTGGGCCCCAAACTCAGGCCCCTCCTATCCCACCTTCCTGCCTGTAGACTCCACCTGGCATGGTCTGCTCCTTCCTCTCTGTTAAACGACATTGTGCTCATTCATTACCTATTTATTTGACTTCCATCTTTCCTTTTAGCACCTATTAGCACCAGGGGACAGACTGAAAAAGCAGAGCAAGCTCAGGCTTTGGTGTAGACAGAAGGTTCTGACTTCAATACCATCTCTAGCTGTGTGCCTTAGGCGAGTTGCTTAACCTCCCCAGTTCTTGTGTTTTACATGCAGGCTGTAGTGTGTCCTCGCTGAGTGGGGAAGAGATGAAATGAGCTGGCCCACGTGCTGCTCCTGTCTTGGTGCCTGGGATGTAGCCAGCGCTCAAGGAATTTGAATCCCCCACTCTTCCTTGTTACCAACGTAGGCACTCTATAGATGCTCTCAGAACTGAATCTAATGACATGAAACACCACAGTACATTTCTGTGCCTCTTCCCCAGGTAGGTCGCTGCACTCTGTCCTCTTTATGTCTCCAAGATGCATTTGCTCCCAACTCTTAGAGGCTCCATTAGAATGAGAAAAGCACAAGGAGCTGATTTCCCCCCAAGGAGAAATAGGCAAGACATCAAAGAAAAGTGAGACTTGCTATTCTAGGAGTTCAGTGAGAAACACAGTCATTAGAGCCAAGGCCTGCTGCACAGAAGACAGGCCGAAGTGCGAGAACGGTTTGGATCCAATGACCTGAAGTGCGTGCTCCCATCTCTTTGCTGCATTCTTACATG
The DNA here is from genome assembly GCF_964194185.1 of Rhinolophus hipposideros. NCBI lineage: Eukaryota > Metazoa > Chordata > Mammalia > Chiroptera > Rhinolophidae > Rhinolophus > Rhinolophus hipposideros. Next base: position 23,267,478 of record NC_138063.1, on the reverse strand, counting down.
ACCTTAATAAATGCCAGCTTAGCTGCCGAAGGTACACGCAGTGCACTGCACAGAAGGAACTGAACCAGTTTTAAGCTCAGTGTTGATACCTCCAAAAGGGCAGAGTGGGAGGGAATCACCCTAGCGAAAAGGCAACTGTTGCGACGTGGCCAATTCGAGTTGTTTTCTGGGAGATTTGTTCAGGGTGTGGGCTGATGGTGCTTGGTCAGCTGAGGGCTCCTGTTATACATAGCCGGTGAGCTCTTTAGCCCAAGTGCACACAGATATTCACAATAGGCACTTAAATAGCACTTGTTGGACGAATAGCAAATGTGTCTGTACAATCTCCTGTAGGATTAATTAGCAGTTTCCTGGCCATTGGTGTGATATCCTTATTGCTCAGCAACAGTCCACCATAGGTCAGAAACCTGCCTAATGACCATTACTGAATAGAAGTGGAAGCTAGGACTCTCTGCCTTTTGTTATAAACAATTTAACTCCTTCTACCTCTCATGAAATGCGTATTTTTGAAATTTAAGATGCACTTACACCCTTAAAGGAAGGCATTTTGTTTTACCTTGAATACTGAGAACTATCCAGCTCCTCAGGCCAATAGGGGGGCATGATCTCTGTGTTAGTCTTTTGGTGACTAACCAAAACGATTACCCGTGTAATACAAATGTCAAAGTTCCTAATACCAGTATGCGAGGTTGGACAATTAAGTTCTCAAACTTTCCACCATGGAAGTCCTTGGCTCTTGAAAGGAGCTGCTAAAATAGGATGATCTACGAGTGAAGAAGAGGATTTGGCCTCTCCAGGAGGACAAGACAGAGATCACAGTAACGCTAAACTTTTCAACTGAGCCCTAGATCATCATCCATCCATCCCTCCATCCATCCCTCCATCCATCCACCCATCCATCCATCCATCCATCCATCCACTCAGTCATTTAACACATATGAAACATCTGCTATATGCCAGAAAGTGTGCTAAGGAATGAAGGGTGAAAAGGTCCTGGTCCCTGACTTCAAGCTTCTAGACATGAGCATCCTCACCAAGAGCCATCCCTATGTGCTCCATGAATGACAGAAGGCTGTCTGAATTCAGCGCAAGGAATGAACGATAAGGCAAGAGAAGGCCTAACTGATGATGGATATAAGAACAGCTATTCCCCTCCAGACTTTTGTGAAGGTACAAGATTGCTGGGCCCTCTCCTCTTATGTACAATAACACTGAGCAGAGAATGCTTACCTGATTCATTCCTGGTGATTCCTGCCTCTCAAGCCAAGGACTCTGCTTCAGTAATGCCTAGCATTTGGTCAACTCCCGGACCATAGAAATCATATCTTCCAGAAGGCCAAGGTAATTATAAATGCGTAATTAATAGATGCCTCTCTGGCTTGTTATAGCTTTGGTATCATCTTTATTAGGTTGCATGGGTGTAGAGTAGAACCAGGAGACTTGTAGAAATGACACTTACCACACTACCTGTCATTTCCTCTGCATTCATACCTATCTCCTAGAGAACCTCTTGCTTAAGACTCAGTCCCAAGTACCAGGGGGTCCACAAGCCTGACCATAGATGCCTGCACCAGGCCCAACTTGGACAATCCCTGTCTCTCCTCAGGATTAGAAAACAATGAATTCATGGATTAAATAGATCAATTGAATCAGTCTTCAGTGCTTCCACTAGAAGGCCGTGTACACTCAGGGTTGTGGCCTCTTTGGAGGCTGCCCTGGTTTACGTGATGGGTACATAAGTAAAGAAGCTCATCTGTGATAGAGAAAGATGCAGCAGAGATAAGAAACCCTCATAACTCTCTAGGTCTTATGACACCCCATCATGATGGCAGCCACTGGATTCAGAGGTATATGTGTATCTTTATAACTCCCTTTCCTAAATTTAGGCTGGTGTGGGTGGACTCCTAATAATTCTAAGCAAAGGAAAACTGACTAATATAAAGAGAATAAAGATCTAGGTCCTTATTAGGTATAAGTCAAGATGAAAGTCTATTTAGAGGAAAAGCATAAAATGTAGAGGTCAGAATGCATCAGTCTGTGAAAATCCAATAATCCAATGAAAACAGGGAAAGCTATCGCATCGACAGCAGCTTCTAGCTTCCAGACTTTTTGAATCGAATGCATTTGGTCCATTTCTGCTTCCCTGAGGACCTTTTTGGCATCAAATCCTTGAGTTGTCTTCATCTATGGCTATCCCAGGGGTCATCAAGTCTCTGTGACTTTATAGCCGCACTATTCAATGGAACTTTCTGTGATGATGAAAATATTTGATAGCTGTGCTGATGACAAGGAAGCTGATGAATAGTCACAGCCACGTGTGACTATTGAACCCTTGAAATGTGGCTGGCATGATTAAGGAATTACATTTTTAATGGTGTTTCATTTTAATGAATGTAAATGTAAATAGTCACGTGTCACTCTAGTAACTATTAATACTATATTGGATAGAGTAGCTCTGGAATAGAGTACAAAATCCCAATAATTTTTGCTATCTGCATGCTATATCCTACCCTGTTTCCCTGAAAATAAGATCTAGCTGGACAATCAGCTCTAATGTATCTTTTGGAGCAAAAATTAATATAAGACCTGGTATTATATTATATTATATTATATTATATTATATTAAAGTCCCGGACTTATATTAAAATGAGACTGGATATTATATTAATTTTTGCTGCAAAAGACGCATTAGAGCTGATAGTCCGGCTAGGTCTTATTTTCGGGGAAACATGGTACTCTAATAGCCACCTAACAGTTCCTCATGCTTCATCTTTGTGCTCCTAAGGTCATTCTTCACAGAGCTGCTGGAGAGATCTTTAAAAATACAAATCAGAATGAATTTCTGTTCTATGTTTATATTTAAATTTGGAATGAAATCTAAACTTCTGTAGTCTGCAAGGTCTTACTTGATCAGGTACTTATCTACCTTTCCCTCCTTATCTCTTCTCAACACGCCAACCACTCTGTCTCATATCCACATCCTTTCAGCCTCAAATACTCCAAGGTCACCATCAGCTCAGAATCTTGATTTAATGTCTTTTCTACTTGGAATATTTTCTCTGAAATCTTGCAGTAGCTGGCTTTTTCTCATCATTCAGACCTCAGTTCATGTGTCATCTTCTCAGAGAGATCTTTCCTGGCCACCTTGGCTAAAAAAAATTTCTGCAGTGGTGCAATGGATCCCTCCTTTTTATTTTTTTACCCTGTTTCATTTTCATTCATGGGACTTACCACTTTTTAAATTTATTTCATGTGTATTTATCAATCTGTGCATTCATCCATCCATCCATCCATCTAACCATCCATCCATTCATCCATCCATTATTTACCTCTGTATCCCCCGCTCCCCACAAAAACGTAAGCCCTTAAAACAGGAGGATTTGTCTGTCTTAGTCACTGCTGAAGCCCCAGAGCCTAGAACGTTGCCTGGCACATAATAGATATTCAAAAATACTGGTTGATGGATAGAATGCCTGCCCACTCAGGGTTTGGAATCCTCAGGTGTGACCCTCCCAAGGCTCCCTTCCCAGCCCAGCACAGGACCCACTGGGAAGATCCCGATACGTGAGAAACTGAGCTCCTGACCTTTGTCCCAGCCTAACTCCTCTGCAGTTGTCTCCATGCCTGGTAGTGATAGCATCATGCAGGTAACTGTCCAGGTCCAACATATCAGTGTCATCTCTGGCTCCTCGCTTCCTCTCATTTTGCATCATATTGGGCAGCAAGTCCTGTTGTTCCAAATGACCACCTCTCACTACCTGTCCTGCTACCTCCTGATCTAAACCACTATCGTGTCTTCATCTTTTGCTGAAATTAAAGTAGGTCTCTCCTAACATCCCATACTTATGACCTTGGACTCCTCATCCTAACCCTAATAGAATAAATCTGTTAAATCAAATCATGTCACTCATTTGCTCAAATCCCTACAGTACCTTCTCATTTTACTCAGAGGAAAAGCTAAAGTTTACTTTGACCCACAAGGCCCTACACCATCCAACATCATCTCTCTGAACTCAACCTTAACAAAGCTCCTTCTTCCTCTCTCCTCTTACACCACACTGGCCTCCTGGAGCAATCAAAATGCCAGGTACACCCCACCTTGGGCATTTTCCCTGTGCTGCCTTTTTTAACTGTAAGCTTCTATGCAAGCCATCAGTATTCCCATCCCACTTTATTTTTCACCATAGCCCTTTACATCAATAATACACTACATAGTTTTACATTTGTGTTGCTTATTTTTCATCTGTTCCCCCCAGCATGTAGACTCTGTGAGGTCAGGGACTTTTGCTTGCTTTTTTGTTTAATTCACGGCTGTATCTCCTATACCTAGAACAGTGCTACAAAAGAAGAGTTCAATTGAGATTGGTTGAATGAATGGTAAAATGAATGACACATGACAGCCAGAAATTTAACTGGTTAAGGTGATTTAACATATTAAGCGAGATTTAATATTATAGATAAAGTGAATTGATTTTCTACACAGATGAAGGTCACCTAAATAAGTGCTAAAGGATCAACTTACTCAGAGACTTAGGTCCCAAAGTCTTGAGGTCACTGAGAGACCAAGTTGATTGATCCAATTATTCAATTTCAGAGCAGAATATTCTCCTTAATCATAGTCACTTAGCACTGATGACCTTTCAGACCCCCTTGACTAACATATAATATGGCAGTCAGCTAGCCACAAATGCAAGAAGGAGAAAGTAAATAAGTCAAAAAAGTGAACTAAAAATCTTTTCTGTCAGGATCTTATTGTTAGCCTTGTTTATAAACAGCAGGCACCTTAGAACTGCTTGCCACCATAGGAGATGACACAGGGGGTCAGAAAGAATCAAAAGGGATGTTGAGAAAATGTGTATTTTGCTCCAGGATTGGAATGGTATTCAGACTACTCCATTCCAAGAAAACTGCCCCTGGAAGTGAAGGTAGAGCTGCCAACACCTCAGTAAGGTATGGGTCACTGTCAAGAAGAGAGAGAAAATGCAAGCTGGACTCAGAGCTGCACCGCTCGCTTTTCATAACACTGCAACACCTACCCTCAGGCTTCTTAGATGAAGCTAACAATAAAGCAAGCAATAGTGGCGCGATGTCTTCCATATAAAAATAATAAATCAAGGACATGGAAAGGCTAACTAGTTTAGTTTCATGAAATCCGCCTAGTGTATATAGTAGAGAAGGCCAGAAAAACTACTCATTCACATCTCTGAATCCCCAAATATCTAACTCATATCCAGAAGCTCCAATGAATGGAAGCATTCATATTTTGGTCACTAAATGTATATTGAGTATCTATTTTGTGCAAGGATCTATACTAGAGATTGGACCTAGAAGAACAGAGAAGGGACACGAGTCTGGTCCAACTCAATAAATAGTCCAACATGTAAATAGTAAAGGAAGGGTGACAGTTCCTGCAGTTGATCGCTTATGCTAGAGCCGTCTTATCTGAAGAGTGGTTTCTAAAACCCAAAAACATGATTGGAAATCAAAATTATCTTGAAATCCCTGATGAAACACCACACTGAGGACCAATTTTACCACTTCTCAAGAAGTCCAACTCAGCCAGTTTTTCCACCACAGAGCTAGCTGTTCCTTGGCTAAGCCCCAGAGAAGAGCTTGACTTTTGTTTAGGGGTCATGTAGAATACAAAATACAAATCTTCAAACAGCAAAATCCCAGTCAACATGAAAAGATTCTCGCAGAAGAAAGATCTCAAACTGAGACCAGATTGAGACAGAACACTCATTAAGTGGGATGGACTACAAAATCACCAAATTAAGTAGCTTAATGTTATCTCTCTCCCTCCCTCCCTCCCTCCCTCCATATAGTTGAATATTAGTAAGTCTAAATGCCTGAATAAAATAACTGGCACAGCAAGTTAGCAAAAGTCCTTGTGTCAGTTACAGATGACACAATAAAATTAGAGATTTGAGGATAGTTTAATAAAAAACAGCAACTCTATTTTCAAAAATGTGAGCAGGGTGTAGTGAACTGTGATAGATAGTGCGAGATCGTGAATCTAGTGACAGAAGTTGTGTTACTACCTCCCATCCTAAAAGAATGAGGGGATGGTAGTAGTTATAGAAGCATAAGGGGAGAGAAGGTTGACAGCACTCCTGATAGAAACCATGGTTGTTAAGTTGGAGTATGCAACCAACCTAGGTGCTCAATAAGGAAAGGTGCTAGGGGAGTAAATAACCCCCACCTTCTCACCACTCTCAGTCTACTGCTTCTTTGCAAGATTCCCCATTAACATAATCAATGAGAAAGCAGAGAGCCAGAGACCCTGTTGATATAGTCCATATGGCTCAGTCTTCTGGGATGCTGAAGAAGGCGGATGGTTAATCAGGAGAGGCAAATGGAAGCTAACCAGCACCATTCTGCCAGAGAGTAAGTAATTCCTTCAGGTCAGTACCAGCAATATCTTAGTCATCGTCACATTCCACTGAACAATGGTCACATAATAAATGATTAATTTTACAAATTTATTAATACTTTCCCTCCCTTTCCTCTCTGCTCTTTTGTCTCCAAGACCTCAGGCCAAAAGTGAAGATGGCATTGTCAGCCGACTGTGGGCAGCTGGGGATTACCTAATAAGGACAGTGTTGTGCCCTTCTTCACCCCTCACCATGGTATTGGTGGTGTGAGTGGAGAACATTCTAGAGCAGGATTCCCTCTTGTAAAGGCTCCATGTGCCTTGCCCTTATGCAGTTGGCCTGGAGGCTGAGAACAGGGAGGGTGGAGTGTTTCTTTTTCTGGGGATGCTTCCAAGCCATTTTGTGGAGCATCAGCAACTTTAATTTGGGTCATGACCAAAGTTTGAGAACCAAGCTATTCAGTGAACTTCTTTTTAAGAGTTTGAAAAGCAAAAAAAGAAAAAAGAAACCACTGTTTTTCAAGTGACCAAAATTGTTGTCAGAAGCATTTCAGATTTGAATCATACTCATGAGAAAAATGTGGCAGAGGAGAACTTCATATCTGTTCCTTCAATTAGTACTTAACTATCAAGTGCCCTTGTACCAAAACCAATCAACTAGAGAGGACATTAAAGAACGAATAGACATAGTTTAAAGGCTAAAACCAATAATGATTTGTTTTTTGTCCTCAAGGCCCCTCCCAAAAATTCAATGTCTCAAAAACAAGTCAATCCTGCTCTAAGGAGGTCGTCTTGCTCTAGTTGGAGTTTTTGTTTCTTACAGACCTTTCATATGATTGTTGATGGTCTTTTAACCACAAGCAGCTGGGATCTCACTATTTGTTCATATTTCTCTGGACACATTTGCACAACAAGAGAATGTGTATTGGAATCTTCAGGCTTGAAGGTCCTGGAGAGGTCATCTGGTTTGTCCTCCGTAGTTTTTTGTACTCAGCCTTTCCTATACTACTTGATAGGAATCTTCCTGAGGTGAGGACCCTGAAGAAGAGAAATTCTCCTCTCTTACAATTTGCCTTATCTTGCTGTAAGAAAGCAAGCTGCTCTCTTTGAATCTTGCCTGTTCAGAATTAAAAATGGAAAGCACAATAGTTTAATACATTTTATGACCTTCATGTTTTATTAAATTTCATAAAGGCATTCCATCCAAAAGAGGGTCAGATTTTAAATTAAGGCTCTACAACAAATATTTAAACTCAGTTTTAATAAAAAAGTTACTGTGTATTCATGCAATTGCAATAATCAATAGAAGGCTGTGGTATTGAAATTTTAAAAGGGTAATAGATACTGTAAATGGATAATAATGTTTAACAGGACACTGAATTTTATATTTATTTGGCCTATTATGTACATTTTGAAAATTTATGGAACAATGGCAATAGTTTTTTAGGTACAAGTTCTTCACACATAGAAGGGGCATAATAAATAGTGATGGAAATAATGCGTGTATTATATGGGTGAAAACTATCTTCAAACTTTACACTCTGTTTTGTTAAGCGGACTAATACATTTTAATTAATTCAATGTAACCAAATTTCGTAGAGTGTATAATTTGTTGTAGCATTGCAACAAGCCTTGAAGGAGTTATGTGAAATGTTCATGCATTCTTAAGGAATTATGGAAATTCTAAGGAACTATGTAAAATGTTCATGCATCCTTAAGGAAGTAAGCATTGAGATGGAGAAGCACGATCTATACAGACATAAAACATTGAGAGAACAAGAAAAAAAGAGATACCGGGCTCTGTTCCAGCTCTCAGGGGAGCTGGAATGGTTGGCTAAGACTTTATGAAGGAGGTAAAATTGAGGCAGCTCTGTATAACTTCCAAAAGGGCATATAATCTCTCCCATTTTATCATAACAAGCATTTAAAGATTGTCAAAGGATTTGCCAAATAGTCTCCGTTTCTCAGTAAGGCAACATATAAAGTCTATTTTAAAAAAGTTAAACTCCCCCCTCCATATCAATATTTCTCTCTATTGAGAATTTCCCCTTAGTTCTATTTCCAGAAGTTTTACTATATGGTGCCTAGATGTTTTTGTATTTTCACACTTAGGGCTGTCTGAGCTTTTTACTCTGTGAGTTGGTGTCTTTCATTAATATTGGAAAGATTTTGGCTATTTTCCCCCCAAATATTGTTTTACACCTAGTCTTTCTCTTTTCCACTCCTAGTACTGCAATTACATATATATTAGATAGTTTAATTCATCTCACACATTTCTTTCTGTTCTATTATTTTTATTGTTTTTCTTTCCCTTGCTTCAGTTTGAGTATTTTCTAACAATGTCTCTTTAGCTTCAGTAATCCAATCTTCGGTTGTGTCCTGTCTGCTGTTTAACCCACCCAAATTCAGATACTGTCTTTTGTATTTCTAGACTGTTCATTTAATTACTTTTAAAACTAGAGTCTAATTCTCTGTTGAAAGATATTATCTTGATATCCATTTCATACATTTCCCCCCATTTTCTTTCTTCCTTCCTTCCTTCCTTCCTTCCTTCCTTCCTTCCTTCCTTCCTTCCTTCCTTCCTTTCTTTCTATTAGTTTCAGGTGTACAAAGCAACATAATGAGTAGACATTTACATTGCTCCCAAAGTGATAACATCCCAAAGTCTGCCACCCCTCTGACATTGTACACAGGTATTACAATACCATTGACTATATTCCTTATGCTGTAATTTACATCCTGTGAATATATATATATATATAGTTGTATAGTAAATATATATATTTATAAACACATACATTTATATATGCATTTATAAATATATATAAACATATATTTAATTATAGTTGATATTCAATATTATTTTATATTAGTTTCAGGTGTATAGAGCAGCGGTTAGGTGTTTATATAATCTATAAAGTGATCTCCCCAATAAGTCCAGTACCCATCTGACACCCTACACAGTCTTTACAATGTTATTGGTTATATTTTTCATACTATATTTCACATCTCCGTGACTGTTTTGTGACTACCAATTTATACTTTCCAATCTCTTCACCTTCTCCCCCATTCCCCAACTGCCCTCCTATTTAACAACCATTAGTTTCCCCCCTATTTTCTTTAACATAATTTTGGAAGTGTTTGTCTATTAATTCCAACATCTAGATTGTCTGTGGATTTGCAACCACAGACAACCATTAGTTTCCCCCCTATTTTCTTTAACATAATTTTGGAAGTGTTTGTCTATTAATTCCAACATCTAGATTGTCTGTGGATTTGCTTCTGTTAACTGTCTCATATCTCTATTGTCAGTCACTTTTTTCTGTTTCATTTTATGTCTTTAGTAAATAATGTAGTAAATTTTAGTAGTATGCTGGACATTTAAAATAATGTTTTATGGAGGTTTGGAATAATGTTATCTTCTATAAGGAATTGAGTTTTATTCTGTTAGGTGGTTAAATTACTACTGAACCCCCTCCATTCTTTTAAGGCTTGGCAAAAGATTTCTTAAAGCAGATCAATTTCAGTTTTTGTTGTTGTTGTTTTTTCTTCTCCTTGTTATAAGGGCATGGTTCTTCTACAATGTGGCCTCCTTAGGATTTCTAATTCTCCAAGGTGTTTCCCAAAGTACCTTCACTCTGGCTGTCCCCTATGGGATCTCTGTAACCCCTGATCGTCTCTCAACCTCTCAGCATCTTCTATCTTCTAAGCTTCCTATATCTCATGTTGCAAGTTCATAGGCCAGGAGTTGGCCTGAGAGCTGAAGGATATTTCCAGACAAATTTTTGAAATACTCCCTCTGTCACCCTGCTCCAAAATCCCAGTTACATTAGCATTACCCAGATTCTGATTTTACTTTCTTTGTCAAGATCACTATTCTTTGCTTGGGCTTCTCTTCCCTGCATCAGAGCCCAGGAAATATCCTCAAGGAGAAAGTCTGAGTGGATGTGGGAATCATCTCCTATGCCTTTATTCTCTTAAGGAAAACAACATTTCATTTAGTTGCTCCTCAATATGTGCAAATATTTATTTCTGATGATTTATCCAGGCTTTATAGTTATTTGGTGGGGAGGTAAATCTAACATCAGTTACTCTGTCATGGCTAGAGTCTCCCTACTAAAGAAGATTCAAGGTCATATATATATACATGCATAATATTCTAGTTTACTTGTGTACCACACACCACATATGTATGTATATATGTGTGTACATGCACACAGTTTGCTTGTGTTTGTAGATATATACGTATGTGAATGCATGTATATATCTATATCTATTTCACTATATCTATATCTATATCTGTATCCATATCTATATCTAGTCTATCTATGTATTTATATATATCAGACATTACAAGTTTACTTGTACATATACACATATATGACTGTCGACACACACACACAAACACACACGTATATGATGGAGGTTTAATTCATACACCCAGAATTGGCTGTGGGTCACTTGAAGGTAGAGGTTTCTTTCCGCACTCTCAGATAGTCTATTAGAGATTTATTTGGTTAATTGAAGATTCTTGTGAGGATTAATTCACTAATCATTGACTCCTTACTGTGGATTCCTTGAAATAGGCTCTCCTTCTGACAAAGTCTCACCAGGGTAAATGCTAGACCTAGCATTCCAGAACAGGTCTCCAGATGTCTCAGCCAATGCTCTTTGCACTACATCAAATTGTCTGTCTGAAAAAAAAATAGTCTTTTTCTGGTATTCCTCACTCACTCCCCAGGAGACACAGCTCCTTGCTGCACTGAGTAGTGGCTACTAATCGAGATGTTCTGAGTGGGTCCCTGGAGACTCAAGTCTTGTCTCTCTGCTTTGGTGTCAGGCACAAGCCTTAGCAAGCTTTCTTTTCATTCTTTCCAAAAACAAAAGTAGCTATTGCTCACTCAAGCAGGGGAAGAACAAAAAGTAGAACTAACATTTAGAAAGAAGAAAAGGCCGGAATAAAGCAAAAGTGAATGGCAGTCCTGGGCTACTTGTCAAGTCAGAGGCTTCTATTTTTGATGTCCCCCCATGCCCGCTATGTCTAATTTCATCACTGTCATGGTAGATTCCAGAGCTCCTTTATTGGGCTTCTCATTCTCACCCTCAATTCCCAGTTCTCAATTTGAGGTGACAATGATGATATGCTAAAAGTAACTCCCCTTGGAGACACTTGCATTTTAACAAGGGGTCTAAACCTTGAACTAACAAAACAAAACTCAAAGAATGGTATTTCTAGAATTTGAGAGTAAGGGGCACGGAGATGATTGGGCTAGGGCTTGGGTGGGCAGAAACATCTGTGTGCACACCTGAAGTCACGCCCCAGAGTTAGATGAGGAATTGAGAATACAAGGTTGCAAAAATCCCAACATTCTGCCCTTGGCACCTTGGAGATGAGACTATTACCAAGCCCATAGTGAAGCAGTATTACACAGAGACTTTATGAAAGTAAAAGAAAATGCAACTCCCTGAAGTCCTCTTTCTTTTGAGATTTTTTTTTTAAGGCAGAGAAAAATAAGTGTCCTGATCAAAGTTTCGTTTAACAAAGCTGTTTATTGATCCTAAAAAGCTGTGCATGGTAACCAAACCCATTCCTCATGGAGCAATCAGATATACTTTTTAAAATGTAAATGATGGCACTCCTCTTTGCAGCTTAACGTCTTCCAGTGTCTTCCCATTACAGTAGTACCTCGGTTTTCCAACGTCTCCGTTGACGAACATTTCTGTTTACCAACGCCATAAACCCGGGAAGTAAATTCTTCAGTTTCCAAACACACCTCGGAAGTTGAACATGTCACGCAGCTTCCACTGAGTGCAAGATCCTGCAGCCTAACTGTCGGATGTTTTTGAATGTTTCAGAATTCCTACGGTCTTCCGGAATGGATAATGTTCGAAAACCGAGGTACCACTGTATATGGAGTCTGGACTCTCAGTCCCTCTGTAATCGGGTCTCGTCTCCTTTTCCCTCTCCAAGCTGGAGCCACACTGACCTTCTGTTTCCTGAAGAAGCCCATCTTATTCCTGCCTTGGGACCTTTTCACTTTTTGTTTTTAGTGTCTGAACAGCTCTTCCCTGAGGTCTTTGTTCCTTCTTGTCATTCAATACTCAGTTCCAATGTCTTGTCGTAAGAGTTTCCATGACCCATCACACTACACTGCATTCCTAAGCTGCATTTTTCTTCAGCAATGACTCACGTGTTTGTGGTCTGAGCCTTCCCTTCCCCACGAGAATGCTGTCTTTGAGGGCAGCGACCATTTTTGTCCTGTTCACCACTGTATGTTTGACTGCCAGAAACCCTCAGGGCAGGTTTCCAGTAGAGTATCTTCAACTGAGGAATTAATGAATCAGTGAACAAATAGTTAACTCTGGTATGTTTACAATGGAATCCATGAATCCATTTCATTCATGGATTCATTGAATGCCTAAACCGAGAAGCCCACAGAAAGCCTTTAGTTTGATTTCCACTTAATGTAGCTCCTACCCCATCACAGGAGAGGAATGTACTGATAAAATGTCAGACTTTGCTATTGAACTTCTCTGGGTCCAAGTTCACATTGGTAGAGTGACCTCAGGTAATAACTTTTGTAAGCTCTGAATTGCTCACTTGTACATTAGGGAAATAAAGTCTTCTGAGAGATATTGTAGGGATTGATATAATCTTTCTAAAACTGCCCTGTATACTGACATGGAATAAACCTTCAATAAATATGAGGTACTACAATTGCAAGAATAATGTTTATTGTGATGACCTTATAAGTAAAAGAATAAGTTCTGTGCAGTAAATTTTATGAATATCCAACACCATTACTCTTTTTACATTTTAGTATAAAATAAAACTTCAAGTATCCAAACACCCTGGCACAATTCATATCAATGCTAATGTAACTTTTATTTTTACAATATTTTATGTTTTGCAAACCATTTTCAGAGATAGTCTCTCATTTGATGATTCAGAGCTGCTCATTCACTGAATAATGTAAAGCTGTCGCACTATTTTGTAATAAGAGTTACCTGTATTCCAGTTCAAGAACCAGCTGCATTTTGAACTCTTCAGTTTTAATGTTTTGTTTGGCCAAGTCAGCTTTCCTAGGCCAGAAAGTACAGGGCCAATTTGTTCTCTTGAAAGCTCAAATATTAAAGGTAAAGAGGAAAAGTCTTTATCTTAAAAAGGCAGCTTGGAGGTGTCAGTTAAATTCGCTGCCACCCACAGATGCTTAACCTGGAGAAATCAGAAATAATGGAGGATTAAAGATTATGCGCCTACAGTAATTTTGGAAAATGAAGGAGTCCCTCAGGTAGAAACATGATTCATTAGCCCCAAACTTTTCAAGTTACAGCCTATAAATATTTGAAGTGTTTCACTTCTAAGGAGGCAAAGGAGTTATTCAACCCAGTACAAGGAGAGGTGACGAGGAGTAATGGGATGACATTAACAAAGAGAACATTTCCTCAATAGGGAGAACAGGTAATGCAAAGTCTTCACTTAAAATGGAGACTCCTCCATTTAGAAGAGTTTAAACAAGATGGCGCTTTATGGCTGGAGCGGATGACTGACTTCCATTTTAAGTTCCTGTGGCTAGTGACCTGCACAGAGTACACGGAGTGATTTTAATGGTTCATTCAGCACCTTTTAAACTGGTTTAAAAAAAAAAAGAAAAAGATCAAAATAAGAAATGTTGATGATTCTCTGGCATGTTGGCATCCACTTCTGCTGTTTTTTTTTTTTTTTTTTTTTAATACAGCACTGCATGACGATTATACTTCTTTTTGCCACTGCTGTCTGTTCATTTGCTGGTTCTTAATGATAACTAAAGGAAGGAAAAATACAATAGGTGAGTGCAGGTGGGGGAAGGAAGTAGGAAGGTGGATATTAAACTGACTCTCATGCACACTGGCGCATATAAATGCTGCCCTGAATGGCGAGCAACAAGGCTACTATCCCTATTCCTACATGTGGACTTCTTTCCAGTTTCCTTTCCTGAATCTTTGCCAGTAATCCTGCCTTTTCTATTATTAAATACAAGGAGATAAGAAAACAAATATTAATAATAGAGGACCAGGGTCAAGATATTTCTGTCCTCTAATTTATCAATCTTGAAGTTGATTATGAGCTTTTCAAATATTTAGATGAAGTAAATGCAGTTTAAAAATATATTGTATAATTCCACTTACATGAGATACCCTAAACTAGGCAAATTCTTGGAAACACAAAGTGTAATAGAGGTTACATGGGCTGGGGAGAGAGGAAATGGAGACTATTATAGAGTTTCTGTTTGGGATTATGACAAAATTCTGATGATAGATAGTTGTGATGGTTGCACAATATCTACGTGTATTTAAGGCCACTGAATTGTACACCTAAAAATGGCTAACATGGTCAATTTTATGTTATACGTGTCTCACCACAATAAAAAGTTATTTTTTAAAAAACTTCAAAACCTGAAGTCATTAATTTTGACTGATTTGCTAGCTACCAGAAATTTTTTTTTTAAGAAAAGTTTGTTTTTCAAACTCTTTAGACATCAAAATCATTCCCTAATCCCCCTTTTCCCCATTGCCACCATGAATAACTTTCTAAAATTTAAAGTAAACATAAAGATTACACTGTAATATTTATTGTGGCCACATATTGATTTTAAATTCATGGTATATTATAATTGATGATAAGGTAAAATTCATTCATTTACTAATTCATGCACCAAATATTGAAGCACTTTATGGACAAGATTTAATTCTAGGTTGTAAAATAATTAATGGTAGTTTGTGCTAAGATATTAGTGATATTAGTCTCTACTCTTAATGAGATTAATATCTATTAGGAAAAACAGGACATGTATACCAACAATTGAAAAAAATGTATAATGATACATGTATAAAGATATTGCAATTGTATTGAAATTAATATCTTACATTTGGCTAAATTCTACCGTTCGGCCAACATATTTGCATGAAAGGAGGCAAATTTGTTTTAATAGTGAATCTTCATGAAATATTGGAATTTTATCCAGGCCATAGAAAATGGCAATTATATCTATTCCCATTTTATAGATTATATAGACTTTATTTGTATAGACTATGTACAATTCAACAATTTTAAAGGATTATAGATGTTATAGTTTGAAAGGGAACCTTGGGATTTGAAATCAGACCTAGATTTAATTGCTAACTGTACTGATTACAACTGTGTAATTAAGGGCAACTTGACTACTCGGACTTTCAGTGTTATTTCCCAGAAAATGGAGGCAGTAGCTCCCTTATGCTCAGGTATTGACGACTGAGGTAACATATGTAAAGTACTTGGATATATAGTAAGTCCTCAATAAGTATTAGTTTCTTCTCTAGTTGTGGTTGTTGTAGCTTGTGTTATTATAACATAATGCTGATTGAATCCATGATTTACTTGGTGTGATCAGGTCTGGCACACCACTTCCAATTTTAACATTTTTCCTATCTGAAAATATAATTTGGCTCTCAGTGATCTGTGTTTGATGAATCCTTTTTCTGGTGTGTTTTCCAGGAACATGGCTCGATGAAAAACAAGGACTGTCTTATATGAGTGTGTGTGAATACATATGTACATATATAAAATATCTATTTGTACTATTTTCAAGTACTTTAAGTAATGCAGTCTAGTGTTTAGCAAAGTATTAGAGAATAGGGTTCCTACCAGATGTGTTTGAATGACTGGCTATCAATCATTTGTAATTAGCACACAGTATGTAAATTTATGCAACTTAAGTGTGTGAAAACAATTTATTCTTGTAAGTAGATTAAATTGTCCTTTTTACAATCCTATTTACATTGGTAATTTATTTAGCAGATCCTCATTTCATTGAGGGTAAACTTTACCCCTGCCCAAGTTCAAATTCTCTCATTTTGGCTAAGTGCCATCTAAATTCATGAGCTTATATTGCACTAAGAATAATAAAATAAAATAAAAGGTGGAGTACCAAATTCCATCAGTCAAGTGCTGGCTGTCAGTGACAGGAAATTGGCACACACACAAGGCCCCCTGACCAGATGGTAGACATCTGTGCTTTTCTCATCAGCAGGGCCAGGTCAACTGTGTACCCTCCACAGATAGGCCTCAAAGAGTCAGGGCCCCATAGGTGGAGGGCACCTCAGGGCTGTTAAAATATTTGGGTTATGAATAGCAACGAGGAAACTGACACCTTGGGATGTCTTGAACTTTTTAAGACATTATGTCATAGAACTTAGGACAGGAGCCAAGTTTTATCTCCTTGAGAGTTTGCAAGAGGGGGTTAGAATCTGCATGTTCAGAATGTAGGAAAACATACAGAGGAGCAATCCTACAGCAGAACATTCTATTAGAAAGTGTTCTGGGAGGGAGTCCTGAGGACTTTGGCTCTAACCCGATGTGAGAAATTGGGCTACTTCATAGGCTGGGTCTCCATTTCTCTGTGCAAAGTGGAAAATATACTTTTTGCTTCCGCTACCTCCTAGGGAGAGTTTGATGGTCCCATGAGCTGGAGGATGTGAATGTCCTTCTTGATTCCAGAGACAACTGAAGAAATCATTGTACCACAATTGACTTAATTCCCTTCATTCACTTAATTCCCAGTCATCCTTCACGACAAAATTAAGGATTTTGTCCTCCATGACAACCACCCCAGTTCTTGCCATTCAGGCTATGCTTTCCAAATCTGAAGTGCTAACAGGGCCTTATACTGTGCTTGACTCCACTCTGAAATGCTAAGGGATTTGAGAGCAGGAGCGTGTCTTCTCATCCTCTTTCACAGGAAGATGCTAAATAAAATGTGTTAACTGATTCATAGCTCTGACATTTCCACTCATATTCACAGCCCACTAGGCTGCAGTACTTTTCCCTCAAATCTCTGGCTGAAATCCTGTTAAAAGGACAAGCAGGATATTTTCATTCTGGGGCTTTGTCAGTAAGTGTCAGTCCCACCGATGCCCACAGATGAATCCCTGCCTCTTCTGTTTTGTGAAAGTGCAGGGACTTCATCAACAGCCTCTTGCACTCTGAGCAAGTCACTGACCCTCAAACACATGCAAATCTGACTCTCTTGAAAGACTGTCGCTATTAAATTTTCCTCAGCAATAACGGTAGCAAAGAGAGGAAGAGATGAGAGAGAGACAGAGACAGAGAGAGACACAGAGAAACAGAGAGATATGATGCAGAAAAGCACAATAGAATTAGACATCGTCCCTGGCTTTGAGGAGTTTCTCCATAAAGAAAGACAAGAGAACCACTAAGACCCTGTGGATTCAAAATATACTGAAATAACTGCCTGCAGAAAGACAAAATGGAAAGATTAAGCAATCAGATTCTATGAAGCTAGGAAGGATCTACAATGCCTGAAAATTGTGGTGACTGTCTTTGGGAAATCTAAGAAATTAATTTATTTTCATGAAGTCATGCCTCAGAGTCATTTCTCACGTTAAGTTATTACATTCCAGCTTTTGCTTGAGGATGTCCAAAGGCCTTCCATTGTCTAGAGGATAATCTCTCCCCATAGCCCTGGCTGGCAGTCAAGGTTTTTCAAAACCTCGTCCCAGTCAGTCCTTCTAACTATTCTTACAGCAAGCTCTCCCTTTAATGTCTCAGATCACTAATTATCTACCTACCATTCATTGGTTGTGTGTGTGTGTTCTTTGGTAATATTAAGATTTTACTTTTTTTCAGAGCAGTTTTAGGTTCACAGCAAAATTGAGAGGAAGGTACGGAGAATTCCCGTATATCTCCTGCTCCCACACATGCATAGCCTCCTCCGTTTTCAACATTCCTCACCAGAAGGTACGTTTGTTACAACTGAGGAACCTACGTTGACACGTCATCAGCCAAAGTCCATAGTGAACATTGTGTTTCACTCCGGTGTAGTATTTCTATTGGTTTGGACAGACATATAATGATAGTTATTCATTACTACAGTATCATATAGAGTATCTTCACTGCCCTGAAAATCCTCTGCGTTGTGCCTCTGCGTTATTCATTTTTCTGCGTTATTCATTTTTTTCCCTAACCTCTGGCAACCATTGATCTTTTCAGTATCTCCATAGTTTAGAATGTCATAGTTAGTATTATACGGTGTGTATAGCCTTTTCAGATTATCTCCTTTCACTTAGTATTATCCATGTCGGTTACCTCTCGGGCTTTTCGTGGATTGGTAGCTCATTTATCTTTAGCATTAAACAATATTCCATTTCTAGATGTACTACAGCTTACTTATCTGTTCACCTACTGAGAGATATCTTGATTGCTTTCAAATTTTGGCAATTATGAATAAACCTGCCATAAACATCCATGTGCAGATATTTGTGTTGCTAAGTTTTCGACTCCTTTGGGTAATACCAAGAGGCATAACTGCAGTATCATTTGGTAAGATTGTGTTTAGCTTTGTAAGAAACCTCCACATTGTCTTCCAAAGTGGCTGTACCATTTTACATTTCCACCAGCAATGAATGAGAGTTCCTGTTACTCCACATCCTCACCAGCGCTTATTATTGTCAGTGTTCCAGATTTTGGTCATTTTACTAAGTGTGTAATGATATCTCATTGTTGTTTTAATTTTTCGTCTTTTAATAAGTGTTTGCCTCATCTCCTCAAACAGATCGTAAGCTGTGGGACAAATGAGACTTTATTTTATAATACTTTTTTTTTCCTGTCCACTACAACAGAGCTGTTATTAAATGGACACTTAAACATGCTACTTGAATGAGTGAACAAGAATAAATCAAATATGTCTTTACCTGCTAGTCCTAGTATTTACCCAGATGTAATGCAACTAAGATAAGGGAGGAGCGAGGTGGTAGATGACGGTAAAGGGGATCAAATATATGGTGATGGAAGGAGAACTGACTCTGGGTGGTGAACACACGATGGGATTTATAGATGATGTGATACAGAATTGTACACCTGAAACCTATGTAGTTTTACTAACAATTGTCACCCCAATAAACCTTAATGAAGAAAAATAAATTAAAAAAAAGAAAAAGATGTGTAGAAACATTATGGGGTGGTGGGTGAACCATTGGTGTAGTCAGCTGTCATTTTTCTAAATTTTAGCAAAATATAAAATGAGGTAACTTAAATCAAGAGTTGGTGCGTGTATTATTTGTGTTCAGAGAATTTCATGCAACTTCTCTCAAAGCTGCCCTTTTTCCTCTCCTGTCATGTAAGCCATGACTTATTTCCACAAAAAGAGAAAAATACTGCTGTGACCCACGGGCCTTAACTAGAGTGAACAAATAATTGATCTCCTAAGCTGGAACAATTTTGAGAATGAAAGGGGATGATAATAAAAATTACACCAGATAAACTGGCAGAAGCCAACACTGTCCTAGATATCTTTTCTGCATCATAGACCCCTTGGAGAAAGGATGGAAACTATAGTTTCTTTCTCCAGAAAGATTTTACCTTAAGTTACAGGCTATCCTCATCAGTTATTGTCTGTCCCAATTCACTGATTAAGAATCCCTGATTCACACTATTTCATGTGCTTCTGAGTGTGTTGCTCCTTTAGTAAAACTCACAGCTCACATAAGAGGGTTAATATGATCTTCAACGGCCTCTAAATTAAACCAGAAAACCACAATACATAGATGTTATTTGCTGTAGCTGATACATGTTTTCAACTACAATGTCTATAAAGTCTATCTACAGAGAAAACCTTACTTTCTATAGCTGCATGTTCAAGTGGGAGACATGTTCCCATTTAGAAAACCATAGTTGAATATTTTTCTATCTCTAAGAGCATAGTAATTACTTTTGAAATAGATCCATATTTTTCAGTGCTTTCAAAACCAATCCTAAGCCCTTTTCCTTGAACTCCTGTGGGCGTCCTTCACACCCACTTATTGTCACCTAACCTGTTACAGTGTCTGAGGGAGCTTGGTTACTGTACCGCATCACGCCAGTAGGTGCCGCTGTAACATGCTAGGCTTCCCTGGGAAAAGAGTTCTTCAACTTTGTCTTTTTTGGTGATTTCCAATTTTCAGCAATGAGATTGTAAGAATAACCCCATTACAAAGTCTCAAACAAGACTTTGTCTGTTTGCATTCTATTCATTCTGTCCCTTCGATTTTCTAAGCACGATGAGCAATGTGCAAGCATGTACATGGGATGAGAAGCATCACAGTATGCAGACACACACGCATTTTTGAAAGACTATGTCTTCAGGACGATTTTTAAAAATAATACATTAAAAAAAATCTAACATCACTACAATCTCATGGTACAAAATTTGAAATCACAAAAAAGCAGAAAGTAGAAAATGCTTTTCAATCACCTCTAATTCTACCATCCAGAGATAACCACTAATAACATGGTTTTTCTATTTATTTTCTTATGTAAAGTATACACATAAACAAAGTGTTTAGAGAGATATATACACATAATAGCCTGCTTGTCTTTTGTTCAACTCATATAAAAGTATAGAAACTTTCCAAAAATCTAGAACGTAGAGTCAGAAAAGGCTTTCATGATCTCATTCTGGTTTAATATTATTACATTACAGATGAAGAAATTTAGACATCTGTTTTGTGCCCCCTTTTTTATTTTAAATGAATAGACAAAAAGCCTATATTTTCATAAGTAAGTTATTTATTGATGTGTAATCTCAAATTTAGATGTCATTGAATAATTCAATAAACCTATATAGACTCTCTACTGTAAGTACAGTTATGCTTTTTTGAATAGTACTTAAGAGGTAACAAGGAAAATTTTGGTGTATTATTTCTTGAAATCTCCAGCATCTGGGAAATACCATAATTGTTATAATCCCCATTTTAGACATTAGAGAATTGAGGTCTCAACAGGTCAAACATGCCAAAATCATACCGGCGGTAAATGTATGAGTTGAAACTTGAAATTGAACGCTCTGATTTCAAACCCCTTGTTGTTTTTAGTATAGTATTCTAATCCAAGTAGTAAAATTTATAAAATAGAGTCAATCATTAAGCCATCTTACAGTTTTGTTGAAGAGACAAGATATATTCAGACAGACAAATAAAAAAATAGCTAGAATTTATTGACTAGTCACTAGGGGCTGAACACTGTGCTAAAGAACTTTCCTGCATTATCTGATTTGATCCTTAACCTCTGAAGTAGGAACTGTTTCCCCCATTTTATATATGATAAAACTGAGGCTTAGAGAGCTCAAATGATAAATCAATTAAACAATAGGTTCCAGTCCCAGGCCACTGGACCACAAAATCAATATGCTGTATAATGATCAAAATACCATGAATCATCTTCACTTAACAAGTATAGTTCTGGTTTTGCCATTACATATGACATCGTCCCCAATGCTGGGAGTTGTGGGAAGAAGTTTCACAGATGTTGTAGAGTGTTAGGCTATTGATAGTCAAGGAGGGACTTAAACTGGACTTTGCTATTGAGTAGCACACGTGGATGGAGGTAGAGCAAGACTAGAACTGTTGTCATTGCATATGAGGGCAAGAGCAAGAGAAAGGTAGAAATGAGAAAGAATGTGGTATTTATGGGAACAGTACAGCAACCCTACAGCCAAAATCCTCAACTCACAATGTGAATAAGTGTTGAGAATCAGATCAGGAAGGGCCAGGAATACCTGGATGAAGAATTGAGGGTCACTGAAGATTTTTGAGTATGAGTCTGACAGTAGTGTGCCACTGAGGAGGTGTGCCTGGAAGGGGAGGACATCTAGGTTGATATAACTGGCATCGAGTAGAAGCAGCTGTCAGGAGCCTCTCCTTAAAAGCTCATCTTCGGTTTTGCCTACAGAGATAAGGAAAAGAATCATTGCTGCCCATGGTTCTGTTGGGGCTACAGCCCGGGGCAAGTTTGGAAAAAAATAAATGTCAGTCTGATTTATTCTGGTGAGACGCAAAAAAAGTATAAACTGTGCTTTGCTTCAGCAGTGTGAATTTTAGGATTCACATTTCAATTGTTCTCAAGACTGGCTGCACATTAAGAGTGTACCTGGGGCACTTGTCAAAAGCACAGATGCTCTGGATTCACCCCTGGAAACTCTGATTTAGTTTCCCTAGGGAGGAGTCCAAGCTTTAGGAATTTTGAAAGCCCTCAGATTGTTCTATTGTGCAGCAATGGGTCAAGAACCATAGCTGCAACGGAGGAAGTGAAAGCTAGTGTTGTGTATCTTTCCTTATAGTCTCCAAGCAAAATTCTGCTTGTCAAATCTATTGTTTAAACCCAAGCATCTTGTCTCTTATAGCCAGAATGTGCTCAAGTGTGAGTGTGTCTTTGGATATTTTCTTCTACATTCCTGTATAACTTTGCTGCACAGCCCAAGAGAATGAATGGGAAAATTTAATTTTCCTCTCAGATTTTTTTTTTCTCCCCTTGACAACTACTTGTCCTATGTCTGTCAAATATTAGTGACAGGGGCTGATCTTACATGTGAACTTACATCCAGACCTACCTTTCTGGTTCATCTTCTTATTTTCCCTCCACTAACTCTCCCTACTCATCCAACAGCTGCCATGTTCTTAGCAATTGATGCCCAATGCAAGTAAGACATTCTGTTCTCAAAAAGCCTTGGGCTGCATCATTCTTTAGGGCTCAGCCAAGGCATGTCTTATCTCCTCTATGAGTCTCCCCCATCCTGAGAACTTATTTTTTCTCACTTATTTATACCTACGACATGAAAAGTGCCTTGAGGCAAGAAGCTTTTTGTATGTGTCTTATCTCTTTCCCTCAAATTGCAATACCTGAGGTACTAGTCTGTCCTGTTCATAGCACATGCACAGTGAACCTTCTGGAAGTCTTCTATGATAAATTTCTCCCCACATTTACCACTCTTTAACTTGGCTTTCGAGTTCTGATACTTAGGTCATACCATACTCTCTCTCTTTTGTTCATTTTATCAATGTTTCTCTTCTGCTCATTCTAATTGGAGTTTATGATTTATGGCTTGCAGCTTGTTCTGAGACAGCCTCCACAGGTTTTTGGACCCCTCTTCTTAGGGTGGGACTTGGAAATTTGTGTATTTCTTATAGCTTGTACCGTGTTTTCCCCCAAATAAGACCTAACTGGAAAATAAACCCTAGCATGATTTTTCAGGATGACATCCCCTGAACATAAGCCCTAATACGTCTTTTGGAGCAAAAGTTAATATAAGTTCTGGTCCTATTTTCGGGGAAACACGGTGGATGGTTTTGATTGTTAGCCAAGTTTGGAAAGAATTTTCTAGAGCAACATTTTAAATTTCTTTTGTTACAGTGCATAGTAAATAATACATTTTCACACTGGCTCAACACCCCTCATACCCATAACTAAAACCAATATGTACCTACCTTTAAGATATGTGAAGTATTATATTTTTTACCCTATTTTATTTCATTAAAAATGACAACCTTACAATTCTCTACTGGGTTGCAACCCTTAGTTTGAAAAATACTCTTCTAGAACCTAGCACAGAGTTACTCACATAGGTACTTGAAAAATGCTAGTGGTATTGATTTATATCTTTTTATTTTAGACCTAGAGAGTGTTTTTTACTTAAAAATTTTCCCTATCCCATTTCTCTCTCTTTTAAACTAAATTATGCATATAAGCCACTTCCCTGAACTGCTTACTCCATTCCAGCTCTTTAAATCTTCAGAAGTCATGGTGCTTCCAAGAGGCATTTCTTAGGAGAACCTCATCCTTGATCCAGCCCTTAAGGACAAGAGACTGGTCCCTTTCAACACAAAAGAAGCTTAGCATACATCTTGGTTAGTAGGTCTTCTTTGGTGGACTTTAGCCTTCTAGGGTACACAGACCTTGCCTGCCTCTATTTTTATTTCAAGAAGTGGCAATACTGCTGAATGCCATTTGCTTATTCAATACATAGTTGTTGAGTGTTTATCTTGCACCTGTTAACTTGGTCTATGTGTAATGAAACTTGACATCAATTTATTCAGGCAGAGACCTCTTAATATACCGAGCTGTCACTTCTAGCTTTCCAGTTTAAAGACAAGATGGTTGACATTCACACCAAGATGGATTGTGTCACCTTTTCTCCAAAGTGAGAAAGGAAGGGACAGGAGCTAAGCCAAAGGTAATCAATGATACTGGAGTGGATTCGTTCTTCTCTTTTGTTTTGGTAATTGCTGAATCAGGCCCTAAAAATAACGGACCAAATAATTTAATCACAGAGTTAGAGCTATGAAGAGCCCTCTCAAATTTTAATTCAGTATTAATTAGACCAAGAGAGGTGCTAAGAGCACCTTTCAGAGCTTGAAAGTCTCTCAGTTACTTGGTGGAAAGCACCTCTCCATGTGAAAGTTAGATTTCACACGGATGCTGCCCAGAGAAAAGGTCGAGATTTAAAAATTGGTTTCTGAGTAATATAACATAATGTACTCTGCATGAAATTCATAGGGTTAAATTTGGGCTTCCCATTTAAAATGTTCCATTTTAGGTATGTAGGTTATGTTAGGGTACATCATGACCACATTACAGAAACTGCGTAGAGAAATAATAATCGTTAAGAAACAGAGAGGACATCTTTAGGCCTAAAGGCTGATTTTTATCACAGTGAGATATAGTTAAATTTAGAGGACCATATTTCATATACATATGTACACACATATATACATACAGATATGTGTCTGTGTACATAATATATATAAATCTATACATACATATATTATCAGTATAAAAATATGTATATATTTGTGTGTGTGTGTGTGTGTGTGTATTTAGCAAGACTAGCCAACACCATTAAAGAGGTCCAAATTCTATTGGGCAAGTGTAGTAGCGTCAGGAGAAAGAATTGACTCCTTTGAACTGACTATTGATATTTGAGGCTGATAACTTCTTTGAATGAGTTAGATTAAATAATTGCTTGAAGATCATAAGATACAATTTCCTTTTGATTTTTATAAATTTGCTTTGCAGATTTCTTTTCATTCATCCAACAATAATTTATTGAGTACTCATGATATGTCAGGCAAAATGCCAGGTTCCTGACATTAAGAAGCTCTCAATCTAGTGAGAAAGCATGTAAACTAAAAGGTTTTTTGAATAAGTTTCAATAGAAAACATAATAGGAGCCTTCTCCACTGATGTAATTCAAACCAGTATTTTATTTGTTGAGAAAATTAAAGAGAAGAACTGTAAAAAAAAACACACTAAATGCTATAAATATATATTTTGCTTAAAATGATAATTAATTAACTAATTTTAATTTAAGACCAAGAATTTTTTCATATGCATTCAATGATTGAAGTTTCACGTGGTCTTTCTTTCGTAAATAATGCATTATATATAATCCCCCACTTTATTTTTCTTTTTGTTTTGAAAAAGAGTGAAAGTTTAAAATGCCTGCATCAAAACAATGTGAGTCCTGAACACCTCTGGAATTTTATGTATTTTACCCTATTCTTCTATAATTTTTCACCCATCCCTAACTTGACTTGCTTTTATCGAGTCTTTCCAAACAAATAAACTTAATTTTCACAGAAACAACAACCTCTTCTTTTTCACATATTTTATCAGTTTAAATAATATATGCTTTAATTGCATAATTACAACTAAAACTTCAACTGTCTCAAAGAAACTGAGGAACAAGCAAGTGGACTCTTGGGAAGCGAGCCACTCAAATACTAGTGGGAACAAAATATGAGTGTACTAGACAGCAGAGTACCAGCCTCACACATTCAGTGTGCCCTATCAGCTGTTTTATAGAAGAAGAAAAACCCAGGCTAATGTGAAAAATTAATTATGTGAAAAGTCAAGAGAATTCCTCATGTTGTAAGTAGGTTTTATAATTGAGAGGTGAGCAAACTGGAGCAGAGGCCCACAGGAAAAAGTGTCTAAGTGGCTGGGGAAGTTAGAGGTATCACAGAGGTGATGGCATTTAAACTGGATCTTGGGGCTTGAGTAGGAGTTTTGTACATGAAGAAAAGAGCAAAGGATATTTCAGCCAGAGGAAACAGCTTGTACAAATACACAGAGACAAAAAGGATATGGACGTTGGAGGCGGGATTGGGAGTTGAAGGTTATTGCAGCACAGGATTCAAGGGGTAGAAAAGAGAATGAGAAAGTTGATTGATAGAATGAGGTAGATTGTAGAGGGGCATGCTAGTTAATTAGAGATGTAAAAAATAACTTAGAATACATGATTTATTAATTTGTAAAAGTAGGCAGGATACTCATTAGGTATCTACTAAATGAATGCAAAGGAAAACAGCTGAATTCCTATTATTGTGCGTGATATCACTTTTGACAGAATAACCAGGTCAAGGTTAAATCTTGCCTACAATGTAAAAATATAAAAAAGACGGTTTGTCTTCCAAGAACACTTGAAGTAAATACTTGTTATGTGAAAAAGACTTGTGTGTCTCACAACTCAACATAAAGAAAAACAATCCAACTAGAAAATGAGCAAAAACATGCATAGATAGTACACTGAAGAGAATACAAAGATGGCAAAAAGACACATGAAAAGATGTTCAACATTATTTTCTAGTAGAGAAATACAAATTTCAACCATAATGAGATACCACGACACTCCTATCAGAATGGCTAAAATGTGAAATTATGGTAAGGAAAAATGGTGGCAAGGATGCTAAGAAACTGGATTACTCACACCTCACTGAAAGGAATGTGAAATGATTCAGCTACTTTAGAAAATAGTATCTTTCAGAATTGAAAATCTACTTAACATACAACCCAGAAATTTCAGTCTTGAGTATTTATTCCAGAAAAATGAAGACTTGTTTTTATGCAGGATCATGACACAAATGTTCATAGAAACTTTATTTGTAATAACAGCCAACTGGAAACTACTCAGATGTCCTTCAACAGGTGCTTAGTTAAATAAACTGTGGCAATCTATGCCATGGACTACTAATCACCAATAAGAAAGAAAAATACTATTGGTACACACAAAACTTAGGTGAACCTTATGGGAATTATGCTGAAAGAAAACATCTCAAAAGGATATATAATGTGTGATTCCATTTATGTAACGTATGTGTGATAACATAATTGTGGAGATAGAGAGCAGATGAGTGATTTCCAGGGAATAAGGGTGTTGAGGGGAGCGTGAAAAGGGTAGGCATGGCTATTAAGGGATAGCATAAGAGAAATCTTTGTGGTAATGGTGCAGTTGAATATCTTGATTGTACTGGTAATTATGCAAGGCTACAAAAGTGATAATGTATTATAGAACTATACACAGCCCCCCACATAAATGAATGCATATTTAATTGCTTAAATTTTAATATAAATGAGTGCACATATAACTGGTGAAATCTGAATAAACTGTATGGATTATGCTAATGTCAAATTTCTAAATTTAATAATGTACTAGAATTAGGTAAGATGTAAAGATTGGGGGAGGATGGAAGAACGGTGCACTCGACTTCCCTGTACATTTTCTTGCAGCTTCCTGTAAATCTAATTATTATAAAAGAAAAGGTTTTTTAAAACTTGATATGTGTAGGTGTTAAAATTTTGATACGTTCAATCCATGGTGCCAAGTATCAATGTTCAGCCATGTCTGTCACTTGGTCATAGCCTCTATGTTGGTAATTCTTTGCTAGGGTGTGGAAAATCTATTAAGGAATCAAGTTTAGGCCCAAAGCCACAACACATGTGATAGATATATCTGTTATCTTGACTAAGTGATAGGCTTTGTGATGACTGGCTTCACAACTTCTGACATATCTTGTGTAGAATAGGTCTTGGCAAGAGCGAATTGTTCATGGGAAACGCATATTGATTATATTGAGTGATATCTGCCATATGTTCAACCTCAGCATATTAATGCATCTTTTCTTTAGGGAAGGGAACATAATATATAGCACATTCCAAAACCAACTAACTGAAACCTAAATGATATCTCTCTAATCAATATCATACTGAAAGCAAGAAAATCACTTTATGTGAATATATTTGAAATTAAGAATATTCTAAAGTCATTTCTAAGTAGTTTTATTCCCCATGCAAACTGTTAGAGCGATCTTCATTTGCAGGCCTGCAGGGTGGGGTTTCAGAATTGTTATGGAAATGCTATCTTTTACCTACTTCCCCCCCACACACTTTTTTTTTTTTTGATGCCTAAACTTAAATATCCCAAGACAATGTTTTTCCTTTCTGATGCAGAAATCAGACATACTGCAAGTCCCCCTAGAGGGGGAATAAATGATGACTTAAATTTCTCTTAAGGGTTAGGTTACTGGTATGAGGCACTTTGATGATTACAGGTTTGATTAGAAAAGCTAAGGGTCACTTGAAAAGAGGGCAGGGATATAGCTTCTGAAGAGAGGGGCCAAACATGAAAATGGGAGATGGCAACTATGGCTCCCAGCAGGCTCAAGAGACAGACTAGTTGGGTTTAAATTCAAGTTCCAGTGCTTGTTAGCTCTGCCATGTTTCTTCCTTTTAAAACAGGTATATTCATAGTAACTACCTCATGGAGTAGTCATAAAAAGTACACAAACCCAGAGCCAGGTCATAGGGGCCCACAGTCCATGGTAGCTGGAGGTAGTGGGAACAGTGATAGCTGTAGGAGTGACAGATCCCAAATCCACACAGTACGTCTTTCATGTACTCTACATTTTCTACCTTGTCTCTCAGCCATCGGAAGGACTATACAGATTGCAGACCCTGTGCTCCTACAAGTGCCACAATTCTACCCAATATTTAGAAAAATCTTTCCAACTCAGTTATAATTTCCTAAAGAGCAACAACTTCTTGTTTTGGTTTTGAACATTTCTGGCAGGGTATAGTGTGCTACCTACAGTGAATAAGTGATCCATAAATATTTGTTGACAATCAGAAAGAAAGCAGATTATCATAGCGGTTGTCTGAGTCCATGAAACAGAAACCTACTAAAGCCAGTTTATCAAAAAGATACAGACGTGAGTACAACCCAATTGTGAGACAAGCATTGGGTTTTATGCTCAGGACCTGGGAAGTTGTCAAGCAGCCAGCCATTCTTTCTCCACTTCTCTGAGACAGTTTCTCTCTACACTTCCACTTATGTCTTTCAGTCTCCTTTGTGCATTAGAACAGCTAGCTGCAAGACTCGTGGATTCCGTTCCCCATAATGTTGGCTTGAGTGTGGCTTTGGTTCCCTGGCACCAACTCCAACTTGGAAGAGTGGCAGTGTAGTGTCTAACATTTTCTGACTGGCTCCATCTCCATACTTTAATTCCATTCTCCTGCGAGACTAAATATGCCTGACTCACCTCAACCAGGTATTCATCTCTGGTTCAATGAACTGTGACAAGGAATGAGGTCATGTAGTTTGAATGCTTTCCCTGTTGGACGGTGGGTATAGCAGCTTCTCAACAAGAAAAACTTCACAGGGAGAGTATAATGGATATCTGTAGAACATGGATCAATAATTTCAGATTATTTTTTTCCTCCAGAAAGAACTATCAAAGGAATTTTCAAATTGAATATGAGTGCAATTTGCTAAGTAACTTCCAGGATAGATCTTGAGATTGACCCGTCTTTAGATTCAAGTTATGAGGGCCATCCTCATGTGTGTGCAGAGTAAGTGCTCTCCTGAAATTTGGGAATTCAAGGCTGGCTGGAAAAGACCTTTCTTCAAGAACTTGACTTTTGATAGGCCCATTGCCCTTGGATGATTTAAATGTAATGCTGCTGCTATTTCTGTCTCAAATGGACAATGGATGTGCATTTTCCCTGCCATAGGTGAAGATTCACCCTGGTAATGGAGCGCTTCTGCCATCTGAGTTACCAAGGCAAAGTGGCCAGCTATGAGCCTGCCACAGCCCTAAGGCGCCACCATGTCGTGGGTCCTGACTTTGCATTCAGTTCCCTTGGTCTTGTCTCAGCCTCTGGTGCCTCAGCTGCTCTCTGCAGCACATTAAAGACTTGCTGTCTCTATTAGCCACCAATAATGCACTAATACATTTGTTCTCCTATTACCTCGGACACTAATTTGGTGGAATTGGATAGTGACAGCACATTGATGTTGTTGAAGTTAATGACCCAGCAATTTACAAGTTAAGTCACATTAGTAGTCAAATTGATTGTAATCATTGTTTCACTGAGCAGAATCTGAGTTAAGTACAGTATGTTGTGCTCTGTCCTTCACCACCCCATTAACGGGGAAAAAGAGGTGATCGGAATCTTCGCCTTTCATACCTTCCCTCATGTTTCTGCAGTGAGTATGTCGGATCTTCTACTTTATCTTACGTCTTTAACAGAAAGATGCTAAGTACACAGGGAAAGAAAGGAATTTTAGTTTACACGCTTACAAATTCAACTAAGCCAATCAAATAATTATGATTATATTTTTTCTTCTTTTATTGGATATCTACTCTTTTCCTGGTCTTGTAATTTTTGCTAGGGGCTCCAGGACAAATTATAAGACCTGGTTTCTGCCATGAAAGAGCTTACGTTCAAATAAGAATCACGCATCTGATGATAAGACAGTAGAAGACCTTCTGTGCAATTCCCAATCGATGGAATAATCACTTCGGAGGGGGAGAGGCGGAAGTAGACAGGAAGACTGCAATAATGGAGATGGAATTTCAGATGAGGATTAAAATATCTCTAACAAACATTTTAATAAATATCAGTGATTAAGTCTTCATCCTTTAATTTATAGTTAGAAATTATATTTATCTCTTATAGTTGTATAATTCTGGCAAATTATTAAATATTGTTTTCCTCCTTTACTAAATGGGGATAATATTGTTGCTCTCATACGAAGTCCGACAATTAAGTTCGTGAACTCACCCTAGAAATAGTGCTACATACCTCATTGCTGAATATCACTATGGTCACCTTCAAAGTACTCCCCTTGGGAAGCTATGCACTGAGGCCAGAACCTGGTCCACCCTTCAAAGCAGTTGTGGAACTCTTTCTCTGGACTGGCCATCAGAGCTGGCATCGTATTACCTGTGAGGTCCTGAATGTCATCACAATGTCTTCCTTTCAATATTTCCCTTGTCTTCAGATAGAGAAAGAAGTCACTGGGGGCCAGATCAGGTGAGTAGGGAGGGTGTTCCAATACAGTTATTTGTTTTCTGGCTACAAACTCCCTCACAGACAGTGTCGTGTGAGCTGGTGCATTGTCGTGATGCAACAGCCATGAATTGTTGGTAAAAAGTTCAGGTCGTTTAACTTTTTCACGTAGCCTTTTCAGCACTTCCAAATAGTAAACTTGGTTAACTGTTTGTCCAGTTGGTACAAATTCATAATGAATAATCCCTCTGATGTCAAAAAAAGGTTAGCAACATAGTGGCAATAAGTTTGCGAACTTAATTGTGAGACCCCGAATGTCTTTGATAAGATAAGAATGATCAAAGAGGACCCAAATGAAACTTCCTGGCAGGATTTTGGTATATAATACATATTTCGATAGAAGCTATTTGATTCCACATCTGATTTAACTTTTTTAAGAAAATTAAAAGCTACTGGAAGCCAAGATGGAAATAAGGTGACTAGTCAGACTTAGAAATATCATTTGGGTTATAAATAAACAAGATGTATCCCTGAAATGATCTGTACTGTGTGTGTGCACATTGTACGTGTATGTGTGTCCACATATGGCCATGTATGCAAATTAACTCTAAAGGAATTGGAAAGGGAGAAGTTCTAGAACTGTTTTAAGAGTCAGTAGACTAGCCTGGTAGCATGTGAGTGGGGGAGGGATTGCTGAGGAACCATGTGGTACAACTTCTGAATTTCACAGGTTATGAAACTACAACCAGAAGAGGGGAAAAAGTGGCTTGCTCCATGACACACAATGAGGTAAGCACAAAATGTGGATGAGAACACTGGTGAACTAGCTCCTAGAAAAATGTTCCTTCCACTAATTCGAGACCGTAAGGTCTCTCTTGAGAAGGACAATACTGATTATCCCGTTTGGCCTGTCTTCAGGGTGGTTAGTCTCATTTCGTCTTGTTTATCGATCCTTTAAGAAACCCTTTCTCTCCTCTGGTTACTATTTTTATTCTTTAATTTTTCTGAAAAAGAGGACCTCCTCACATGCTGGCCTGTGCTCATCTGAGCCTATAGCCCTTACTTTGCCTGCTAGTTATATTGCAAGTGGCCTTGACTGCAGCAGATGAAGTGTCCTGATCTGGGCTGAGAACCCATTGTGCCACCAATGCCGGTCAGGTGACTTTCTTCATCTGGAGCTGTCCAATCACAAAGCATCCCCATGTCTTCACAGGAGAAATCTTAGGGTCTTGAATTAGTGGAAAGAACATTTTCCTAGGATTTACTCCATCGGGGTTCTAATCCACATTTTGTGCTTACCTAAATAAAAAATAATGTTTGATGTTTCCTCATTTGAACCCCCTGCTTTTGGGCTGATAGAGAGACGGGCCTGCAGAAAGCCCTTCTTGCGACTGGGATGTTTGCCAGGTTTGCAAGCCCTAGAATCCTTTAACTAATGCCAACGAAACAGTTGAAAGCAAAAGAAGAGAGAACAATATCAAAATAATAATTAATAATAGTAGTAATAATAATAATACATGGGTTCCTTCAAGTCCAGATAAGCCAGAGGAAGGGCATGTCAGCCACTTGTGGTGTGATATATTGTGGGAATGCAACCGCCCACTCTTGACCAACATCATACACCAATTTAAAATATAAAACATGCTTCACTGACGGGGGCAGCCATGTTCTAGCAAAATGGAACGGCAAAATTACCCCATGGTACACTTTTCTATTACGTATCTCATCGTAATTTAAAGTTGTTGGGATACTGAGTTTTCCCTAATCTTTTCTTGATCTCCTTCGGGTATTCTTGTGGGCTGGGATTCAAACTGTCTTAGGTTACTGTGGTATCATGGTGATGTGGCCAAAAAGGACCAATAATATCACGTTCAAGAATGCTGGAGATATATGGAGGAAGATAGTCAGGAAATCACAGTTGAATATATGTGGAGAAAGGTTTGGCACCAAAGGAGGATATCAGGTAATGTGGAGTCAGCAGGATAACAGAAATGGTGTCCCTACGAGTGACAGGAACGGACAGGGAGAGTGGATCACCAGGCTCAGCATTTAGAGACAGAGAAAGTCAGATGGGCAAAGTCAGAAATAGATTCAGGAGGCCTTAGAACTCTTCAGACGTTAAGCTTGATTTCAGAGCACAAGGAAAGTGGGGGTTCAGAGAGGACAGGGTACATGCCAAAGCCATGCTAAGGTATGGCAGGTTAAAAACGTTAATTCTAAGATGCTGGAGTAAGCTGTCATATGCCCATATAGTGCCCTGTGTTTTTTTCTTTCAATCTAGTGATGAAATCACTCTCTCAAAGAATCATCTGCTCTCCTATGTACATCCCAGCATTATTTACAACAGTAAGGGCATGGAAACAACGTAAATGTCCATCGATGAATGAATTGAAGAAAATGTGGCATATATGTACACAATGAAATATTATTCCGCCGTAGAAAAGAAGGAAATCCTGATGTTTGTGATAACATAAATGGAACTTGAGGGCATTATGCTAAGTGAAATTAATCAGCGAAAGACAAGTACTCTAGGATCTCACTTATATGTGCAATCTAAAGACATAAAACTCATAGAAACAGAGAGTAGAAAAGTGGTTGCCAGACACTGAGGGGGGAGGGAAATGGGCAGATATTGGTCAAGGGATACAAACTTTCAGTTCTAAGATGCGTAAATTCTGGGGACTGAATGTACAGTTTGGTGACTATAGTTAATAACGTATACTTGAAAGTTACAGTGAAAACAGAGCTGTAACAACAACAAAATGGTAATTATGTGAGGTGAGGGGATGTGTTAACTAACCTTATGGTGGTAAACATTTTTCAGTGTATATGTATCAAATCATCACGTACATCTTAAACTCACACAGTGTTATACGTCAATTACATTGCAATAAATCTGGAAAAAGAAAACATATTCAAACCTGAAGAAAGTAAACAATGTGTATGCAAAGAATATATGAATATATATAGTCTCCAATTGTGGAGTGTGATACTCGATATGTATCTATTAGATCTAGGTCATTATCCTTACTAATATTTTATCATCTGGTGTCTTATTACAGAGAAAGATGTGTTGAAATGTTCCACATCTCTAATGATGTACCTGTCAATTTTGCCTTACAGTATTGTCAAAATTTTGCTTTATGTCATCTCAGGCTATACTGTTGAACACAAAATGAATTTAGGATTTTTAGACATCTTCTTGGTCAGTGGAATCTTTCATCATTAAATTGTGACTGACTTTATTTCTAATAATACCCTTTGTCTTGTAGTCTATTGTATTTACTATCAATATTGCTATCTCAACTTTCTTTTGGTTAGTAATTGCCTGACATATCTTTTCTCCCTTTATATCATCAATCTTTCTATATCTTTATTAAGATTCATCTGTTGTAGTAGTAACTAGGTTTAGTATTTATAAAACATGCTGATAATCTTTGTCTTTTAACTAGAGAGTTTCGTATACCTACAATTATTGTCACTACTGATAAATTTGGACTTATTTATATCACCTGATCATCATGGGCTTCTATTTGTTTTTCCTTTTCTTCAGTTTTTTTCTCCTTTCTTGCCTTCTGTTAGATTGATTTTTTCATTTTTCTTCCTTTGTTATTTTTTTTGTAATACTTGTAAACTTTCTGGCGTGTGTGTGTGTGTGTGTGTGTGTGTGTGTGTGTGTGTGTCTTACGTTTTCTTTATGCTTTGTTCTATTGATGAACAACTAACTACATTGTTTTGCTCTCTATATAATTTTGTGTATCCTTGATTTTCTGTCTCCTTCTTCTACTGATTACTCTCTAACTATAGTTGTATATTTGTTTATTTCCCCTTTCAGTTCTATCAATTACTGCCCTATGTATTGTGAAGCTTTGTTTTAAGCTGCATATACTTTTAAGCTTAACTATTTTGGGTCAATTGATCACCTGAAGATTATGTAACATCCTTCTTTACCTCTAGTAATTTACCTTGTTTTAAATCTACTTTTTCTAATATTAATATTAGCTGCTCTAGTTTTCTTTTGATTTATTTGTATGATATATCTTTCTACATGCGTTTACTTTTAATCTATGTACATATTTATATTAAAGATGTGTTTTTTTATAGACTAAATATTTTTGGACCTTGCTTTTTTATCTAGTATTATAATCTCTGACATTTAATTGGTGTGTGTACAACATTTATATTTAATGTAATTATCAGTATGCTTGGATTTAATATACACTTTGCTAGTTGCTTTTAATTTGCTCCTTCCTTCTGCTTTTATTTATTTTTTTTGTTCTTTTTGGATTAACTGAGTATTATTTATGATTCCACTTTATCTTTACTATCAGCTTATTGTTTACACCTCTTTTTAAAGTTTTGTTTTAGCAATTACCCTAGGATTAACAATATACATATTTAATTAGACACAGCCTGCTTTCAAATGATACTATACCACTTCATGTGTAGCATAAGCACATTACAACACCATATTTCCAATTCTTCCCTCCCATCTGTTATATTTACCATGCCTTATACTATTATGTATTTCTTATGGAGTACATCTGCTGGTAATGATTTTTCTGTTTTCATTTGTCTGAAAAACACTTTATTTTCTTTTTATTTGTGAAAGTTCTTTTTATACTGGTAGAGGACTCTGTGTTGACTTCATGTTTAGCACTTTAAAATTATTTTCTATTGTCTTCTGGCTCAGATAATTGTTGATGCATAATCTGCTATAGTTCTTATATATTTTTTCCTCTATGTACTGTGGCATTTGCTTTCTCTGGCTCCCTTCATGGTTTTCTCTTTATTTTTGATTTTCAGCAGTTCAATATGATGCATATATGTGTTTTTATTTTGGGTGTATGTATTTATCCTGATTGGTCTTCTCTGAACTTGGAATTGGGATCTGGTTGCTTTCATTTATTTTGGAAAATTCGTAGTCATTATGTCTTTCAATTGTTTTCTTTTTCCCTTCTTTCCCTGTTCTTCTTCTGAGATTTCAATTATGTGTATGTAAATTATTTGACATTGAGCCACAGCTCTTGGATGCTCTATTTTGCCTATTTTCTTTTTTTCATTTTTATTTTTTTCTGTTTTAGTTTGAGTATTTTTTTGGTGACTTATCATCAAGTTCACTGATTTTTCTCCCCCCTGTGTGGATTCTTCTTCTGAGTCCATCAAAGACATTCTTTATCTCTTTTATCTATTTCTATCATTTTCATTTGATCCTCTCTTATAGTTCCCATTTTTCTGTCTGTTCTGTATTTATCTCCTGTACCTTCATATGTGTTCTCCACTTTTTCCACTGAAGTGTTAGCATATTGATTATAGGTACTTAAAATTTTTGAACTGATAGTTGAAGCATGTGGATTATATTTGAGTCTGGTTTTTTGACTGCTTTTTCTCCTTATACTGTGTTGTCTGAGTTCTTGCTTCATAATTTTTGTTGAAAGCTAGGTATTTTGAGTAGGACGGTAGAGACTAAGACAAATAGTATTTTTTTTATTAGAAATGGGTATGCATTTTCCTTTATTATACCTTCAGTAGTAGTCGTGGGGGGTGTTAAATCAATCTGGTTTGGAGTTGAGCTGGGTTTTGTTCTTGCTATGTTTACTCTTGGTCTACCACAGGCTTCAAATTCCTCTAGCATTACCTTGTACATAGGAGAAGGACTCATTTTGCTAAGCTATTTTTCCAATGTCTGATTCACCATTAGCATTGGGTCTTCTCTGTAGGCCTGAGACTTACAGATATGTTCCTGAAATTAACTCTGGATGTTCTTGACCCTCCCTTCCCCATAAACTGCTGTTATTTGTTACTCACTACTTGCTAGCCTGGTTGAGGGCAGGGGGAGCTGGTGGGCATTTTCTACTGTCCTGGGTCAGCCTCATTTAGGCGGATGCTTTGTCCATGGGTCTCATGTATGGAGGAGACTTCTCCATGATCCTCTCTCTCTCTCAATGGTATGGGATCTCTATTGTTCTGGATACAGGATGTTTTTCTGTCCCACTCTTTTCTCTAGGGATAGAGGTTTTTTTCTGCTCTTTCCCCTCAGCCATGATGTGTCTTCACTTGTACCTTGTACTTTGAGAGTTACTGGGCTTTATACTATTCTCCTAGCCTTTTATTCTGTAGGAGAGACAGAGGAGCCGAACCCATGTGGGACTTTTTGTCTTTCCTACAGTTGCTGCTACTCCTTTCTTCCAGTCCTGCACCACCTGTACCACATGGGAAGCTTTCTGTACTATCTTACCTTCCCTCAACTCTCTTGTGAGTGTCCAGTGTGCTCCATGAGACCAATCCTGAGAGTGGATACCAATTCCCTTTGTGTCTGTGGCTCGTAGTGCTTCTATATTCTCTCAGTATGCCATACTTAGCCTTCAGCAGCTGTTAAAAATTTTACCTGAGTACTTCTTTCCAGCTTGTATGATGCTCATCGCCTGGCTCAGATGTACTTGTGGCTTATCTCTCTTTGGAGAACTTCCTTTTTCATAGGTTTCAGGCTTGTCAGTTGTCCTACAATCCTGGCTTTCTAATGGCTTTAAGAAAAACTGTATTTTCATAGATTATCTAGCTTTTTCTTGTTCTTAAGGTGAGGATGTTTTTTTTATTTTTCTGTGTTTTCTATATCCTACACAGAAGCCAGCTATTTTTTTCTGTTGTTATTTAATTTGCTAACCTTCTTTTTATGGTGTTCCCTGGAGATATGTGAAAAAGATTTTTAATATTTTCAGACATAGATATAGTAAAATCAGTTGTTATAGTATTTCTGTGATATTTATAAAACATGAAATCTTTGTGACTATATTTTTGCTGTCTGTTGTTTCTACTGCTTTATGAACATATTCACTTATTTGTGTCCCTGCTTGTCATAACTATAGGCTGTTCATTTCACTTGAACATTTGTTTGTGGAAGTCCCCCAGGTCTTAGAATGAAGATATTTTCCTTCCGAAAAAGCTTGTATTTCTTTCGCTGCGTCTTTAGTTTTTAAAGTAAATTGATTACATTAAATCAATTCATGAATGGTTTGAGGTTTCTTTGATCATATTGGGGAGTCAAGGGTGGGATGTACACCCATCCATATGACCACCATCTTGGGATTGGACTGCATCTCTCTCTCCTTTCTGTCCTTCTCACCCCCCGCTCCCCACTCCTTTCCTTTGTTCTCATTAATAACAAGATAATTACCCTCCAGTTTTGGTAAGGGAAGCTGTCAGGATGAAACACTCTAGAAAGACTCACTCATACTGACACATAGAGACATAGAAATATGGGAGCACTTGAATTCAACGAATCAATCCTTTATCATAAAATACCATGCTCTCGCAGCAGAATATTAAAGGAGATAGTCTGTGGAAGAAAGAAGGACTCCACCAAGGGACCCTACAATCTCTGTTGTTACCTGTCTCTCTTACACAGATACTTGCCTGTCTCTCTTACACAGACAAGTAACAGCTGGCCCTGAAGGCCCATTTGCTACAAAATAGACTATAGGAAGAAAATTACTGGATGCTGGATCAACAACTCACTAGGTGGTCTAAGAACCCCAGGGTAGAAATCTGGGCAGAGACAGCATTATCACTTTGTTTGAGGGCTAGGCTGGGAATTTCAATTGGCAAGAATTCATTCTACAGAGAAGGTCACTGAGACCTGTCCTGAGTCCATTTTCCTGGAGCCAATCAGTGGTTTCCTGGGGTTTTCTGCATGCTGACCACTGAAGCTGTTTTTCAGTAAGCCTACTCTCATATCCTTCACAGGCCTTCAGCAAAGATCAATTTGTAAGAAATTGATCTTAAACATTTTTTTGACATAAAAAGTTATACCTCTCTGGCTCTCCCTAAGCCAGACAGAGTTCAGAGTTTATCAAAATCAATAAAATTTAAGTAAAGAAATATCTTTACAGCCTAGCAAATCAGGAACATAAACAAAAGCCAGCTTTGTCCACTTCCTACCTTTTAGTAGATGAGAACTTCAAGGCCAAAAATTATCTTTTTGTTGCTCAGACTTGAGGACTCCAGGAGTAATCTTTGAAATTCACATCTTGGCTTTGTTTCGATTTGTTATGATCTTGAAGCAAATACAAACAAACAAAAAACAGCTTTGCTCCTGTGTTCCTTTAGGTGACTCTGCCTATTTTTCCCCCCACCATTCATAGAACAGACAAACAGCCAAATATTTCCCAGAAAATTTATCCCTGAAAGTTGTAATGTGACCCTAGCCCAGTGTTAGCCCTGTGCTACACACTTTGATGCTAAAAAAAAAAGGCAGTACAAAGATTATTTTTATTTATTTAGAAGGGATTGTTCAGTTTAGAAGGGACTTAAGGTAGCTTACCAGGATATGCAAAATATAGCAAAATGGCAGAAAGAAAGAAAGAAAAAGAAAGAAAGAAAGAAAGAAAGAAAGGAAAGAGAGAGAGAGAGAGAGAGAGAGAGAGAGAGAGAGAGAGAGAGGAAGAAAGAAAGAAAGAAAGAAAGAAAGAAAGAAAGAAAGAAAGAGAGAGAGAAAGAAAGAAAGAAATGTTAAATAGAGTCAAATATTCCGCAAATACTACCTATGATTTTGCCACAAATTTGGTTATAAAATACAATTTATTGTTCCTTAAAAAGGAAAATCTGGTGTATTATCCAAATTATATAGTATCTTATCAGGTAAAAAAACAGATGTATTGTTCAGGAAACCTAGAATTGTCGTAATACTAACATCAGCTAGGAAGATCTCTCATGGATCATCATAAAGAGAACCCTGAGTAAAAGCATAAACAACATTTTTAGAAAACAATTTAGGTAGTGACATAGCACATGGTCCTTGGAAATTTTTCTTGTGGGGCCCCTCAACATTGAACAATGCCATTGCACAAAAGCATAATCGATATAAATAATACTATAGTGGACAAAACAGTATACAATGGGAGTCCTGGGCATTAAAGAGTGTTTCTGTGTTTGGGGAGATTATAGTAGAATGAATTCATGGAAGACACATGCATGAAGATGAATGTTTGGACAAATAAAATG
Organism: Rhinolophus hipposideros; assembly: GCF_964194185.1. Lineage (NCBI taxonomy): Eukaryota > Metazoa > Chordata > Mammalia > Chiroptera > Rhinolophidae > Rhinolophus > Rhinolophus hipposideros. The sequence goes on along the minus strand of NC_138063.1, from coordinate 23,227,189 downwards.
ATGATGTTGGAAATAAATATTTTATACGCATTTGAAGTCTTCTAAATATATTGAGTAGATGCATGGGAGATACAAGTTCTCCTAATAACTCTAAGTTCCTTGAGAGCTAGTATGATAAGACTTTGTATCCTTAACAAAGTGTCTAAGATATAGTAAATGCTTAATAAGTAGTAGTCATTGAATTAAGCCACAGAGGTAGAAGTGTACATGGGAGGCACAGAGAATAGTGAGAAGACCGGCCTGGCTGAAAAGGACTCTTGTTGGAGAGAAGTTCAAGACTCTCTTCTTTCAGGAGACTTTTCTTGGCTATGCGTCTTCAAACTGAGTTAATCACTTCTCCTACAAAGCTATTTCTCTACTTACTATAAGCTCCTACCAGAGAATATCCCCTTTCATTACAATTATTTGCTTACTGGTCTGTGCCCCCTCTCCTTCTCTACTGCCAGGCCAGGAGATCCTTCGATACAAGGGTTCAAGATTTTGCACTATTGTATCCCAAGTCTAAATTTTCAATTCATGTTTAATGAATTTAATTAATAGGGATATTAGGGCTGATTATTTGACGGTCCTAAAGGAGTTTGAACTCCATCCTGTAAGAAGACTGTTTTACAGAAAAGAAATTAAGTCTCTTGAACAAGTGAGTTAAATAGAAAACTTTTCCAGGAATATTAGTTATAAGAACAAAGGCCTGGAATGAGAAGGGCCAGGATATCATCATAAATAAACACAAACCTAAGACGGTTGTCCCAGCAGGTAATTTTTCACATCCAAATAGCTCATGCAGATGAAGCTTTGAGATAAAGTTTTGCTTAAATTATATTTCTTCCTTTCCTTATCACACAAAAGATTTTCCCAAGTCCAAAAATAAATGTCTTTCCTAGGTGTATTCACATATCTTTAATATCTTTGGGGGAAAACCATAAAAAGACAATGAAAAAGGCAGTACTGAGAACTGATGTGAAATTTGTCTCTTTTGAAGGGAATGAGAATAAAAGGGAAGTCGCATCTCTGAGAGACTGAGAAAGTTGAGATTTTTCCTACTACACTACTAGCACTGTGGAGTCACTTAACGTTTCTGAGTGTCCATTTTCTTATTCCATTAAAGTACGGATAATAATATTTTTCACACCTTTGTCATGGGGCCATTGTGGTCAGGTTCTCTGTCTTATGCCCTGACACTTAGCACAATATCAATGATCAATAAATACGTGTTCGAAGAATGGATCAATTATATCATGAATATTACAGTGTTGTGACACGGCTACATACCCCAGGAATTGACATTATTATAAAAAATAAACCTTCTTATATTTGTGCCATTCCATTTGGAACCTCAGCCACACAGAGGCAGTTTTTGCTCATGTCCTGTGGCTCTCTGGGACATAGCTGATTGTGGGGTGGGGGCAGAGAGTGTTGGTCATGAAGAAATGGCAAGACACTTTGTTTAGCTCTGGAAGAGCTAGTGTCTTGGAAGATATCTACAAATCCTGGTCATTTCTGTAGAGGATTCTGGATTCCACCCTGCTTGTCAGAGGCTTCTGTGTCAACAGCCGGAACGGATGTGTGTCTAATTTTAACTCAAGTGGAGCAGACATTTATTTTGGGAAGACAGGATCCTATTGTGAATGGCTGCAATTGCCTGTGGGCTGGGTCAGAACTGAAATTTTTCATCATCTTTCTTAGCTGGTGGGAAAGATTTTATTGAATTTTCACCTGGCCATGATATGATCTCTTCCTCTAACTTTCTAACGGATGATTAGGAGAATTTATTTTTAACTTCACATCTTGGCTTATCTGTTGCACACTTCTTGGAGTCTATCTGGTTTAGCCTTCATATATATCTGCAGGAACGTTCAGGCAGTAACCTTTTATGGCATTTTGGGGACGACATTTCCTTCAAGATACAACAACTGTAATGAGAAGAAGGATCACTGAACTGATAGATAGACCAGGAATCCATTCCCAGATCTCTACTTACTAGAAGGATAACTTAAAGCACCTCAGACATAAGACCTGCTAAGAGCTTCTATTCTTTTATAAAATACATATTTATATATAATAATGGTGCTTTTCTCGACTCCATAAATATGCCTGTAACTTAGGTTGTTCATCTTAACATCTAAATCTTTCAAAACATATGTCAGTTATTTTTCTTGGAATCACTAAGGCCTGATTTGACAATCATTCTTCATGTCTTCTTATACTGCTTTAAAGATGGAATTGGGCATGGGAAAAGAAAAAGGTAAAGGAAATTTCTCAAGAATGCCTTCAAGAGTGGGCTGCTTCTATTTGGGAGTTAGTGACATCAAATACCCCAAGTAGGACAGAGTTACCTCTTTGTAGGGAGTTGGTGGCCATGGATGAGTCCAGATTGGTGTTTTTCCAAGAGCATGTGACTACATGCTTTTCTCAAGACCAGGCGCTATTACAGAGGTACTTACAGGATCATTCTGAGAAGCATTCCATTCAAGTTGAGGAATGTTTACTGGAGTGTATTTTATACCTGAGCATATGGAATATACTGCTGGAATTACTATTAGGAACGATCCTTCCTCTCAAGAAGTTCACAGTGGACTATGGGTATGTGATAGAGACGCAAGAAATAATCAGAAAACAATGATAGTGTATAATAAAACCTAAGTGGAACGCAACTCAAGTAGGGTGGCAGAAAGATCAATGGGAATGTCTGAAATGTCAACTCAGATTTCACTAGCGTTGTCGACTTCAAAAAATCATTTTGTTTTTCTGGGCCTCCCTTATTTCAACTTTTAAAGGAGGGATGGTATAGTATATTAGTCAAGTGTGAGTCCTGGACTCACACGGACCTAGAGTCTCTACCAGTAACTAGCCCGTAAATGTGTTTTTAGTGGATTAAAAGAATACTTCCTTTCCTTCGGGAAGGGACGTGCAAGGGATGGAACTTAAGGGATGAGTGGAGTTCAGATGAGCACATATCTGAGTGTTGGAGAAAATCATCGAGAGGGTGTGACCACCAGCTGGCTCGAGAGCTGGGCCCGGGCAACCAGAGGCTCCTCAACCATTCTAATGTGTTATTGAGAACACCTGGATGGTTCCAGCAGCTCCTCATCCACTCCATTGTGTTACTGGAAGCACCTGGATGGTTCACGTGAAAACAGTCCATTAAGGCCTCCACACAAACTTTGAAGCTTCTGGCAGATGGGTGTGGAGATCTACTCATTCTGCAGCAGCCATGACCAGCCTCATGGTAAGTTCCCTTGTTTATTAAAACTGCCGTCTCCCAGTGTGGAGTAGCCTGCGTCTTTCTCCTCACCGATCTATCTTTACTCAACTCTGTGTATAGGAGCCAGTTTGGGAACCACCACTGGGATAACATTCCTGGTCAGAGGAACTCCATTAACACTGGAATAAATGTAGCATATGAAAGAAAAGCAAATGAGCAAATTTTCTTTTTTGTAATAATAGGAACTTCATGTTGGGAGAGCCCAGAGGAGGGCATGAGTATTCTGATGCTGCAGGGTATATTTAGGCATGAAAAAAGAATTGTGAGAAGAGCACTGTTGCTAAAACATTCAGATTACCCATTTCAAGTTCTCAGGCTAACATATGTGTTCTGCCAGAAAAGAAATGTTACCTAGAATGCAAAGGTGCTCTATGATTTCCTAATGAGACAGATGGCTGATGTTACTCTATTCTCATCCCTTTGTGTGTGTGTTGGGCGTGGGGGTCTGCATTTTCTCTCCGGCAGATTTTAGGAATTTCTCTTCCCTTTGGTTTTCTGAAATTTTACAGGCTATGTATCTAGGTATGTTGTAGTTTTCTTATTCTTCTCAGGTTTTCAAATTCTTATAACTCAAAGATTCATGTGTGTTTTTTTCTTAGTTTGGCGACATATTCAGGCATTATTTCTTTAAATATTACCTCCTCGGTTTTTTTCTTCTGATGGCTGTTTCTAAAACTCAGATGGATTTGGAATTTCTGGTTCAAGTTTCCTTATCACTTAATATTTGTCTCATATTTCCTCTTTCCCTTCTATATGAATTCAACTTAACATTTAGCTTGTTTGTTACCATTCAGCTACCTTCGTTTATTTTTTTTTTTGAACCATTATATTTTTCATTTTAAAATCTCTGGTTCTTTGTCATAGTTGCCTACCCTTGTTTCATAATCTCCTATCTTTGTTTTATAGCTTTTTTTTCAGGAATGTCACTATCTCCCTAAAGATATTTAAATATATTATATTAAAAGCTTTTCAGATTACTCTGTTATCTGTTTCCTGTTATAGTGTTAGCTTTCTTCAGATTATTGTTGGTTGTTGGTTAAATGCTTGTCTTCAAGAAAATTTTTCCACATGACTTTCTCACACGTTTTCTTGTTTTTCTTTTCTTTTCTTTTCTTTTTTTTTTTTATTAAAGTTTATTGGGGTGACAATTGTTAGTAAAGTTACATATAGGTTTCAGGTATATAATTTAGTAATACATCATCTGTGTAGCACATTATGTGTTCACTACCCAGAGTCAGTTCTCCTTCCATCACCATATATTTCATCCATTTTACCCTCATCTACCACCCCTTCCCCGCTTACCCTCTGGAAACCATTAAATTATTGTCTGTGTCTATGAGTTTTTGTTTCTGTATTTCTTTGTCTTGTTCCTTTTTTGTTTTCAGTTTTATATCCCACATATCAGTGAAATCGTATGGTTCTCGACTTTTGTTGTCTGACTTATTTCCCTTAGCATAATAATCTCAAGATCTATCCATATTGTTGCGAATGGCACTATTTCATTTTTCTTATGGCAGAATAGTATTTCATTGTATATATATATACCACAACTCCTTTATCCAATCATCTATCGAAGGACACATACATTTTCATTATCCCTGAGAGTCTCCTTCTGCGGTGACAAACAGCAGGTGTCTGTCCTCATTATCACCATGGCAGTGACTCCTCCTGGCTGTCTATATTTCTCTTTAGCGATATTTTTGTTGTTTTTGAGGATGGCTTTGTGGTAGCTGATTTCCTTCTTATATCTGAGATGGTTTGGTACAAGGTGTGGAGATTTTTATGAAGTGCGCAGTCCACTTTCTTAAAATCAGACATATAAAAGTACCTCTTTCTAAGATCTCCTATAGGTCTACAATTCTATAATTCTTTAAGTTCCTCAAGGTATCTATCTACCTGTTGAAAAAAAAAATATAGGTTCTAAATCTTCTCTTTGTTTTTTTCATTTCTTAAAAAGGTCGAATATTTCCGCACAAAACTGAAACCATGTTTAATTTTTCATATGATCTAGAACCTCACTATCCAATATGATAGCAACTAGCTACATGTGGCTATTTAAATTAAACTAGTTAAAATAAAATAAAACTAAAAATTCAGTTTTTTAGTAATACTAGCCACACTTTAAGTACTCAGTAGCCACACACGGTTAGCAGATAGGACGGTGCAAACATAGAACATTTTCATCATCACACAAATTTCTGTTGGACAGCATACTTATTTAAAGCTTTGAAATTCCAGTGATATCAATGGAATCTGTCTTTACAAATATATGTATTTATATTTATGTGGGTGTGTAATTTCACAGATAATTCTGAGTTTCTTTAGTGAACAATATTGACTATGACTAGCAAACCACAGAATTTAGTTCTGTGACATATTGAATATATTTATTTAGACACTTTAGCTAAAATCCTATCCATGTAAATAGACTATGAGTTCTTCACTGGTAGAATTCCAACTGGAGTAGTCCCAATTATACTGCTATAAATGCCTTGTATTTATCTGTCTTGATATATGAGGAATCAGGATCGATCAGAGTAATTTTAAGACTTACATATTCCATCTTTTGGGAGTAGAAGTAACAACTACATATATTATTCATTTATGTCTGAATAAGAAAACCACTTACATAAAGATAATGCATTCATTTGCTGGGGCTGCCACAACAAAATACCAATATGAGTGCCTTAGAACATAGAAATATTTTTGTTCAAAATTCTGGAAGCTAGAAGTCCAAGATCAAGGTGCTGGCAGGGTTGGTTTCCTCTGAGACCTCTCTTCTTGGCCTGCTGATGGCCACTCTGCTGATGTCTCTTCACATGGTCTTTTCTCTGTGTGCATCCCTGGTGTCCCTCAGTGGGTCCAAATTTCCTCTTTTTATAAGGACAGCAGTCATATTAAATTAGGGCCCATCCTAAGGACCTCATTTTGACTTAATCACTATTTGAGGCTCCATCTCCAAATAGTCATGCCCATAACATATGATATCTACAGAATTGAAAAAATATTATGTACTAGGTGTACCACTCCTGATGTACTAGAAGGCTCGTACATCCTGGTAAATGTAATTCTTTGTATACTTGAGGGACAGGTAGAAAGTTTCAGTGGTTTCACAATGTTGTTTCCTTGTAATTGAAGTCTATTGGGAATTAGTACTTGTTTTTCCCACTAATGAGTTGGCATTAGAGCCAGGGAGTAAATATTCCTTCCAAAATCATGGAAAAGGCTTGAGAGTCATCTTGGGCTTGTCATTAAATTTCTTGGAATGTCAGTGTCTTCCAGTATAAAATGGAAATAATCCGAACTACCTTATAATGATGTTTTCAGAATTAAAGCCTTTAAAACCACCTAGCATCATCAATCCTATTTCATAGTTCATACTTTGTAAATATATTTTGGAAAGGGAGGAAACTGAATCTTCCAGACAACCTATATTTTTTAAAAAAAGAAAGAAAATCATCTAGAATGTTGTTTTTCCCTTTCTGATAAAATTTAAATGTTCAGTGTACGTAGTAAGATCCATGTAATTAAATATTCCAGTTAGATGAACTTTAGCTTAGTAAGGTTTAATGGAAATTCAGGAGAATTAGGATGAAATATTTCTCTTCACCAGAAGACATATTTCTCTTCACCAGAAGATTGGTGGTGATCCCTGCACAAAATTCTTGGGCTAGTTGAGTAAGGGCCTAGGGGAAGTGTCTAGTTTGAAAAGACCACTATTCCTGACAGTTTTCCCTTGGGAGAGTCCCTGTGCTCTTACAGTCCAAGAGAGGGCTCCCTGTAGGAATTTGCTCCATTATGTGTTTTTTCAATTAATTACATAAGTCCAAGAAATAACTGAGAGAAGAACACAAATACTTTTGAATTAAAAGGAAACACAATACAACCTCCCATCCACTGGAATTATCCTTTCTCTTACACCTTCAGGAGTCTCAGCATCTTGAACTCACTATCTGACAACACACTTCTTTCTGTTCTGGGTCTCATTGTTAAGAATTCCTACCATACGTTGAGAAAAAAAGTCTCTTCTAATCTTGGAAGCATTTGTAACATCTCGTAGCCCAGTCTTAAAAACACTGTTTAAGCCACATGTATGAACTAGAAAGAGAACAAACGCTTGGATTTCATGACAGCATTTATGTTCCACTGACAGCCGTTATAAAATGCTGCTCTGAGGACTTTCCCTGCAGTTCACAATGGGACCATCCCATTGTGAATTGAGTCATTAAAGGTGTGTGGGTGAGTGGGTGATGCCAACCTCATGGAGAGCTGGCTAAATGATTAATGGCCTTGGCTTCTGATTTTAGAGCTTCCCATTAATTACAAGGGATTGAGATTTTTTCATGAAGACTCTGTTATAGCTTCTCCTGTCACCTCTTTACCTCCTTTTAAAGTGAGTAACATGAACATTTTTAATTTTAGAGTGTGGAAACCATTCCTTATCATTTCCTTTTGAAAATTTCTGGACCAAATCACTCTAAAAGCACAGATCTTAATCTTATCTGAAGAGTTCTGGAATGAGAAGAAAACGGTTAAAATGGCAACAAATGTACTTCTGCAGCTCTACCTGTGGAGTCATTGCTTTTACCATGAGCCACTTCAAGGACAGTGTTCATAGAAATCTTAACAAAACAAGAATGTCAGTTATCACCAGAGTTATTAAAATACTGAAGAAGCGCGTATTTGCCATCATTGTCTCTTTACCATGGGTGGATAAAAAGTTAGATGAGATGAGAGCATGATGGAGAGGAACCAGCCCCAAAATACGGGTCAGGAAATCTGGGTTCGACTTCTGGCTCTGAAACGAATTAGTTGTGTTGCACTTAACTCTTATTCACCTCAGTTTTCTCATCAGAATAACAAGTGAGAAATATAGATAAAGTCATGTGAAGAACATGGAAAAATCTATATAAATATTAGTCAAATTCTAATTTAACCCCCATTCACTTCTTGTCAGGATTGTCCTTTTGAACTCCTGGATTTTAACCATATTGTGCAAAATTGAGGTGGAAAGTAGCATCACGAGGGGGAAAAGATTTGGAATCATAAATTCCTAGGTTCAAATTCTTGCTTTACCTATGTAATCTTAAATAAGTTACTTCACTTAATGCAATTTTCTTTATAAGATTATTAGAAGGATGAAAAAGATAACATATTTAAAGTAACTACACGGTACCTGGCACCTAACAGATACTGAATATTATGAATACGTAAACACCTCTGCTCCCTCCTTCTACCTCCTTTTGTTCCTCCCTTCATCCCATAAAAATCACTTAATCTCCAACCAGCCAGTATGGAGCATGTGTTAGGCGATGGAAGAGGTGGAGTAAGCAGTAGATTTGGCTGGATCCAGAGAATCAGCTGGGCAGGAAAACAGTCTACAGTGATCTTGGCCCGTTTGTTAAAGGACAAGAATTCTGTGAAGAATTTATTCTCTTTTTCATCACAGAGCCCTGATAGGTCCCGTCTACAAAAACAATGGAGGAGGAGAAGGAAAAAGGGCAGGGAAAGATCCTTGATCTTAAAAGTTTCTACAATTGCTTTCCTATAACATCTCATTTCCCAGGCCAGGACACTGGGCTGAAAATAAACAGTCAACCTCTCTGAGTTACTGGGAAAAATGCTTAAAAGTTGCATTTTTGACTTGTAATTCCAATAGCAACTGGGAAAATTTCAGATTCTATTAGCATGTAACCACACTGAAGGCTCCGTTATTCTCAAAATGGATTTACTTAGAAACTATTCCCTGTAGTATTTCTCTAGTATGCGTAGGTCACAAATACTCAAGGTCATTCCTGCCAATCCAGCAAGCCAAGTTGAAGTTTATCCTGGTGACTATTAATCTCAGACTCCTTGGAGTGGACAGGGTGAGGTCCTAATTAGACAGGTACCTGGAAGGTTCAGGGTACCTTGAAGGTTCCAGGTCATGTGAAGAGCCCCGTGTGGTAAGTTCTCAGCCCTGGATGCTAGTCCAGACCACACCATGATTTGTGTGGGACCTTAGGCAAGTCTTTTGAGCTTTCAAGGACTTGATTCTTGAGCTTTAAAATATAGATAATGATCATTACACCTCTTTGCCTCACAATAATATGATGAAGATTAATGCAGATTATAGGTGATTATAGGTGTGAAAGTGTTGGATAAAAACAAAATGCTATGATTATCTTTAATAATAGTCTTCTGAAGTCTTGCCATAACTGTCCTGGGGCTCTAATCCATGAGACCACTTTATAATGAGGACGTTTGGGAATTTCACTAACCAAATTTCCTTGGATGCCTTTCAAATTGGACCAGAATCATAGCACTACACAGTGTTAGAGATGGAACATATTGTAATACATTTAGTCCAAACTTCTCATTTTACAGATGAAGAAAAGGAGTCCTAGAGAAAGAAAGGGACTTGCCTCAGGTCATCCAACTACAAAATGGAAGAGATGGTGCAGGAGCCCACTGGCTCTATATACCTTATCCACTGAATGCTTCTTTTACATAGAGAGTGCATAAATCGAATCTATTTCTTCCCTTCATCACTGCCACAGATATAGCTTGATCCTTCCTCATTTCTTACCTGAAGTCTCATAATAGTTCTTCCTAGCTTTCAATTTGTCAGGGCAATCTCATTCTACTTCCTGCCACTGTGAGCTTTTTCAAGTACAGATCTGATCGTAACACACACACACACACACACACACACACACACTCATACACTATAATACACTCACCATTTAAGTTCTTTAAAGCTTCTCCATTATCTTCAATATAAAGTTAAAATTTCTTAAAAATAGGAAATAAAATACAGAGGATGCCAAAAAATGTATATACATTTTAAGAAAGGAAAACACTGTATTAAAATTGTAATACTCAATATATAGTGGTAACAAAGGATGAATACACACAAGTCATGTTTGACTTCTGCAATCATAAAAGGTGCATCAGCGTAATTTTAATATGTTTTTTTTTCCTTTCTTAACATGTGTATACAGTTTTTTGGGACCCTGTGTATTCTAGGATCAGCCATTCTTCGACCTTACCTCCAAAGTCCCTTTCACAAGGACTTTACCCTCCAAACCTCCTGACCTGCTTGCCTGTTTGGCAAGTGCTTTATGCTTTCTCTTCCTCCCTTCAAGTAGAGTGATCTTCCCTCTACTTGAAGCCCTGTTTTTCCATATCTTGATAAGGCAAATCCCTCCTAGTCACCCATCCTGTATCTTCCCCTCCACTCCCATGCCCCCCAGCTACAGGTGCATTATTCTCACCCCAGACACACATTTATCGTAACATTTCCAGACTGTGGGAGTTGGAAAATGGAGATGAGACCTGGCATAAATGACCTTTAAAGTCTGTGCCAACCTCAAACTTCTATCATTCTATGCAATCATTGAGGAATGGAGCTTCAGGGGAGACTTCTCATGAATAGAGGATAGAGGAGTTTACGTGAAAGAGAACGATGTATCAATTTTAAATTGTCAGTATGTTGTTTTACAAGACACTTAAAGCTGTCTGTACCCAAGTTATGTTATAATATTTCTAATAGGCAGGGCTCATTTCTTTCTAATTCTTGACTCTTACTCCCTCCTTGTCCCCACACCTCGTGCCCAAACAGGACTCTCTGTATGCAGAAATGTGGTATCACAATTAGGTATATTTGTCTTAAAACAGACCAAAGAAAAATTGCTACCCTGTCACTTCTGCTGCATTCAAGGAATTCTCCCATCCTCTCTCCCCTTCTCTCCTTTCTCCTCTCTCTCTCCTTTCCTCTTCCCCCTCTTTCTCCAGGTAGTATCTCAGGGGAAGACGTAGGGAGGATGTAGGAAGCATGCTCCACATCACTCAGAAGGAACTGTTCAGCTGTCTTTAGTAACTCTATGCATTCTAGACTGAGTGAAGAAAACTAGTTTTACAACAGGATTCAGTAAGTATAGCATAACCCTACAGATTTATGTCTATACTGTTCTAAGGCGTCGTTCTTCGATGTCATTAAAACCCATGAAGCAGGTGAAGACCAATGTGATTGTAGTTACTTGCCAGATAGGAAAACTGAAACTAAGAGGATTTAAGGTACATGCCCCCGGAGAAATGCTGGGATTGAAAGCCAGCGCCCTGACTCCCTATTCTGTGATTGCCAAGGCCAAAGTTCTGCCACAGATGGAGAGGGCTGAGCCTCAATTCTGGTCACTTTCTGACCAATATTTTGGTAAGGGAGGAGTCCACTACCCTAAATAATACAAAATGGTTGAACACCTGACACCTGGACACTGGACAGATGAGATTGATGTCAGTTTATTAGTAACAGACCCACAGTCTGGTGGCGGAGGGGCGGGCGAGGGGAGGGACAGGGGAGACTACGCTGCACACCACATGGGAGTTGCTTTTGGGATCCAGTAAAGAATCAGAGATTGGAGGAAGCAGGATTCGTAGTAACACGTGGGTGAGGTGACCATTGTTCCTGCAGGAGGATGTGATTTGAACAGTCTTGTTTGAACAGTTCTGCAGGCTGTCAGGGAGGTGAAGTCATTGGTCTGAGGACCGAAAGTGGGGTAGCTGGTCCAGCTGATAGGGGAACTAGCTAGGTGGGGAGGCTTTCTGCTGGATGGGGGACAGATGTGAAGAGAGTAAAGGCACTCACAGTTAGGCTTTGTGCCCCTGTGGGGCTCAGATATGTCAAGGCAACACATGAAATTTTCGGTCTTACAAAATTATAGGTCATGTAGCTCCCCTTGCCTGTGCTCATTGCATCTGCTCTACATAAAATGCTCTTATTCACTGGCACTTTCATTAGGGCTCCCACCAAGATTTTCTCTCTCACACAAGTGACTGTTCATAAAAGAATCCTGTCAAGGAGCTGGCCTGTCCCTTGATGGCCCAGTAGATAAAGAGGCCTGACATTAATTTATTTGCCTAATGAATAACATGGTAAAATCTTGGTTTGATAAGTACACCACTTACACCAAGGCCTTTCATTCACATTCAGCATGGTAAAATGGACACCCCTGTAGAAACGAACTGAACCTTGTTGGTGTCTGGGATAATGAACAATGTCAGCACACTTCAGAGATTAAAGAGCCACACCAAAGGGAAGTGGCAGCAGAAGAAATTAGCTGTGCTTACTGGAGACAATGGCTAACGCAAGAGGTCACCGTGGCTTCTTGTGGTTGGACCATGTTCCCCACTTCCGGCACCATGATGTACAAATACCACCCTCTAGTTTTTCTTTCTTTAAAGCCTATGGGTTTGAATCTAAAGATTCCATTAAAAACCCCTGATTTTCAAGAATGTTCATGTGGAATGAGCTTCACAGCTTCACAGCAGATCACAAGACTAAAATTATAGCTTGATTTCCAAACAGGTTTGCAGTTACTAGTAGGGTTATGTTAGGGCCCCTACTCCAAACTTCCCAGTAGTGATCAGGGGTATGATCAGTGGGGCTAGATGGAAATATGAGATGCCTGTGTGCTGTCTCCCTAAAGATGTTGCCTCTGCACGAAAATGTGCAAAGACTAAGTCATTGTAGTAGCCCTATTAAGTGGCACCTGAAGGCACAGTCTTTTCTGGTTTTGTTTTTGCTACACTGCAATGGGCAAATGCAATTTTGGACTTACACAGTAGGAAAGTGCTGGTCTAAGGGAACCATGGCTTAATGCCCAATTAAGTGCTTTTCATCCTTGGCTGTGCATGAGAATGATCTGTGGGTGCTTCTGTTCTTTTTTTGCTATTTTTTTCCTTTTATTAAAAATGCAGGTACCTGGGCTTCTCCTATTTCTGCTGAATCAAAATTTCCAGAGCAGAGGCTTACCACCGACTTCACATGTGATTCTCATGCACAGCCAGGGTTGAGAACCCCTCATACCTTTGCATAGGAAGAATTTGGCCGAGACTACACATCCAGGAAAGCCATGAGTTCAGATAGGGGACCAGTTAATATGGAGGAGAGCACATGGATCCAGAAGAGAGAAAGCAAAGGTGGTCAAAGTCACTAGGAAAGAAAATGAAATCCAAAGTCAAGCAATAAAAAGGCAGCTGGAATGAGGAGGACAATAAGAATGGCTTTAGAGGAGAACATGGCTATGAACTTTATTCTAGTTAAGGCCTGTTTTCCCTTAGCCCTAGTTTTATGTTCCATACTGTGGTGGAGTCAGGGCTCACAGAAGACAATTTGGAGTTGTTGCTGGAGTGTGGGATGGCATTTGGACAGATTCTGATTCCACGGAAGCCCAAGAGTGGGAGGGGTGATAGGATGGGGTTTGTCACAGTAAATTCTGCAGAGTGACACATAGATTCCAAATAAAGTAAATTTAAAAATTAATGAATGCATGAATGAGTATGTACAATATCCATCCATTTTGGTAAGTGTTGTTGACGCAATTCGCTACTTTTATTAGTAAATAACTTATGACAAAATTTTACTAGGGGGATGCAAAGAAGTAAATATTACTGCACTATCCTCAGTGGATTTAACATCTGGCTTTGACTCACATACTAATTATACTAAAGGGAGGGGGGATATCAGTATGGGTTGAATTCTTCTTTTATTGGCCCTCCACCTGCTCCTACCCTCTGAAGATATCAAACAACTTCTAGTTTTCTAATATGCCAGACAGTTTCACATCATCTACCTTTACTGATGCAGCTCGCTCTGTGTGAACTAACCCTCATTCTCCATCGCTATCTGGCAATGCCTTCGCTTCGTTCAAGATCCATTTCAGTGTCAGCCCTTCTTTAAATCTTTCTCCCCCTCCAGCTGTCTTCAGAGAAATGATGCTTTCTCATTTGTAAGTCTGTCTTCTTGAATGAGCCCATTTTGTTATGACTATTAGAAGATTCGCCATTGAACCAGGTCATTATTTTTACCCATTACCTGGAGTGGCCTCCTTTCTGGTTCTACAAGGAAATGGGAAAGAAACACACAGAATGGTTACAAGAATGCCTTCTTGTTTTGCTCTTGTGTAAAATGTTCACTGTACAAGCAGAGGAGAAATACCGAGAAATGTTAAGGCCATTTCATAGTAGTGAAGAAAAATCAGAATTGGACTGAATGAATGGCCGGCACAAGACTTGATTTTTTTAGCTCTTGAAGTGAGGTCCCTTCACTAACTTATTATCATGACAGCAAATATCTTTCTATGACTTTTTTTTCTGATTGTAATTATATATGGTACTATTGACTTAGTTAATATTTACTGAGTGCTGCCTGTGCCAGGAAATATTCTAGGTGTTTTCCATGTATTAGCCCATGTTAACCACGCAACATAGGTCTTTTTGCAGCTAAAGATGCTGAGGGTCAAAGCAACATGGGCAGGAATGAGCAGAGATGGGCTTCAAATCTATGCTTTCTGGTTCTGGAGCCTACGCACTTAACCATTATGCAGACTCTAAGTTCTAAAGCTGGGAGAGCTCTCAGCAGACCAGGACAAGTTGGTCACTCTAGCTGTGCTCCAGGACCAGGGCATCTGCTGCGAGGTCTTGAGGGCTATGTTAGTTTCCCAGCACTGCCATAAGAAAGTACCAAAAACTGGGTGGCTGTAACAACAGAAATGTATTGTCTCACAATTGGGTTGCTTAGAAGTCTGAAATCGAGGTGTTGACAAGGCCATGCTTTCTCTGAAGATGCTAGGGAAAGATCTGTCCCAGGTCTCTCTCCTTGGCTTATAGGTGGCCATCTTCATGTTTACTTGGTGTTCTCGTTGTATATGTGTCTGTTTCCTATTTCCTCTTTTTTTTTAAGGGCCCCAGTAATATTAGGTTAGGGTCCACCCTAATTTTTTTTTTTTTTAAGCAAACAAATAACAGAAAAACAGCACCTTTAGGCTCCACATCAGGCCAATTAAATAAGAATTTTGATGGTGGGCCAAAGCATTGGAAAAAATTTTAAAGCTCCTCAGGTTATTCTAATATATAGCCAGGGCTGAGAATCACTGAGCTCTCTGAGCTGAGGACCCTGCAAGAAGCAAGATCAGGAGGAAGAAAGTTAGGGGAGAAGGTAAGACACATGCGAGGCAAAGCCAAGGTCAAGGGACCCCATCAATAGCCAAATCTGTAACTGAGGCTTGGCATGTGGCACAGGATGACAGAGGAAGGTGACACAGGGTCAGGCAAAGAGAAAATGGACAAAAGCAGGGTGCAGACTTGGGCCCAGCTCTTCGGTCTTCCAGTCCTGGTCAGAGTGGCTTCCTGGATGAGAAATGGAGAGTAGCTTACCAATGGCCAAATGCAGGGGCTAGATTTGCTCAAGCACCTCTCAGAGGCACCTTCTCACCCTATGCTGCTGTCTTTTATTCACATTGCACATTCAGCCAGAATGTAGCTACCTGCACGCTCACGTTCACCTCCTTTTCAGTGGATATATGGCATTTGAAAATCCAGATTTGTAAAATGGATGCATTAAATGATATTTACTTCATCAAATGATTCACAGTGGGACACATTTAAAAGGTGAGGTTCCCCTGGGCCAACTGATTGTATTTAGCAGAAATTATTTCACACAATAATTTTCCAAAAGCACATCTCAATTGTGAACGAAGTTTCAGGAGACAATATTCCTTGTTTTTCTGACACTTAGCCGTTTTGAACTTAGACACATAATTTACCTCTCTTGGACTCAGTTTACTCATTTACAAAAGAAGAATCCCACCAGTCATGATGAATTCAATATTTTAAGGTAATCAGAGAGTATTGTGAAAGTAATTAGAAAATGCTAAATGTTTTAACAAAATATAATATTTATGGAAGTCATCAATAACCCTAAAAATGAACTTGAGGAAATCTCATGGTTCCATTGACATTAGATATGACATTAGATATGACATCATGATATTAGATATAAGATGGAGACACTGCATAATCAATGGTTTGAGGGAGGATTCTTAAGGGTATGTACACTGTTCCAAATCAGAAAGTAGATTTCCTACAGGGAAGGAGCAAACAAGAGCTCAGGGAAGAATGTTGAAGCTAGAGAGGTGACTGCAGGCATATCCAGTCACTTCTAGAATTGACAAGCAACGCAGGCGGCTAGCATTTTGCAGAACATAGGAAGGCAAGCCAGGGCTCCAGAAACTCAAGTTCACATTGAAGTTGGGGCATTTGCTGATGGAAAGACTAAACATTTAATAATAAGGGCCCCGGAATGCAAAACAAAAAGTCAGCAGAGTGAAGAAAAGCTGCAATGAGTTAGCAGAAATGGGACATGGCAGAGGAGCGTTGCAGGTTGTCCCAGAGCAAAGGGCAGTGTTATTGGATGTTTTATTAAAAGATTATTAACACGTCCTTTATGGGGATGAGCTAGGAGCTAATATTAGAACCCTGCTGGACAGTATTTATAGCTAATTATTCATAAGCTTAAGACAATTTGTAATGAAAAAATATACCTCTTATTAAGTCTGTTTTTGACCCTTCTTGTCGCCCAAATAATAAAATCTTATAAATAATATCTCTGAGTCCTTTTATATACAGAATGGTCCTGCCTAACTCTTTGAGGCAAGCTTCAGATACCCTGGTGGATATAGCAATGACCAGCATCCTTACAAAATGCTATCTAATAGAGGCTTATTTGGGTCTGGTCAGCATGCACATTACACACCCATGCCCTTTCCCTCCTCCCTTACCCATACCTTCCCCTGAGCACTCCTAGGGGAAGTTATAAATTGATGACCAGACAGATTTTCACTTCTCTCTCTTCCTATCCATCCTCAGCAGCAAGATATATGCACACACAGTAGTTCCCACAGCCAGAAGGTTAAGCAGATGCAAAGTGCAAACAAAGCATGTGGAAGGTGTGATGAGATGGCCACATCTGAAGAAGTCATGTTTTATGCCAAGCCAGTTGGGAATACATTTTTATAAAGAGAAGGAGGGGTTATAATGTGGCAAGCATTATTAGCCTAAAGGAAAACATTGAGGTCTGCTTTCAGCAGTCTTGGGTCAAGACTGGCTAATCATTCTTTTATGAGTCTGGCTACTTCTCCTCCTGTATCTTTTATATTTTTATATCAAGCTAGACTGAGCCACATCTGGGAATTTCAGTGGATAACTGCATTTCTTCAGTGAGTTGCATGGGAGGTAAAATAGGCAACTGATAGTATTGCTCTCGAGAACATAGTACTTCAAATTCCTGAAATAGTAAAGCAGGTTGAACGGTTACGGCTAAGGTCACAATCTGGGTCAGCTGGAAACAGATCTTTTGGAATACAGAGCATTTGATGATACATATGTCTAGAAAATGTCTAACATTACAGCGGGAGTCAAGGTAAATGAATTGTCAGAATAACTCCCCCCCTGTTTCTTCAAGCAGCAGAGAATACATGTTTTGGAAGGTCTGTAGTGGGCTTGCCTAAGAACTTGAAAATATTGTGCAAAGGAATCTAAAAGCGGGTTTGGTATGATGGCTCTGGCTTGGGTCGATTCCTCTTACTAGCGTTGGAACACATTCTAAAGAACATCAAACCCCTGTTATCATGCTCCTATTTGAGAAGAAGATTTCCCTCAATATGAAGGTGATAGAATTTATGATCTGACTCACAGTACACGTGACCAGGTAGTCTATATTTGCTTTCTTTCACCTCGTAAACTGCGTTTTGAAATGTGCTAAGCTGTAACGCAAACATTGCTCAACATAAGCACATGGTCATGAAGATCTTTCTGGCCCTAGCCCAGATTCTATTCCTGAGTTTAAGTGGCTGGACCTAGTATAGATGCCGATCTGCTCTGATAACCACAGACTGAGATCAAATTCCAGTTTCACGGCTCACCAGGCTCATGCACTGGGCAGTTAACATAAGTTTCCCAAGCCCTGTTTGCATCGCAGTTGCTGCAAGAACAATGCCAACATTCCATAACAACTGGGAAGAATAAAGAAGTTAATGCATATAGGCACCCAGTATGGAGACTCATTCTCCATACTGGCCATTCAACACATGGTCAATAAATGCTACTCCTGTTTCCCCTAGATGATATGTAGTTACTTACTCCTGTTCTCTGAGGCCCCTGGCCTGCATCTTGTCCCCAAGCTGGTTTGGCTAAAGACCCAAAGAGGGCAGTGCCAGCCTTTCTGACTCTTGGGGTTTAGTCGCCCTATGGTCTGGCTTCATAATCCTCTTGATGTGGTAAAATAGGCTAGTGGAAGGAACTCCAGGTTGCCCACGAGGGTCCTCAAGGGGATGTTATGGTCAGTGAGGAAAAACTCAGCTAACCACAGCTGGCCCTGCATTCTGATAATGACACAGAGAACATCCATATTTCCATTTCCTACTGCTCCACAAAAAGAGGTTATTGCTTTAATCAGCCGCTTAATACGAGTATGTTTTATGTTGACAATGTGGATGTAGTGACTTTCAAACACGGTTTCTTTTTTACTGCACACCATTTACTACTGAATGACGTTACCGTCCTTGTGAGTGCTAACGTGCAATTGAGGCAGCGTCAAGCCTCAGTGCAGCCCTGGATGTCAGTTTCTCCCAAAAGCCAGCAAGCATGCCTCGCACAACCAGTGAACTGACCACAACCACTAGAAGGTGAAGCAGGCATTTGGGAGCTAAGGCTTTCCTCCTAAAAACTCCAAACAGGAAAGCACAGACAACACAGAGCGGACATATTTATTTGACTTGGACTGCGTCAAGCATCGGGGCTGCACACGGCTTCAGTGTATGCTTTCCCTCATCACCACGTTTAGAGAGGCAGTGAGGCATAGTTATTAAATCTAATCCCTATTTTCCAGATTATACCAGTCTGTGAATGAACTATTCGGTGGTGGTTTCTGACTCAGGAACTCCCCCAGTGAAATTGGGGGATCCTCGGCCATCTGTCCCCAAGACTTACCTTTCTATCAAGAGCCCCAGAAAATTCACTTTCCCACCTTCCTTCCAGGCAGTAACTCTGCTGCTCTTCTGATGACTTCAGAGCTGGTGCTTGTTCCCAGGGTTTCCAGTTGTCTGATTTTGGACCAGATAGGATGTTATTTGAGCTCTCTGCGTGGGAAACAAATGGAGACACTACTCAAATATGAAGTGAGACATAGCATTTGTTGTTTCCCAGTGAAGTTCTGCAATGGTGGGTCACAAACTCACCTGAGCTCGTATTTTCTGTGCAGGCCTCCTCCACATGTCACTGGGCTGCCTTGCCATTTGTATGATTATGTATGAGTCTGGAGCAGGCCTCATTGCATGTCCACCTCTACGGAGTGTGACCAGCTCAACAAACAGCCAGCTTGTTGAATAGCTTGTTCAATAGCCCCATCTTGATGTCGCTTCATATCGGCAACTTCGTATTAATGCTGACATTCGCTTTTATAATCCTATGGTTGGTGACAGTGTCATCCTTGTCAAGCTTGATCGTTCTTCTTTCTTGCAACTTTCTTTTAAAGTAACACCATACTTGGCGAAAAGATGAGTTGTTTCACTTTTAATTTATTTCCTAAATTTCTCAGGGAGGGGCTAATATGATTTGTAGTATGAAACTTGTGTTTATTGTAAAAGCAGACTATGTACCAGTTTGTGTAGCCAATAGAATGTGGGTTCTGCAGCAAGACATTTGGATTTGAATTCTGGCTGAACCACATGCTACCTTTGCATCTATGAGCAAGGTGTTGACTTATTGATGCCTTAGTTTCCTCATGTGTAAGATGGAACTAATAAGAGTAGTGCCCACCTTTTATAGTTTTGTGTAGATTAAATTCAACCACAAACAAAAATGTTTCGAACAGTACCAGGCATACAAGAAGCACTCAGTGAATGTTAGCCTATAATAAAGTTTTTGAGATGTACTTATATTTGAAGAATAGCTCTTACACACGAGTCTTTACATCTTGGTAAAAGTGACTTCCTTTTGAAAATTTGCCATATTGCGATCTAAGTGCTAAGAATATGGCTGATCATGAGAAATCTTCTTTTGATGAAGCATTCCAATCAGGGTATTGTTTTGGTGGATAAAAAGAGCTCTCTTTTTATGAAACAGTCAATGCCTTGAACAGGATGTCACAGCTGATGACAGAACAGCCCTAAAAATATTCTTTTTTAAAAAAAATGGGTTTTCAGCATAAAACGATGCTCCAAATTTATTAAAACTTACTAGATATTTTAATTCCTGTGTCAAATGTTGTATAAAGGTGTGTTTATGACCTTGGTTCATGGGGCCGAATTAACTGAGGACAGAGGTGGTGCCTACTTTATTTATTGCTCTCTATGGGCCATAGCTCAGTGCCAGCCACGTAATAGCAGCCCCATGAATATCTGTTGACTAGATAGATATAAAACTACTGAAGGTTTCACAGTTTGAGTCACTAAGAAATTAACCATATGGGTTGTTGTTTATATACATTTCTCTTATTTCAACATTCTGGGGAAAAAGGAAAAACAAAAAAAACCACAAGAGCTTTGAAACAAAATGGCTTTGATAAAAAGCCATGTGATTTAAAGTCAATTATTTGCCACCAGGTAGATTGTTGATGATAAACCTCCCAGGTGAAGTATAATAAATATTTTTAATTTGACCATGTTTAACCTCGCAGCATATGGAATTTTTATTCAATTAAGTTGGTGCAAAAGTAATTGCGGTTTTTGCAGTTATTTTTAACCTTTGAAACCGCAATTACTTTTGTACCAGCCTAATATTTGGTGACCAAATATATTCTGACATTGAGACCTGTGATTGCCACATGTCATCCTACACATCTGACTCCATCATTGACGCGAGAGCCAACCCCAACCTACCTGCTCCTCACCCAGTCCTCTCCATTCCCTTGATGATTCATATCTTTTCTAAGGTTTCTCCCACTGTTGTCACCTCCAGTGCTCTTCCATGAGGCTAAAATCACAGTTACCTTAGATTTTAACAGTGGCCTTAGCCTAATAATACCTCTTTCATGTGCCTCTCAATCCATTTATGACAAGTTACCCTGAGGTTGGTTGAATACAATGAGACACGGAGAAGTTCTATTCCAGATTATTTCTTCCCTACCACAGTTAGCCTGTGTCCCTGGAATAATCTAGGGTGTGTTTGCTCCCTTTTGTCATAGTTGCTTCTCCATGTTGAATACTGTCCAGGGAGAGAAGGGCAGCCATAATCCCTTGCTCACCAAAGTCTCAGGCATGGGGTCCAGCATTTGGGCAGCACCACCTATCCATTGTTTCTTCCCAAAAGAACCCTCAGGCTGTCAGGATACTACAACTCCAGAGGCACACCCTGTCTCTGCTCTTAGCACAGGGAATAGTTTTATCTTGGAACCTTGCCAACAGCAAAAACATGACCTAAAAAGGACTAAGCACCTCAAGAGAGCTACAAATATAATGCTGCCTGGAGTTAAAGGAGAGGGAGAGGGAGAGAGACAATTTCTGGCTGGGCTGATGAGGACAGCCTTTTAAAAAACGTGGTAGCTGAAGGTGGTTCTTGAAGAACGAACTTCAAAAGGGTAGAAATAAAAGACTTTGGGAACGTTTTTGAGTCATGGCTCTGTCCTTCTGCCACAGAGTATTGTTGAATAGACCTGAGGTTCATCTTTTCTTCATACTTAAAGTGATAGTGACACACCAGATTTCTAGAGCCCCTTTATTCTACAACTTCACAAACCAGGAACTCTATGAATGGGCAGGATTTAGAAAGGCAGAGATAGTGAGCATTACAGACAGAGGCAGAAGAGCAAGCAAAGTCTCAAGCTATGTTTGAGAAATGATGAGTAATCTATGGAAAAACTAAGATTTGAAAGGGAGAGGACAGATTCAGCATAGGAATGAAGTTAAAGGAATTTAATTTGAGGAGAGAAGTGGATCAATGGTGCTGATATTCTGGGGAAGGGATACACAATACTGAATGTTACCATATGGACATAAAAGAAACTTACTAGCTTATGAGACTTTTCAAACACATCAGGAAGTTTTGTGCCCTCAAAATGGAGCTGGTAGGTTAAGAAAAATGAGGACACAATTGGCAAGCTGAAAATTCAGCTTTGTAAGTGATCTTATAGTACTTTTCAGTTCACTAGAAATGATGAGATTAACTTAAATTTTTCATTGTCACTGATAACACTGATCAACTGTTGGGGACCTCAATTTTAATTTTCATTGAGTCCCATCCAATTTCTTTGTGGGTGTGGGCTAATGTGGAATGATTATATTATCTTAGCTTGAGGAAGAGTCATTCTGTGATTTAATAATTGGGATCAAGTACATGGAATGTGAAGGAGTCTCAGAGGAATCAGGCAATTATGAAATGATAAAAAGTGTCATTGGGGGTAGGAAGAGATCCAAAATGTCTAGCATCCAGTTCTGTTTCTCTGAAAATCAGATGGATACAAACACTCAAAATGTTGGCTAATAATGTAAGTGCACATAGAATGGTTCAAATGAAGTTCTACAGGACTTCTAGAATGAAAGAGGGAACTCTGGTCAAAAGAAGGATTACTAAAGTTAGCAAATAAAAATACAAAATATCCAATTAAATTTGAATTTCAGATAAACAATAATTTTTAGCATAGGCACATTCCAAATATTGCATGGAAGATACTTATGCTAAAACATTATTCGTTGTTTATCTGAAATTCAGATTTAAGTGGATGTAGTGAATTTTATCAGGCAACTTTATTTTTTAAAAAGTTTACTTTATCTTATTGCCTGACGGATGTGAAACCTTTAGAGAGAATGGGACTTCAGAGGAAAGAGGAAGTATACAATTTTTAAAAAAGGCCATCATTTGCAATGATGGTGAATAAAACAGGTAGTCTAGAATGTAGAGCTTATGTAGAAGAGAAAGGCGGGCCAGCAGGAATTCACCGTTCTAATTACATGGAAATTTAAAACTGACAGCTCCAATGACCTCTGAATTGAAGATATAAAAGTTAGGTAGATATGATCTTCATTTTTTATAAATAAAAGTTCATGGGCAATTAATACTGGAAGAAATCTTAATAGTCATCTCTCCCTTCATTTACAGAAGAAGAAAGCACAGCCCAAATTCAGAGGTCTGAGACCAGAACCTTGATCACTTAATTCTCAGGCAATATTCTTTCCACTTCACCATCCTACTTCATTTTTCCTAGTTCTCAAATGAACTAGTAGTTCCAAACCAACAGTGGACCCAAACCAACATTCTATTTAGTCATGGTGGTGAAAGCTAAGTAATGCAATTCTTTGCTAAGTTCCATAAATCATAAATCACCTCAAACAACTTTGGAAACCTTCCTTGGGTGATCAGATTTCTCTAGGGTATAACTCCTTTTAATAGCCCTCAGTGGGGCAAAATGCTACTGACGTCCTAAAAAGTTTAGAGAGGCAGTTTTCCATCAGAGTTCTGGTAGTTGTTATTTTCCACAGAAAACTAAATTCTCCACACGCTGATTTGTGCCAGAAAATAATCTTCCATGTGTATCAATGTCGTAAGCACTGATTGGCTTGGGTTGAGCATGTAAATAAGTCTTGACTTCACTGGAAGAATAATTCCCTTAGTTACTTCATTTCCTCTCCAACCTTTGTGTTACACTTTCCTCAGGGATCCTCATGCTACGCTGGCTCTGAAGATTTACCTCAGGTGACCTCGCAAGCATGGCCTTTCCCTTTCCTAAGCCAACCAATGTGTTCAGCCATCATCAAAGTAATTTATAGAAAAGAGCCCAATGATTCATCAAGTTAATTCAGTGTTTCCTATTTAGGAGAGATGATGTTTATTAGAAACCAGTGTCATTAACAAAGTAAAATAATGAAGAGTCTAAGTGGAAATGTCATCTCAGAAGTCACCAAGGATCTGGGGTTCCTGTTTTATTTAAATGTTTATGGATATTGGTGGCAATTGGAGTTTTCCTGGCAATCCTGAGCTGTGTCTTCTGGATTATTATGTACCTTCTCTGTATAATCAGTAGGTCATAGAAATTCATGCATTCACTCACTCATTCATTGATGTACTGTTTTTGGTATCTTCCTCTTGCAAGGAAAGAATATTATGGTGGCTTTATTCAAAGTTATAGTTGGGGAGGGGTGGTGCTTAGAAATTGTTTATTCTCTTGATCTTATTTTGTATATTAGGAAACAGAAAGAGAAGTGGCTTTCCCTAAAGTTACCACTTGTGAGCAAATCTGTAACAAAATCCTAGTTCTCCTTTCTTCCAATTCTGACTCACCCATAGATCTCCTGAACCCTAATGGGAAAGACTTCATAAAATGTAATCATTATAATTGTATCAACAATACAAAACAGCTACTGAAGATTACAGCTGGTATTTGGAACTTTCACTATTAAATAAACACTAAATTGGTTCTATCAAACTGTCAAATGCTCTCTCCTAATTTAGGATGAGTAAAAGCATGGGGAGCAATGGATTAATGTCACACTGCTTCTAACAGGGCAAAATGGAAGCCACATACTGCCATTGTTAAGATGCTAATGGGACAGATGACTGACAGGTAGTGAGTTCTCTGTCAGCAAAAGTGTTAAACAACTAGATGATCCTTGGGCATGAAAGCTGCGTAAGGAATTTTGAAATGGGGGAAGGTGGAGCTGGATGATATTTTGAATGTTTCATCCATCTCTAAGATTTTATAATTAAGCTTAGGAAGTCTTAAAGAAAAGCCCCTATCTAGTCATTTACGTCAAGCAGCAATGAGAATAACAATAGTGGTGAAGTATTATATAAGATGACCAGTAGCAGTACTGGCTCAAATATGGAAGGCCAATATCAGTTTACATGTTCCCCATTTATCGACATGCAGATGAGAGTTGAAGTGTCAAGAGTAGAGATTGTCTTTATAACAAAAAAAAAAAAGGAGAAATCAAGGCAAAAACCTCATGGATGGGAGGAGGAAGATGACTCTGCAAAATATTCTGATATTTAAAACTGGTAGGTATGCTATGAGCCCAGCTGTTTGGGAGCTGGAGGGCTGGCGAAGAGACCAATGCCTTTGGGTGGTGGCAGGTGGGAAGATTCAGAACGTGACTTGCAACATGAAGCAAAGGTGCAGGACCACAAATAATTGTCTATTATTTTTAATTAGTGATGAGTACCATTTAAGTGTAAGTTTTCTTTAAATGCTTGGGAACTAAATTTATGGACCTGTTTGACAGCCCCTATGGTCCTTCAGAGAATCGCAGTGTGATGAAACGAACAAAGGGTCCTGACTCATTCCCCTATTTTACAGAAGAGGAAACTGAGCCCAAGAATAGTTCAACTCGGCTCAGGACACATAGCTAATAACTGACAGAACTTAGATTAAAATCAAAGTCTCCTGTTTTTACTTTGATTGGGTTGGTGGTCATATTTCAAACCATTGTCTGAGTTTCACTTTAAAGAATATTAAGGAGTAAGCCATTACCACCTATGAGTGTCTATTATATGTCAATTCTTACATTTGACTATGCTTCCTCCACACCTTGAGCAGCCCCTGAACTGGGCTTACCAATTCTATTTTTAAAGCACAGGGTGGATCAGATAGGTACACCTAGGGAATGAGGGTTTTTTGTTTGTTTGTTTGTTTTTTCCTGGCAGTGAGTAGGTCACAGTAGAGCTCGCCCTCCATGTCAGTATCTCTATCAAGAATGACACTCTACCTTCCTCCTAGCGATGACAGAGTCCTAGCCATTTGTCTTCTTTACAGTGGATTTCCAGGTAACTGACAGGTGGTTGTAAGAGTAATTCCTCCTGGACAATTTCCCCAAAACCTATTCTTTGCTCTACCATTTTCCTAAACACTATCTTGAGAGTAATTGTTCTAGGGGGACCATTCGAGGAAGGTTACACATAGTCTCTCATTTGCACACTTCTTTTAGACCAGGGAAGAAATAAAACTATAAGTGGAGAGAGTCTGCCAGAATCACCATTTTTAAAAAAGTGAGAGTGTGAATGTCAGTCATAAATTATCATTCCTCTCTGCTTCTTTCCATACCTAGTACTAGTTTTACGTACTCCTTCTACACATACACATGCTCAACATATTTATTAATAGGGAATTCAGGCAAAAGTGGGCCCTGACCAAAAACATAAAAATTGTATGCCAGAATGGTGTGCTAAAAATTACAGAAGGGGAGGGTTGCATGTTTAAAATATCTGAGAAAAAGAACAATCCAATAGATGGAGGGTTTATGCATATGAACAGGCAGTGAACAGAAATGGAAATGCATTTTATATGCTTTTATATGAAAAGATGCACAACTCATACATAATAAGAGAAATGGAAATTAAAATTACACTGTGATCCCATTTTTTTACTTATCAGATTGGCAAAAATCCAAAAGATCAGAAAACATATCCTGTTGGCAAGGCTGTGGGGAAACAGACCCTTTTTGTACAGTGCTGGTAGGAATTTGTATTAGTAAAACCCCAATGGAGGGCCATTGGTGATATCTGTCAAAATTACAAACGCAAATCTGCTTTGACCCAGTAATACTACTTCTGGGAATTTACCCACAGACATACTTGCACAGGTACTAAATGATACACCTACAAGGTTCTTCATTTCAGCCTTGTTTGTAATAGTAAAAGATTAGAAATAAAACACTAGTCTGCCAACGAGTGCCTTTAAAATAAATCATTGTATATCTATACAATGGCATAATATACAGTTTTGTAAAAGAAGGGAGCTCTAGATACTGATATGAAAAGATCCCCAAGAGATATTAAAGAAAAGGAAGGGGAAAACAGTCATAATATACATTACATTTGATGATTCAGTAAATGAGGGTGAGGGAACAATAATATAAAACAACAATAACTCTGAAAGACTTGTGAAAGACTGATAGCTTTTGTCGCCTGTGGCAGAACCAAGGTCTTTGTGTGATAACGAGGCAGGTGGGAAAGGCAGGATGTGCCTCTTCACTTAATACTATTTGACTTTTGTGACTTATGGAACCATCATGCTCAATGGAAAACAAGACCACAGACCTGAATTCTTGAATAGGCTGTTTTCTAAGGTGACAGGCAGGAAGGGATAAGATTTGGGTTCAGTAAGTCGTGCCACAAGCTGTTCAACGTGATGGGTTACAACGTTGTGAAATATTTTGTGGTGTTGACTTACAGTTGGGCCACGGGGTTAGCAACCTTGATGAGCCTGCTGTAAAGGGTGCTGACAGTATCCTTTGAAAGGTATCACACTCTCTGAACACTGTTTGTTCAGAGGAGTAAAACATTAAGGGTCTTTTCAGTTTGCTGAGTCCTTAATTGTCAGTCTATGTGACAAGTCGTTCTGTCTGTTATGAGGAGCAGATCTCTTTTTCAAGTACCTGGTTTAAATAAATAAAAAATTATAACTGTAGCATAAAGTAGTCTCTGGCTAACAGCCTTCTGTTACCTTCCTTCATTCATAGGAAGGAACAGAAAATATAATTTATTTTAGCTCCTGGGGAAATGGTGGCAACAAGCCTGGAAAGAGAACAATCTTGCCCACTTAAAGTAAAAATCATAGCGAATACTCACTGTGTGTTCCTAAGTGCTAGGTACTGACAGAGGTACTTTGCAAATATTAATTCATTTAATGCTTATAATCACAACGTGTGATAAATAATATTTGATCCCCATTTTGCAGATGGAGAAGCTGGGCACAAAGAACTTGCTTACGTTTCCTTAGCTAGGGAAGAAGCAGAGCTGGGATTTGAACCTAGCTACTCTTAACTCCAGAGACCATGTGATCCTTCTGTCACATCAGCACCACTCTAACCCCCCATCCCGACTCCCACCTTTGTTAATTCAGAAGCACGGGATTTGCAGCGTAGAGAAAACTGCCACGCAGTAGGTGCTGATTGTCCAGTCTGGGTTTTCTCCTTCACTTCCTCTTCTTCCCAACTAGTGCTTCCATTTGGATATCTACTCACAGATGGAAAACCCCAGAATATCATTTTTACAATCTTAGCTAGAAAAATGGGAAACGTGCCTAAAGGTGACAAAATTTCTTATTTGATTCGATATGTTGACCATTACTGCTTCTGGAAACCTGTACTTCCTTCAGTCACTTACACACACACTCTCCTGATTTTCTTCCTACATTGTGGACTACTCTCAGCTGGACTGGTTTGCTGGCTCATTCTCCTCCCTCAGCCAATAAATATGGAGTTCCACAAGGTTCAGTCCTACCCCACTTCTCTATGCACGTTAATTCCTCTTCCTTGGAGATCTCATGGACATCCATAGCATTGATTACTGTCTAGTCATCAAACACTCACAAATTTCACAGATTCAGCCCAAACCATTATTTTGAACTCCAGATTTGTATCTAGAGCCCTCTTGACATTGTTATTTAGATGACTCAACAGCTTCTCAAACATCAATATTATAAAAAATATTCTCATGCTTTTTCTTTCTAAACCTATTTTTAAAACTCATATCAGCCAAAAACTCTACCATCCAGCCAAGTTGTACAAGCCAGGATCTAAGAGCTCTCCTTGACCCTTCTTTCTCCTTCTACCCCATTCTTCCATCAAGTTCTGTCGCTTTGCTTTGCATATCTATCTTCAATCAATCCACCTTCATCCCTACACTAGGATCTACACTTCTACCCTACACTTCTACCCTACCCATCCCTACACTTCTACCCTGGCAGAAGCCACCCATCCTCTCTTAACCAGGCAACTAAAATAGACGGTTCTTGGGTTTACTGTGACTATAATGGGTCATCTAATTCATTTTCTACTCTCCAATCAGGACAATCTTCTGAAGAGCAATTCTAGCATATCACTACACTTTTTAAAACCTGGTTAGTGACATCCCATTTCTTTTAGAATAAGATCCATGTGCTCAATAAGACCTGTGGTCCTTACTTGAGCACGCCCTAGCTACTTTTCTAGAACATGGTGTCACACACTCCCCCTTGCACATTGTGTTCCAGCCGCAGGATTTCTGTCATTCCTACATTGGTGTATTTACATGTATCTCTTTCTCCATTTGGAATGTTCTTCTGCCAATTCTTTGAACAGCTCCAATTCACCTTTAGATGTCAGTTCCATGGAGAATTCTTCCTTGATCGCTACCTCTATTGGATTTATTTCTGCTCTGAAACATTTGTTCACCTCGTTACTCTTTCTCCTCACAGTATTTGCATATTTACAATTATGTATTATCAATCTTATTTGTGCTTCTTGAGGGATGATATAAAGTATGTTTTGTCTTATCCCCAGTGCTTACAGTAGACATACAATTCATAGTTATTAAACGTGTGTCTGCATGAATGAATAAACGTGTGAGTGAAAAGGGAAGACCCCAAGTAAAGATGTCGATGAAAGCAGAGTAAGACCATGGTATCAAGACATCCGCTAGTGTTTCGTGTATTTAATCTCTTCATACTATCAAAGCCCAAGTGGAAGAAGATAAAGAAGCACCATGTTAGAAAAAAATTTCTTCTAGATACTGAGAATTGCAGCCCAATGTTCAGCTGCAAACCTAAGAGAGATTTCACCCACACCCAAGAGGGCAGAGAGGAACCCAAGCAACGAGCCTGACTGTGGCAAACAGAGTTTCTAGCTCCACTTCTTCTCTTCCAGGAAGAAGAAATGATTCATCTATTATTGAGATCCATAAAAAAAAAAAACACCAAGAAAAACTTAAACTAATAACAAGAGTCCATATCAAAATGTAATAAAAGTGAATTGCTATGAGAAATCATTTAATATGGAAAGCAGAAGAAAATTCGAAAACACTTTTGCATTGTGAGAAGAAAACAATAGGAGCTTGTCTACATAAAATAATTGAAAGTCATATGGGGAGAGAAAGTAATGAGTTGAAAACATCAGTAGATGAGGAGAAAGAGGTGAATAAAATAAAGAACAACTGTAAGAAAACCAAAAACAGTAGCAGAATTAAAGTCTACAGTATCAGCATTAAAAAACAAGGAAGACATAATGGAAAATTAAACCAGAGATTAGAGCACAAACCTGAGATGTTTTACCATAATATGAAGCAAAAGCAAAGTAAATTATTAAAAAAGAGAAGTATAAATGCCTCTGAATAAATAAATAACTCAGAATTATAGACATTCTTTAGGAAGGAGGTAGAATAATTGGAACGGGATTGATAGTCAAATACGCAACCATATAACAGCTAACTTTTATCAAGCCCTTTCTTTGGTCTGGTATGTGTGAAAGCATCTTTTTACATAATAAGCACATCCTAATGCTTTACAAAGAGTGGTGCAATGTTTATCTCTGTTTTGCAAATGAGGAAACCTGGGCACCTAGAGATGACGGAGTTCGAACAAGGTTTCACAACTCACTCATGAGAGAGCTTTGATGCATACCTGGGTATTTGAGCCCAGGACCTGTACTCCTAATTACTATGATTAATTAAAAACATTTTTGAACTGAAGGAAATGATCATGTAAACAGCAGGGATTAATGATTTTCCCAGTAAAATCTATAATTAGAATGCTGCAACAAGTTTATAACCAAAGAACTTTATAAAATAGACAGTTGCTAGGTACAGATGTCAACTGGGGCTTTTCTGCCCCTGACAGAGCTAAGCAAACCATCTTCAATCTCCATTTCCCTTGCATGAGAAGGTTTGAGGCCTTCCTAAGTGATTTCTGAAAATCCCCAGGGAGCTTACCTTCGCTTTAGCCTCTCAGCCTCCTTCTTCTGCCTTTCCAGGCATTGTTCCACCTTTGCTAATCTGTGTGCTAGACCCAACCCCTCCATCAGTTTTCACAGAGCTACATGTCACAACCTAACTCCAACTCATCTAGTCGCGTCCATGAGTTTAGAGACTTCAGAAAGATCCTAAGGAACCATTGAAGAGTACCAGGTAAGCTCGTAGGTCATCTTGCTGGCTCTTGCTTCCCTTTCTCCCTGCCCTCTCCTCCCATCTCTCTCCTCTCTCCCCACCTTTCCCTCATGCATACCAGTCTAACCAGCTTTCTTTACCATAGAAACATGCCCTTGGGGTCTCACCTCCTGGCCCTAGCAGTTTATCAATGTTCTTTTTGAAAAGGAAAAGAAAAACTGAAAGCTTTCCTGTGAATAATGTTTTTCCACTTTGCACATAACAATCAAGATCTTTTAAAAATTTTATTATTAATATAATCCAGCTGACATCAGACCTCACCTTTGTATGACTGATTACCAAAAGACAGCACACATCAAGCATATAAGATGATTTCGTTTTTGTTTAAAGAGTATGCTTCATGTTAATTTAAACAAATATATTTGTATTTCATAAATGAAAGGAATAAAGAATAATTATTAGGCATATAAGAACTCAGAAAATGCACTACAACTCAAGTATTGTGTTTTGAACAAAAATCACTAGGACATATAAGACATTAATTAAAATTAAGAGCTCACAAATAAGAGGCAGCATAACAGAGTTACTGAAAACATGGGCTTGGCGCCTCACCGCCTGGATTTCAAATCCTGGCTCTGTTGACAACTAGGCATGTGACTGTGGACAAGTTATTACCTTTGTGTCTCTGTTTATTGATCTATAAAATGGAGATGATAACACTCCTCTCATAGGGCTATTATGAGGATTAGATGAATCCTTATTCTAATCTGCTTAGAATCCTGGGTACCCACGAATCACAATGTACTTATTTGCTAAATGTACTAACGGATGTAGAAGTTGACATATAAAAGATTGACAATGAACATTAAACATAGAATTCACTTAAACATAGAATTAAAACTACACAATTCTTGTAAATGTGGTCACTTAACATTAATGTAAATGTCAAAGACTTTGAAAGATGAGCTATGTATTATAAAAAGAATAGTGATTTATGAACAAGTTGCGTAAAATTCCAATTTATATTTTCAAGGAAGAAAGAGTGTCACGACAGGGCTCTATGACCAAGCTAAGTCCCTTCCTTTGTATAGAGAGGACTCAAGAGAGTCTGTTCTATTCTCGATTTTAAGTTACAGAAATAGCAATTAAAACTTAGTAAAATTATGGTTTTGAAAAACTGAAGGATATTCATTAATAGGATTCAAAACAGGCTATAATCCTTTCAAGTCTCTGGAGCATATAATACCAAACAACATACGTGTATATTCCATATAGCAAAATAGAGACAATAAAAGAAAGATGACAGAAGTGTAATAAACAGAAAATGGGAAGCAATGTGCTATTTGTGGCCCTTTGGTTACAAATTCAGACACTCTTGGGTTTCCTAAGATGAGAATGGGCCTAGGAGAAATAGTTCAGCAGACCTGATAGTGACCTGGAATGTCATTCAGTTGTCGGCCGCTTGTGCCCTGCTTCCCACCCCAGTGCCCCAATCAGGCCATCTGCTGTCCTCTCAGCGTCCCCAGATGTCACCGACTAGCTGCTTTCATCTTTTCCTTTCCTTCTCAGGACTTCTGCACAGGATCTGTGTGTTTTCAGGGGTTTGTACCTCTCTCTTGATTGCCGATTCTCTCTGTCTTATTTTCAAACTCCAGTAAGGTTCGAATGAGTGATTGGGCTGTCCAGTTGTTACTCTGTATAGGGTGCCGTGCTGAGCCCAGCCATTTCATAAGTCCTATTACCTATTCGCATTCCCATTCCTGTTCTTATACCTAGTCCTATTCCTGGTCCTATTACCTTTGCTCAGCAGAGGTACAAAGCCTCAGGAAGGAAATGTGGGAGGAGTAGGTCTCATGGCTTCTCAGAAAGGTAGTGTTACTCAAAGAATTATTGCAGTCTTTTTAGTTACTCTAAAGGGGGCCCAAACAAGACTGAGAGTGAGTGTAAATTATCATAACCCCTCTTTTATTTAAAAAAACTCTGTTTGTAAAATTCCAAGTATATGCTCTTTATAAGCAAAACAGCTTTCAAAAAAATAAAAAGAGAACCGTGTCAAGCATAAAAAAAATGGCAATATTAATTTCAAATAAAATACAATAAAAAATGCACAAAATAAGATAATGGGTCATTTTTAATTTATAAATACTGTCATCTGAAAAAGAGATTTACATAACCAATTAATATCAAAATATATTTAAAGCCCATGTGAGATACGAAAAGAAATTTACAGAAAAACAGTATACTTTAATATATCTGTGTCACTGGTACATAAAGTAGACCAATTACGAATTTTGAATATAATAATTTATGAGGTTGCATTAATATATATTAAACAAGAATTTATTTTTTAACGAAGCAATTTCCATAAAAATCCCTTGGGTTTGAAAGGAAATCAAAACTATAATTATAAACTTGTTAGGAAGTACCTAAAACAGGAGCAGTATTTATCAAATATATGGTTTGTGGCCAAAACAGAATCATTGGACAAATTCAGTCTATTATATGCTTTTTAAAAAAAATCAATAAGGAATGAGAGTAATGAATGAAGCAGCTAACTTAATAAGCTGCTAACACACTAACCTAGAAATAAAGGGAGTAAGAGTATATATGAAATTTAAGAGTTAATGAATTATGAAATATAAAATTAAATAAACAGAATTTTAAATATAATATCTGGTACATCTGGGGGTAAAATCTCAATAAAAAATGACTTGGAAAATCTAATTTTAAAAGATAAAACATTGAAAGAGTAATATAAAAATAGGTACAATCAAGAAAAAGTAGACAAATTTGGACTTCATGAAAATTTAAAAAATTTGAACATCAAAATATAATATCAGCAGAGTAAAAAGACAATCCGAAGAAAGGGAGAAATATTTGCAAATCACACATCTTATAAGGCATTAATATGAAGAATAGAGAGAGAACTCCTAAAAGTCAACAATAACAACCAAAAAAAAAAAAGCCCCAATTGAAAAATGGGCAAAGGATTTAAATAGACATTTCTTCAAAGAAGATATGTAAATAACCAATGAGTACATGAGAAGATGCTCAACGTCATTAATCATAAGGGCAATGCAAATCAAAACCACAATGAGATACCACCTCACACCTATTAGGATGGCCACAATTTAAAAAGAAAGAAAGAAAGAAAAACAAGATCAGGATCTGGACAAATTGGAACCCTTGTGCATTGTTGGTGAGGATATAAAATGTTATAGCCACTGTGGCAGACAGTATGGTGATTCCTCAAAAAATTAAAAAGAGAATTGTCATATGAGTCAGCAATTTCATTTCTGGATATATACTCGTAAAAATAAATAAACCCAAGGCCTTGAAGAGATATTTGTACACCCATGTTTGTAGAGTATTATTTACAATAGCTAAAACATGGAAGCAACCCAAGTATTCATTGACAGATAAATGGAAAAGTCAAATGTCGTATATATGTACATACAATGAAATATTATTCAGCTTTAAAAATGAAGGTAATTCTGACATATACTACAACATGGATGAACCTAAAGGAGAATTTGCTAAGTAATAAGTCAGTCACAAAAAGACAGCACTGTATGATTCCACTTATATGAAGTACTTAGAGCGGTCAAAATCATATGAAAGCAAAATGCTGGTTTCCAGGGGCTTGGTGAGAGGGAAGTGGAAAATTATTGCTTAATGGTTATAAAGTTTCAGTTTTATAAGACAAAAAGGGGAATGGAGATGGATAGTGGTGATGATTGCACAACATTATGAATGTGTTTAGTACCACTGAACTGTACATTTAAAAATGGTTTAGATAATACATTTTGTGTTATATGTATTTTACAGCAATAAAAAAAGATACATACTACTTTTAAAGTAACATACTGCTATACAAGCTCCACTGGAGGTAAATTTGAAATTCTCAAAGAAATGGGTAGTTTCCAAAGAAAGGGGAAAAGAAAATATACTTTTCCACATTGATTTAAAGAGAAGAAAAATAATTAAATAAAATGTCCTCAAAGACTCCAGCTGACTTGAAAGATATGTTATTTCAAACTTTGAAAGGATAGATAATTCTCTCGCTGTAGCAGATCACAGAAAAAGATGGAAAGTATTTAGCAAGAAAATTAAGTTAAAAAGTACTAAAGCCAACAAGAATATTTGATAATATAGGAAATACATATAAAAATCATGATCTTTCCTATATTCCAAGAAAGATTAGATAGAAAATATCGTTTTAAAAAACCAATTATATTTAAGGATATAAAAAATACAAAAAGGTATAAAGCAAGAAAAAACACAGAAATATACAAAGTAGCCAAGTATATAACATGCTAATTACATGAAGATAAAAAAGTTTACTGAAAGGTATAAAATATGACTTAATATATAAAAAATATGCTATGTTTATATATAGAAAAACTAAATATTATAAATATGATAGTGCAAAGGCAACTAAATGGAGAAAGGTTATCTTTATTTTTTTCAAAATATGAGGCTGGAACAATTAGATATTCATAGGCAAAAAAAAGAAAAGAAACAAAGAAAAAAATAACTTCAATGAATACTTTTCATCAATTACAAATATTAACTCCAAATAAATGGATCATAAATTTAAATGTAAAACCAAAACCTATAAAACTTATAGAAGGAAATATAGGGGAAAATCTTTAGAGATTTTTAGTATGAGCTCCTACATATAAAGAACCTGAAAGTAATCACTCTCTTCATTACAACAGGAAAAGCTGGACAAACTGAATGTCAAGCACTTTTCTTGGACCCCTCAGAGAACAGCAGTTGCAGGGTCAATTGCTACCTGAATATCTGTGGAGGCACATCCCAAGGGTTACAGCTGAGATGTAATTAACCGACGCACGAGCTACTGGAGCTATGAACTGGTAGGAACGCTTAAATGGTCATTTTGATGAATTGTTGAAAGCTGCCAGTGAACTAGGGTGAGAGTAAGAAACTCCCAGGGGGAGTCCTCACATTTCTGTGAACTTCCTATCCAGAAATTCTACCAGGTTTTCATGGTAAAGCTCTGAGAAAGATCCTCTCATGACTCTCTCAATCCCCTCTAGCTGAAACTTTACATAACCCCAGGACTCAGACTTAAGCCCAGATATTCCTTAACATGAATAGTTCCTCAATCACTTTCTCTGCAGTCACTTATGAGAAGCTTTTAGAGTGTTTCAGAAATCACAGCTGCCTACCACAGCACTCCCTGGGGTTGCCATTCCAGTGAATCCCTGTTGTAGAGGACTTGGATTGCTCTTAAAGTTCACTCACCCAGGGGCATTCTGCATCCTCTTTTATCATAAAATGTTTTAGTCTTCCTTAGCAACAGTGGCAAAAACAAGAAAAGTCTAAGCCGTGACCCCTACGGGCCAGTAAGAGGACCAGAAGAGATTGAGAACAGTTCTGTGGTTGACAACGTTGATCAAAGTTTAACTGGGGTCTTCCAATGCTTATGACTATGTATGCAACCCAAATTTAAATATAATCTTCAAGAAAGGGGTGGAAGCAATGCCAAACCAAATAAGATTAATGTCTGCCACCAACCTCAATAGAATGGAACTAGCAATTAGTCTTCAATTAAATTGTGGAACAATGAAGATTTTTAT
The DNA here is from genome assembly GCF_964194185.1 of Rhinolophus hipposideros. Classification (NCBI taxonomy): domain Eukaryota; kingdom Metazoa; phylum Chordata; class Mammalia; order Chiroptera; family Rhinolophidae; genus Rhinolophus; species Rhinolophus hipposideros. The sequence goes on along the minus strand of NC_138063.1, from coordinate 23,190,655 downwards.
TTTGGGGATCTAGAGTTGTGAGCTGAGATTTATTATACATTCCCTAGGATGCTCTTCTTAAATAAATAATACTGTCGTTTAGTGGATGCTGGGAGGAGTTAGTCTTGGAACCATGGTATTGGGAGATTCCTAGATCAACTAGGACTTTTCTGTCACCAGTAGGTGACTGCCAAGAGCCCCAAAGAAGAAGATAGGGTCACCTGATGTTGCCCCTGCAGATAAACATGTAGGACTTAGGACAAAAGTAGGATTTCCAGATTACTCCTTCCGAATCTTTAATACCCCTCTTCCGCAATCTCTGCTTCCAGAAAAAATAAAAAATAAAAAGTTGTTTTGGTGATAGGAGGATTTTCTCCTTAGAGAATATTGTGAAAAATGTTTACTTTTGTGAAAATATATCCTTTAGAGTCAAGCTTGAATCATCTCATGCCAGTAGATATTATTAAATCAATAAAGTTTCCTAAGGATTCTGAGACAGAGTAGGCTACATTTTTTTTCTACATTACAATGAGACTTGAGGGCATCTGTGACTACTGTAGGAAGTGTCCTGTCAGTGCTAATAGGGGGTATTTCCTGCTTCATCAAAGATAGGTGTAGGCCATAAGCAGTTGCTTCACTCCAGGGTCCTTTCTTCTCACGCCAAGTGAATCTTCAGAGTCCTCTCCATGGATAGGTGAGGCTTAGGTCAGAGTTCATACATATCCCAGGGAACATCAGTTGTCCTGTTGGAAGGGTATAATTTAGAAGGTAGGAGTAATTAAACATTTGGGTGTCGCTACAATCTAGAGGTTCTTATACACCAGATAGGCTGTTGAGCTGGAGATGGCAGAAAATGGGGAGTCAGTGGTGGTGGACCAAGAGTATAATTTGAGGGAGGTATAAGAGAGGTAAAACTTAGTAAGCAACCAAAAGTAGTGTTATAGCTTTCCATGAATCTTATCTGCCAATGCTCACAGGTGAGAATTTACTGAATCTTTGGTCGTCTTCTCAGTGACGATTACCACTAATTCATCCTGACCACTGATCCTGATCCAACTTATATTCTATAAGTTAGGTTACCATCTTGTAATTGGGTTACCATCTTTTCCTGCTACGTTTAATTCCCTGCTTTGGCAAACAACCTGCAGGTGTGGGTTCTCTAAGACTATCTAGCATGTTCCTAGAACTTCCTGCTTTTGTCCCTGCATTCCAGCTACTTGTCATAGGCCCTAGATGCTGCCTTATCTAGACAAGTGTTGTCTACCATCAGATCTTCCGATACCAAATTCCTGTCTACCTGAACATATTTCCTTTCATCTCTTCCCAAATTTTCTTGCTCCTAAAAATTGCCTAGAACTTGGCTTACAGCCAGCCTCTGGTCTGGAGCCTCTCTGATTGCTGGCCCTGTGCCAAGGGTTTGCTTTGTCACCTGGACTTGAAATGTTTGCTTCTTTTCCCAGTCAGTCCTTCCTGGGATGGAGTGTGAAGACACCCAGGCCTGAGGTTCCCAAACATACAGACATCAAATAAGAGCCAGGAATCAAAGGTCATTTGAACAACTGAGAGTTTAGGACACTCCATAGTGTCAGAAGGCATAACAAAGGCAAGGTTGGAAGTGAGGAATGACTTCTGACAATAGTATGTAAAAGAGCAGCTGAAAGTGGAAATGTCTCTGCCTCCAGGCGTCCTATGAGATGATTCCACAGTTTTTGAGCTCTGTTCCATGCAAGGCAGTATGCTAGGTCTTTAAGTGCTTTCTTTTAGGGTTGGAATTTGTGACTCAGTTTTAAGGGCAAGCGCCAACCCATAATTCTGAGGTAGAAAGAGTTGAGTTACATAAGAAATGGGTAAGTAGATGAACCTGGATGTGGTATGGGATAAAAGATACTGACAAATATTACAGAGGGCAAGAAACATGCTGGAAGGTTACATGCTCAGGTTTTATAGTCAGAAAACTTGAGTTCAAATCCAGACTCAACAACTATGATCCCTATAACTCTGAGCAAAATTCTTGGGCTCAGTTTCCTTTTAGACTGAATGACAATAATAATACAAGCTGCCTCAGAGTGTTGTTGTGAGAATTGAATGCAATAATGCAGAAAAGCACTTGGAAATGTCCCCGGCACATTACTATTCGACAGTAAATGTTATCTTTCTTGTTGATAGAAAATAAATCTGTATGCCAAATGCCAAAGAACAGATATATATGTTTGGGGATAAATAGAGTTATTGTAGGTAGAGGATTGGGGCAGGAGAGGAGCATGAGTAAGACCCTGGATCTTATACTCCAGCTGTGAGACATTGGCTGTATTATTTAACCTCTGAACCTGACTTCCTACACCTTTAAGGCATGTGTGTTTCATGTATTTGGTGAGATAAAGCATGTAAAGTGTTTAAAGCAAGTGTTCTTCAAGAGGTAAAAATTGTTTTTCCAATTTATGTGAAGTGAAATAAGCCAGCCACAGAAAGAAATACTGGCATCATTCCATGATATTAGGTATATAAAATAGGCAAATTCATAGAATCAGAGCGGAATGATGGTCGCCAGGAGCTGGCGGGGTGGTGTGGTGGAGAATTCCTAAATCAATGGGCATAAAATCTCAGGTAAGCAAGATAAGTAAGTTCCAGAGATCTGCTGTTCAACGGTGCACCTGGAGTCAGCAATAACGTATTGTACACTTAAAATTTCATTAAGAGGGTAGATCTCATGTTACGTGTTCTTACCACAATAAAATAAAATTTAATAAAGAAAGAAAATGACACCAGAAAAAAAAAGAAGAGGTAATAATTGCCATTAATAGAAGCATTAATTTAGGAATAAGGAGCTGAGGACCTTTGACTAGTGGTGAGACTGGAGGAAAAATCACAAATGCAACAAATAAAGGGAGAGCCAAGTGTGTGTGTGTAGGTAAGTGCCATCCTTTAGTTCACATTTAGACAAGAACTCCACCCCCTATCCTTAAGGAATTTCCTCAGGAATGTCACCTCCTGGCCCCAAAGGTCCCTCAAGCACAAAGGCTGAGGTGATGGCCCTGGTTTTCCCCAAGATACAGCTGATGCTGGGGTCCTTAGCAGGGCCCAGGTTTATAATATGAATCTGAACATCTGGAACAGCTCTGCAGGTGAGATAAGAATAATTTGTAATTAGCACATCCCCTGTTTAGCAGCATTATTTGCATACAAAGTGGCTTTTATAATTGCTTGGGAACCATTTGTTGACCTTTCTTCTTCAGCAGGCTAAACATTTTTCTTGTTTACACAATAATTTTCTCTGCAAACTCTTCCTTTCGATCTTGCTTGGAGAAGCAGCAAATCAGACTACAAAAGTTGCAAATCCCTGGTAGGGGACAGACAAATAAATGAGTGTTGTCACTGCATGTTGAAATTGACAGACCTCAAGGGGCACAGGGCTCCAAATGCTGATTCAGACTCCCGGGGTACGTATTAAGCATATGGTTTCCTGGCCCCTGTCGTAGGCTGAATATAACAGAACCGTAGGTGGGTCTAGTAGTATGCACTTTTAACAGCTGTCCCAGGTTATTAGTGTAAGCAGTTGGGTTTGGGAATCAGCATTTCAGGTAGTAACCTGAATCTCTTTGGAATTTCTGCCCCTGAATCAATGAACAAGTTGATCAACTGGTCGAACTCCTGACTTGAGATAGCGATGGGAGGTGGCAGTGTCATAAAGTGCCCCAGAATCCACGTTTCCCTTTCCCTAGGCCAGTGTCTTCCCATCATCTCCAGCTCAGTGAGAACCAGACATCTTCTTACCACTTCATTGACACAAAGGAAGTCTGCCCTGCCCACCTAGCTTGTATAAAACATCTACTAAGAGTCAGGCACTCTCACACAACCTTCAAGATATCATTTAATTCATCAGTCAAAAACAAAGGTATTGTTATTATTCAAGTTTTACAGATAATGAGAAAACTAACACTCAAAAGTGGTCATTAATTTGCCCAAGGCCTCATCGCAAAGAACTGCAGAGCCAGGATTACAAGCCAGGTAGATGTATTTTCTGCTGTTCTGTGTGACCTTTTTTAGAAGGGAAATGCATCACGTTCCCCTTGCTCCATTGTAGGGCATTTTTGGCTTTTGCTGACATGAAACAGAGAGAATGTCCTCTTGCACTGAGAGACTCACAGCTCAATGGTGAGACAGGAGGGCAGCCCCTCTGCTCTCCCAGCTGGCAGCCAGTTCCACCTCCTCTGAGATTCCCTCCCTTTGGCTTATTTCTCTCCAAGGTACATTCTATATGAGATTCCTGTCCGATCCTAATCCTCTCAAACGATAGACCAAGCTTTTTGTAGGCAGGGCTTGTGACCTCTCTGGAGTCATGCTCATCCCACTTCCCCCCTGAAAACACCAGGATACCAAGCTTGACCCATGGTCTCACTCACACTTTGCAGGCAGTAAAGATGCCTTCTGGGAAAGGATAAATATAATGAAAGCATATGAATTAAGGATTCTCAGAGCTGAACCAGAGACATGATTCAACATAAGGTGTCCCCTGACCTGTCAGCCTTTCTTTTCCAGGGATCCCAGAAGAATAAGAGTGCCAAAGGAGGAAATTATACAAAATTTACACAACTGTTTCAGAATACCTTAAGTAGTGAGACATTTCTAAGTTGTGTCCCAAAAGAAATTGTATACATTTTAAGTACTCAATTGAATGATGTATGCTGGTCTTCCTGCTCACATCTGGCTGTTTCTTGTGGACCTCAGTCAGGGGCCTCCTTTGTCTCCATGAATCGAGTCTTTTAGGGTACAATTCCAGGACTTTGTTCAAACACATGAAATTCTGAGAGCTTGTCCATACTAGTGGCACGAGACCTGGAGCTTCAAGCATACTCATAGAGTTCACCCACTTACTTGCGTAATTTAGCTAATGATTAGGAGAAACCAGATAGAAATAAGGTGAAAAACCCATGAATGGATCTGAAAACCACATATTTCCTCTGGGGAAAATGGGAATGTTTGTTCTGGACAGAGAGGAGACCTGAGAGAATTTAGGGCATCTGCCTTGGTACAACTGATGAACTGTCATGAAGAAGAGGGAATAGGCCTAAAGGAGGAAGTATTTCTGTGTATATAAATAAAAAAACTTGCCTATAGAGGAATCCAACTCATTGAGGTATCCATAGGATAAGACTTTGAAATTTTCCAGTCTCAGCTTTCAACTGTTCTTCATTGAACCCCTTCTTCCTACATGGTAGTATTAGACATCTTGTCCTAATTCTAGAAATATTTTTTTTAGTTAGTGAAATTTACATTAGTAATTTTTTCCCTCTCCTCTCCTCTTCTCCCCTCTCCTCCCCTCTCCTCTCCTCTCCTCTCCTCTCCCCTCCTCTCCTCTCCTCTCCTTTTTTCTCCTCTCCTCTCCTCTCCTCTTATCCTCTTCCCTCTCTTCCCCTCCCTTCTTTTCTCTGCAGTGCTCTACTGTCCTCTGCTTCCTTCGCTTTCCTCCTCTGCTGCCTTCTTCTCCTCCTCCTTCTTCTTCAGTTTACTTGAAGATGTGGTATGAGGCATACATTTAAAACATTTTCTACTTTTATTGAACTGCCAATATTTAAATAATACAATTTGATACATTTTGACATTTATATATCCATTAAACTCACGACAATCAAGATACTGAACATATTCATCATCCCCAAAAGTTTGCTGGTGTTCCCTTGCAATCTGTCTCTTCCGTGATCATTTATCCTCTCACCCTGTCTCAGGCAATCAGTGATCAGTTTTCTGTCACTATGCATTAATTTGCATTTCTTAGTATTTCATTTAAATAGAATTATACAGTATGAATTCTTTTTTGCCTAGCTCCTTTCACTCAACGTACTTATTTTGAGATTCATCCATGTTGTAATGTGTACCAAAGGTTTATTCCTTTTATGGCTGTGTAGTATGCCATTGTATGGATAGCCCACTATTTGTTTATCCATTTCTTGTTGATGGACATATGGTTGTTTCCAGTTCTTGAATATTACAAATAGAGCTGCTACGAGTATCCATGAGCGAATTTTTATGTAAACATGTTTTTATTTCCCTTAGATAAATATTTAGGATTAGAATGGCTGGATCATATAGTAGGTGTTTTTAACTTCCTAAAAAACACTAAACTCTTTTTAAAGTTTCTTGTATCATTTAACATCCATAGGAATGTACATGATGTCCAGTTTCTTCACATATTTGTTAACACTTGGTATGGTCAGTCTGTTAAATTTTACCCATTCTAACAGGTATCTGTTATGGCTTTTATTTTCCTTTTCCTAATTAAAATATTTTATGTGTTTATTTTGTATTTGTTCATCTTCTTTGATTGAATGTCTGTTGAAATATTTTGCTTATATCTCTATTGGGTTGCTTGTTATTTTATTACATTTAGAGAGTTCTTTATATATTCTGGACATGTCTTTTATCAGATATAAAATTTGTCAATATTTTCTCCTTGTCCGTGAGTTGCTTTTTCACTCCCTTAATAGTAGCTCTTGAAGAGCATCATACTTAAATTTGAGAAAGTCCAATTTATTTGTTTCTTCTTTTTATAAATCATGATTTTGGTACATATCTAAGAAATTGTTGTCTAAGCCAGGTACACAAAATTTTCCTCCAGTTTTCTTCTCGAAGTTTTATTGTTTTAGGAATTACATTCAGTCTATAATCCATTTTGAGTTCATATTTGCATATAGTGTTAGTAGGAATCTAAGTTTATTTTTATGCATGTGTGTGTGTAATTGTTCAAGTACCTTTTGCAGGAAACGTTGTCTTTCTACACTGAATTTTGCACCTTTGTAGAAAAGTTTTTCATATATGTGGTGATCTGTTTCTGGACTCTATTCTGCTCATTGGGATATTTGTCTATTTTTATGCCAACAGAATACTGCTTTAATTGCTGTAGCTTTCTGATAGGCTTCATGTCGGGTAGTGTTAGCTATTGGACTTCTTTTCTTCTTTTTTAATATATAGGTTCTATATATTTCCATAAGAATTTAAGAATCTGTTTGTTACTATCTACCAAAATACCTGCTGAGAATTTCACTGGAATTGCATTGGATCTAGAGATGAATTTGAGAAAAATTGTCCCCTTGACAATGTTGTCTTTCTCGTGGCCACATTTATTTAGGCTTTCTTTAATTCCTCTCGGTAATATTATATAGGTTTTAATGTATTTATTTTGCATAATTCTTTCAAATTTCCCCTCCATATTTCATATTTTCTGATGCTATTTTAAGTAGTGCTTTTTAAATTTCCGTTTGCAATTTTTATTTGATAGTATATAGAAATAAAGTTGATGTCTGTATATTGATTTTATATTCTACAAACTTGTTCCACCCTCTTATTAGTTATAGTAGCTTTTTTGTGTGTAAATTCCATCAGACTTTCTCCAGAAATTATCATAGCATCAGTGACTAAAGACAATTTTTATTCTTCCTTTTCAATCTAAAAGACTTTATTTCTTCTTTTTGCCTGATTATACTGCCTAGAACCTGCAGTACAATGTTGAGTAGAAGTGATGAGAGCAAACTTGCTTTATTCCTGTTCTTAAGGGGAAAGCATCCAGTCTTTGACCAGTAAGTATAAAGTTAGCTGTTTTTATAGATGGCCTATATCAAATTAAAAAAAAAGAAGTCTCCTTTTATTCTTTGTGAGAATTGTTATTATGAATGGATATTGGATTTTGTTAAAGGCTTTTTCTGAAATGATCATGAAATCATTTGGGGGACGTCATCATGTGGGGACGTCATCAAAATGGCGGCGTGAGGTAAGCCTCTGGAAATCTCCCCTGGAATTTACAACTAATTGAACAACTGTCACTCCACAAAGGACTCACTGAACAGCAGACAGACAAGATGAAAAGGCCCACTACTGAATTCACCTCCAGGTGGGTGAATCGCGTGAGCAGGGAAGGAGGGAAGGGAGAAGTGAGAGATGGAGCCACGCAGGCACAGGACGCAGACCTAGCTCAGTGCTCTGAGCTCGCTGCATCCCGGAACTACCGCAGCTGCGGGAGAGGGAAGAACTCGGACTGCTAGGGCTCCGCTTACGGCCTACAGGGCTGAGGGGGCAGCATATAACACGGCTGAACCCAACACTCATGACAGAGACCTCGGAGCAAAGACTGAGAGAAGAAGACTGAAAACGATGGTTTAAGCCCTCACTGATGAGCGGAGAACAGAAGCCTTAGGCACTGAGACTAGCCGCTCCCTTCCTACCTTCCCAGAGCTCGCCCCACACCCGTCTGCCCAGTGCTAGAAGAGATAAAGTAGCAGTGTCAGATCAAAAGGACAGGATATTTGCTATTCTGAGAACTGTGGACTGCAGAGACAGATTCGCAGCCCAACTAGTTCCGGCAAAGGGGAGGGAGCTGTGGAAGCAGGACCAGCTGTGGTGGTGTTCAACGCCATTACTCTGGGCCACCTCTCACAACTCATCCCGCCCCTGGCCCCACCTATCTGGGCGGATTCCTGCAGGAGTAAACAGAACTGCTGAAACATATGGGCTCTGAATCTGGTGCAGGAAGAGCTTTGGAACTTCAAAAGCTCTCTGCATCCCCACCCGGATGCAGTGACCTATGACCCAGGTGAACTGTTAACAGAGGAGAAGCCTGCCTTCCAGGGAATCCCCGCATTGTGTGAGAAGCTGGAATACTGCAGAGAAATCATAACACTCCAGTGTGAGAGACAAAAAAAGGCTGCAGTCAGAGAGAAAATAAAACATTCTACCAACACGTATTGGAAAACAAAATAAAGACCTCTTCTTATCAACCTGTTGCAGAACCCACTTCTGTAGATGTCTAGGAAGATAAATAATAAATCATTAATTGCCATGAGTAACCAAGGCAACAACTAAGAAAGAAAGTGAAAAGTATCCAGGAAATGAACTTAAAGGTATAAAAATATGTGACTTAAATGACAGAAAATTCAAGATTGCAGTTCTGAAAAAACTCAACGAGATGCAAGAAAACACAGACAGGCAGTTTAATGAACTCAGAAACACAATCAAAGAACACCATGAGCATTTTACGAAATAGATTGAAATTTTAAAAAAGAGCCAAATAGAATTTCTGGAGATTAAGAATTCAATAGAAGAAATGCAGAATGAAACAGCCAGTTTAGGTAGTAGAGTTGACCAGATGGAGGAAAGAATCAGTGACATTGAAGATAGAAACCTGGAAATGACATGGATGGAAGAAGAAAGAGACTTGAGACTTAAAAGAAATGAAAGAACTCTACAAGAACTTTCTGACTCTATCAGAAAGAGCAATATAAGAATAATGGGCATACCATAAGGAGAAGACAGCAGAAGGGAACAAAGAGTATATTCAAACAAATAGTCAATGAGAAATTCCCAAACTTGTGGAAAGAACTGGATCCTCGAATCTAAGAAGCAAATAGGACACCTAATTACCTCAACCCCAACAGGCCTTCTCCAAGGCACATTGTATTGAAGCTGTCAAAAATCAATGCCAAAGAAAGAATCCTCAAGGCAGCCAGGGAAAAGAAGGCGGTAACCTACAAAGGAAAGCCCATTAGATTATCATCAGATTTCTCATCAGAAACTCTATAAGCCAGTAGAGAGTGGAACCAAATATTCAAACTATTGAAAGAGAAAAATTATGAGCCAAGAATAATATATCCAGCAAAGAAATGCTTTAGATATGAAGGAAGAATAAAGACCTTTCCAGACATACAGAAGCTGAGGGAATTTTTTAATACACAACCTGCACTACAAGAAATACTAAACGAGGCTATTCAACCAGCATCAACAGGAACAACTTGTGGCAACCAAAACATTAAAAGGGGGAGAGTAAAGGCCTGAACTGCAATATGGGAATGGAGATAGTAAGCATGCTAAATAAAATGGAATACTCTAAATATCAAACTTTCTTTAATGGTAACCACTCAAAAAAATCCAGAACTGAAATATATACTGTAATAAAAGAAGAAACAGAGGGAAACATCATAGAATACCACCACACAGAAATAATAGACAACAAAAAGGCAAAGAAACAATGGAGACACAGTCTTACCAGAAAACTAAAGATAGAATGACAGGGAATCCTCATGTATCAATAATCACCCTAAATGTAAATGCACTGAACTCACCAATGAAAAGGCACCGAGTAGCAGATTGGATCAAAAAACTAAACCCAACCACATGCTGTCTCCAAGAGACACATCTCAGCTACAAGGACAAGCATAGACCCAAAGTTAAAGGGTGGAAATTGACACTCCAAGCAAATGGTATCCAGAGAAAACCAGATGTAGCTATATAGATATCAGATGAAACAAATTTCAGGGTGAAAAAGGTAACAAGAGACAAAGATGGACATTTCATAATGGTAAAGATGATTATACAACAAGAAGATATAACAGTCATCAATATTTATGCCCCCAATCAGGGAGCACCAAAATGTACCAAGCAACTACAAACAGAAATAAAGGGAGAAATTGACCAAAATACAATTATACTAGGGGACCTAAACATATTATTGACAGCTATGGATAGATCATCCTAACAGAAAATAAATAATGAAATAGCAGCCCTAAATGACACATTAGATGAAATGGACATAATTGACTTTTATAGAGCACTTCATTCTAAAACATCAGACTATACATTTTTTTTCTAGTGTACATGGAACATTCTCAAGGATAAATCATATATTGGGACATAAAACTAGCCTCAGCAAATTTAAGAAGACTGAAATCATACCAAGCATATTCTCTGATCACAAGGCTTTGAAATTGGATATCAACTGCAAAAAGAAAGCAGGAAAAAACAAAAATACATGGAGATTAAACAACATACTTTTAAAGAATGACTGGGTCAAAGAAGAAATTAGAACAAAAGAACAAGACAAACAAATGAGATACAAAAACTCATAGACACAGATAATAGTTTAATGGTTACCAGAGGGTAAGGAGGGAGGGGGGTTGGAGATGAGGGTAAGGGGGATCAAATATATGGTGATGGAAGGAGAACTGACTCTGGGTGGTGAACACACAATGGTATTTATAGATGACGTAATACAGAATTGTACACCTGAAATCTATGTAACTTTACTAACAATTCTCACCCCAATAAATTTCAATTAAAAAAATAGAAAAGAAATGATCATGTGGATTATTTTTTTTTATTTGTTTAGATTTTAGTTTACTATTTCTTTTTGTTGTTGTTTTTTTAACATGGTAAATTACACTGATTTTCAAATGTTAAACTAACCTTGCATTCCCAGGGTAAACCCCACTTAATCACAAAGTCTGTCCTTTTTATATATTGTGAGATTTAATGTGCTAAATTTGTGTTATAATTTTTCATGTGTGTATGTAAGGGATTTGGATATGTAGTTTTTTTTTCCCTTGTAAAGTATCTCTGTGCTATGTCTTGCGTATATTCCAAATCTTTATGCATAATATTCTTGGCCATCTCCCTACCTGACACAGATATGAATAAACAGGGAAGGAGTAAACCCCCTTCACTAACACTGTACTTCCCTAAAGTCTCACCTTTTCCTGAATCATCTTCCCACTGGGTCTGAGGAGGGAAAGAACAGGTGGTGGCTTATTGAGGGGGAACCATCTGTGGCCTCTAATAAAGCCCTGGAAAGAGGGGTCTAGCTGCAACATTTCACAGTGAGTGGGTCTTTGACCTTAGTCATAATCCAGGGCAACAGGAAAAGCCTCCAAAAAAATCTGGGTTCAGACGTTACAGCGAAAGATCTTATCAAATATTCCAAAGAACTTCTTACTGATTACAAGGTCACTGAAAAGGTTGAAACAGATACTGGATGATCTGGGAATAAGCAACTGTTATCTGTGATGTGGGAAAAGTAGTTTCTATATCAAAGTCATAAATTCAATATAGCTGTTCCTATCTAACATCATTTTTAAAAAATGAATTGATAGAATAGGATAGGACCTATATTATCAAGTATACCACATACAGTAGAATTTCCTGACACTTTTGTTTCATTCTCATTCACTTCCTGTCTCAATCACATATATGTTCATGTTGCAGTGTAAAATGGAGTTCTTATTGTAGAATTTTGAAGCTGCTGAGTTAAAGGACTTTCATGCTGAGAAGCTGTGATTCTCTAAAGTGGCAGGAGAGCTTCTGCAGTAAGATAAGTTTCCTAGCTATTACTGATAGTCCTGATAGTTAAGGTACTAACTGATAGTTAAGGTACTATTGAGCAAGATTTCTTAAAACAGACTGCTACCTTTGCAAAACAATGAAGAAAAATGACAATCTGAGTATAGACAGCTTGAGGGTGCTCTGTGCCCCAGCTCACTCCACCCACTCTGAGAGTTTGATTCAGAGGAATGGAGCAGAGCTGGTGTCTCCTCTCCACAGAGGTGTGGGGCCACATGACTTGCTACAAAGCAACCAGGCAACACAGGAGAGTTAATTCTCCTGTGCCTTCTAGGTTGTCAGCACTGTTCTCAAACTGTGTTTCAGCCCCTGAAACAAGCGGCTGCTCTCAGGAGGCTCTCCATTAACTTGCCAAACAGAACTAACTCACAGATCAAGGGCTCAGCAGCATATAACATCAGTACCAAAGGAGTTCAGAGGCAACCCAGAAGGGATAAACAGGTGGGGAAGGCTTCTCTGAGGTAGAGTGGACTCATCATGAAGGATGGATTAGCTTCAGAAACCCAGAGGAAAAGATAGGGACATTCCAGAGTCAGAAGACAATAGTTCATGGATTTGAATGTGTCACACAGGTTTTGTCTTCCATCGTGTACACACTCCAGAAAAATAAAACAGCCTATTATGTGCTCCAACTAATTCTCTAATCTGTGTGTTAGTCCAATGCCACGAAGAGTGAGGTTTTCATTATATCTAAATGCATGACCACATATTAGATGACTGATTACCTTTCTCATGCAGCTATTCTTCTCTAAAATGTGTGGCATGTAGCAATGACTTAGTTCTGTAAGGAGCTGCTTGGTAAACTCAAGGTCTTCCACCTACTTTCAAATTTTGTCCATTTGTAGAAAAAAGTGAGACTCACTAAAAGAAGTAAGAGACATAGCTATGAGCCAATAACAATCCACCCAGCAGGCTCCATACACAAGGAAAATATCCAGGGTCATAGAGAGGTCAGGGTGAGGACCAATATGTCAGGGGAGGCATCCTGGAAGAGGTTGATGTTTATGTTTGTGGCACTCTTATGGGTCCTATCTGGCCAACCCTTCTCAGCAGTGACTCAGCAAATTGATTTCAGAGGCAGCCTCTGGGCACTTCCATGCCGCTGATGGGTTTATAATGAAAATGCTGACGCACTGCTAAGTTGCACTGGGACTGTTGAGCAGCACTACAGAATTGAGTGCGTCATTTCCCTCTGAACAATGTGTCTCATTCATTGCTTGAAGTGTGACCATTCATGTTGAAAATGAAATTCCTCAGAGTGATCTGCTTGGGGAAATTATTCAGAGCTAGTCACTTAAAGATCTTGCTATCTTTTGTGGTCCTCAATTAAAGCTCACAAGAACCTCTCCAGGGTGAGTAGGTGCCAATCTAGGCGTTGAGAGAAGAAAAAGGGATGAAAACGCAAAGCTTGCATGAACTTTCAAAAGTCATCTTTAAGGACTCCAGGGAGCAGCTAACATTGATTACAACTAAAACACCTAGAATAAAAGAAAGAACCATGGACTTGGAATTAGGAAACCTTTTCACTAGTCCTGATTATGTCCATAGCTACCTGGGTGCATTTGCGTAATTCAGAGATTTTTAGACATAGAAGGAATAACGTAGCTTAAACTTTTTTTTTTTTTTTTTTTTTGCAAAAAATAGAAAACATAAGGCATACAAAAAAAAATCTAATAATAATACCTGGTTTCCATCACCCCTGATTAATAAGCTGGAATATTTTACTATGTTTGTTTTGTCTCTTTTTAAATATACAAATAACTAATATGTTATGGATAAAAGAAGGCTTCTTGTACCCCTCACCCAATATGCAACCACTACCATGAGTTTGATGAGTATGTTTCTTTTACTCTGTTTAAAACATTCTATAGAGTTGGCTACATATATGTATATGTGCATTACAATATTTTATTAGGGATTTTACATTTTTACATAATAGCCTTTGATGCTATGTACAAAATATTATTCTGAGACTTACATCTCAATCTACATTTGGTTTTATTTCTACCACCTTATTTGTGTGTTCTTTTCATGTTACTTTTGCTTTACTTCTCTTTTTCCCTTTATTAGCAGTCTTTATTGGATTGATATCATTTTCATTTTTGCTCTTTTCCCACTTATACTGGATTTTAAGTTATGTATTTTATTTCTATTCTTTTAGTAGTTCCCCTCAAATTTTCAATATACATATTCCATTACTAATTTTTTAACAAAATAGAAGGAAGAACCTTAGTGTACCTCATTACTCCTTAGATTTCCTCACTCCCATTGTCCATGCTACTACTGTCTAGAATTTTCAATTCCAATATGTTTTAAACACAAAAGTGTATTTTTCTTTAATATTTACAATAAACATCTATGTATTTTTATCATCACTGTATCCAGTTTCGTTGCTCTCCAACTTTCTTGAATCTTACTCCTAACATCTTTTTTTGTTTTTGCTTTTTTTAAGTTTCAGGGGTACAAAACAACAAACCAATGCAATAGTTAGACATTTACACCCCTCACAAAGTGATAACCACTCCCCATCTACTACCCCTCTGACACTGTATGTGTCTATTAAAATTTTATTGACTATATTCCCTATGCTGTACTCCACATCCTGTGACTATATATAATATGTATATACTTATACATATTATATATTTACATATATATTTATATATACATATATACATATTTTTAATTATAGTTAACATTCAATATTATTCAACTTCAGCTTCAGGCGTATAGCACAGTGCTCAGGAATCTACACAATCTATAAAGTGATTCCCCCTGGTAAGTCCAGTGCCCATCTGGCACCATACATAATGTTTACAACATTATTGATTCTATTCCCCAAACTGTATTTCACATCCCTGTGACTATATTGTGACTACCAATTTGTACTTTCTATTCCCTTTGCCTTCTCCCCCATCTCCACCCCTCTCCCATCTAGCAACCATCAGTCCACTCCTAACTTCTGAATTTGTTTTCCTTGTTGATAAATTATATCCTTTAATAGTTCTTACAGTGAGGATCTGATAGTAATAAACTTATTCCTTAAATGTCTGGAGATGTCTTCATTTTACATTTACTCTTGAAGGCATAACATTCTACATTCACAATTATTTTCCCACAGCACTTTAAACTAGTTCTTTCATTAATGAAAAAATGAGGTGTCAACCAGACCGCTGTTCTTCTTAGGTAATTTGTCTCCTCTTATTGGGTTTTACAGTCTTCTCTCCACAGCAGTGTCTATGTGTGGATATATTTTTATTTCTCCTGCTGCACGCACAGTGGGTTTCCCTAATCTGAAGGATTCTGTCTCTCTAATTTGGGAAAATTTCAGCCATTATGTAACTCTTTTAGACTCTCTCCCTTATTCTTTATATGTATTTTTCTTCTGAAATTCTTATTAGATAGGCTGGTACTTCTCAGGCTCCATGCCAATTTCTCTTTGGTTTTTCTATCACTTTGTCTTTCTGTTTTCATCCTAGGAAATTTTCTCAGTTCTATCTCTTGTGTTGCAAATTCACTGATTGTGTTAGCCAAATATTTAGCTCAATATCATATTTCCTAGTCCCCTCCTTTATTTATTTAAGGATTTCAAAGATATTAATTGTTTAAATGTCCTTTTTCCATTATTTCTATTACCTTGAATGAGAATTCTCCCATTTCTTTCACTTACTCATCTCTTGAGTAGTCGCCTCCTGTGACCCTTTCGTGGAAGGCCATTTTATGATTGCCCATGTCTCTTGGTGTCTGGACCCCCAAGAGGCCTTATGTTAGCAGTTCAGCTCCATTCTCAGTGCCCTTACCTACAATAGCCTGGGAACCAGGCTCATGTGTGACTCTTGACTTAGGCCATAGGCTTTGGGAAAGCATCATGTTTCTAGAAGCCACCTGGGCTGACAAGAGGGGATGTTCCAATCTCTGTGCAGTGTAGTCTGAGCCCAGTTTGACATCCATACATTCCCATTTTAGGGCCCCAGCTGGATCATTTACATACATTACATAGGTAATCTCATCCCTTCTGCATTTCTTTTGGTCGTTTGATTTTTGGGGGTGATATTTAGTGTATTTTGGTATCAATTTTTAAATAAATAAATGCATTATATTCTGTGTGTTTGGCATTTGAAGAGTATATTATACATAAACTGTCCTCTATCATGAAAGTACCCTTCTTTTTTCAGATAGGGAAACTAATCCCCAGGAAAGTGAGATAGCTTTCCCAAGCCACAACCTACTTATTGCCAATACACGCATACCTCGGAGATATTATAGGTTCAGTTCCAGAACACTGCGATAAAGTGAATATTGCAGTAAAGCAAGTCACACAAAATTTTGCATTTCCCAGTGCATATAAAAGTGATGTTTACACTATACTGTAGTCTATTAAGTGTGCAATAGCAGATTACTTTAATTAAAAAAACACTTTATTGCTAAAAAATGCTAACGATATCTGAGCCTGTTGGAAAAATGGTACCAATAGATTTGCTCAACTCCTGATTGCCACAAACATTCATTTTGTAAAAAATTTAATATCTGCAAAATATAATAAAATGAAGCCCAATAAAAGTGCTTCTATGTACAGGTGTGCCTGTACCTAGATTATGAAGCACTGCTTCTCTGCCTTAAACGCACTGTACATTGTCTCTTCACCTCAAGATTTTTGATGTTCAAAATGAGAATGTAATGCCTACCTTGCCTGTCTCAATTTTCTACTGAGAATTGCAGGAATTGACATTGCAAATAAATTTGAAAGCATTTTGAAAATAAAAAGCTTAGTTTCTCATTAGCATTATCATTTTTAAAGTTCTATTGTGCTGGAGACTATAAGTGATGTCAATATTTACTTTCATTGCTAAGAAATTAGTTCTGATTTTTTCTACTGTAGAATTTGCTTTTTTCATATACCTTTTCTACCCTCAAAGTCATTTTTGATGTTAAATAAATAAGATCTCTTAGATAGAAGGGAATGTACTAGCATCAACTCACAGAGACTGAAGAATAAATTCATTTTCATACATTCAACAAACATTCGTTGAATACCAATGTATCCATGCACCTAAGTTTTACCTGGGATACAATAAGTACATCATTATTATTTTTTTTAAATTTATTGTGGTGGCATTATTATTTTTTGTTTTTAAGAAACATTTTTTATTTTAGATTTATAAAAAACTTTAGATGTATAGAAAAACTGCTAAGGTAGAATTCCCTTGTACCCTACCCCATTTTCCTCTATCATTAACATCTTACAATTTACGGTAGCTTTGTCACAATTAATGAACCAATACTGACACATTTTTATACTTTATTCAGATGTTCTTAGTTCTTACTTGTTTCTCTCCTAGGATCCCATCCAAGGTATTATATTACATTTAGTCATCATGTTTCCTTAGGCTCCTCTTGCCTGTAAGAAAAAGTCAGACTTTCCATTGGTTTTAAGGGCCACTGGTCAGATATTTGGGAGAATGTTCCTCAAATGGGATTTGTCAGTTTTTCTCATAATTAGAATGGAGTTATGGCTGTTTTGAGGCAGATCACAGAGGTGAAGTGCCAGTCTCATCACTTCTTATCAAGGGTATATGCTATCCAGAGACATCGTTTTGTATGTTTGAGGTGATGTTTGTAAGGTTTATCAACTGGAAAGTTTCTTTGTTCCCCTTGTTCATACTGTATGGAATCCCTTTGGAAGAAATTCACAATGGGCAGCCTACACTTAGAGAGTGGGGCATTGTTTTCCACTTCCTTGAGGGCTGATTATCTACATCAGTTATTTGAAATTGTTCTGCTTGGCAATTTGTCTGTTCTCCTGTTTATGTATTTATGTATGTATGTATATATGTATGTATGTATGTATATATGTATGTATGTATGTATTTATTTACGCATTCACTCACTCACTTATATCAATATGTATTTGAAGGGGTTCAGAACATGCCACCTCAAAATACACCACTTTGACATATTGATTATTTTGACCTGAAGACACTTGAGAAACAACAGATGCAGAGACAGCTCTCTGACCTCCCTTTGTCTATCTAAAACCAGGTTCTAAAATTTCCCATAAGAAAGGTGCCCTCTCTGTACCTGGATGAGAAGAACATTCTTATCATCAGAGACTGACGTTTGATTTCGACGTGGACCTGTAAAAACAAACCTACTGAAATAACCTCGACCTTCCATTAGTTTCTGCCATCTATTTCCTAGTCACTATCTTAGAATTTGGTACCTCTAATTCAAACCACCTTCGTCTTATTACATTCTCACAATTTATGGTTCTTTGTTCAAAAAGGTATGTAAATATTGGGGCCTACTGGCTTCTTCAGATCTTCAATTTCTTTCTGAAGACTCCTGTGTACATGTAAAGATAGTAAATAAAATTTCTGTGAACATCTCCAGTTAATCTGTCTTATGTCAGTTTAATTCTTAGCCCCAGCCTCAAAACATCAGACAGTAGAAGGAAGTTTTCCCTCCCCTGCTGACTCATGGATATTTATTTTATTTTACTACTTTATTTATTTTGTTGTCCAAATTGTTTCAGCTTTGGCTATTGGGAGCTCTTGCCTCTTGTATTTCTTTGACATTCCTGCTACGTGTGTGTGTGTGTGTGTTTGTGTGTGTGTGTGTATTTGAACACTTTCTTACTTTTTGGTGCTGCAAGATTCTCTAGGCTTATCTTATATATTTCCTGCCCCAGTCCCAGAATCAGCTATTTCTCCAAGGAACACGTGTTCCTTTTAATAATGAGAGTATTGACTAAAACAAAATGTTGCATTGAATCCAACATGACTAGAAATTTTTTTTATCATTCATTCTCACTTATAAAATATTTTGTACTTGTTTTGTCAGTCGCACAGAAATGCTGAGAACAGGGTCAAAGAGCTTCAGAAAACCATTAGATTTCTTTGAGAGGGATGACTTTCAAAATGGGGATGTACAACTTCTGGAGAAAAATAGGAAATTCCACAAAGATAATAGATAACTTCACCTTCACTTGCCAAGTGAGACTACACACATCTTCTAAACATGGGTTTGATATTGAATTATCAAATGGAAATTTGTTAAATGCCAAGAAAATTAACATGGAAAATGTACTAAATTTTAAGAAATAGAATTCCTTCTCTTTAGTCAAAACCGAGGGCAATACCTCAGAGGTTATTAATAAGCTATTGTTGCTGGTTTAAACAAAGAAACTAAGATGTTTATTATTCCAATGTATCTGTTTATGTGTGCTTAGACTCTAAAGCCTAATTTTATTTGCAAGTTTCCCCAACAGAATAGTAGATAGATATAGCAAAAGCCCAAAGGACAGCACACTGAGCCTTTGGAAAACTAGTTTCATTTCCAAAAGCAAGGCAGAGACATTGAAGCTTAAAGGGAGTAGATCCTTAGGATAAAGTCATAGCTAATGTAAGGTTTTCAGAATAAAATGTAAGATTTCAGGGAAGTCTAGGGACCAATTATGTGATGTTCAAAGGAAACAGTGAATACTACTGAGCTTTAGTTTTTACCCTATGCTTAAGGCAAATATGTGCGAATCATTCTACCAGACACTGGGGAATAAGAGTTTATTTTTGTTGCTTTTTGTGATAATGATAATGAAGAGGAGGAGAATGACATGCAGATGACGGTTCTAGGTGCCTGAGTTCTAATTTGCTTTAGTTCAGAAGTAATCATAGTGATGTCACTTGACTTTGGTCTGGTTCTCTCTTGAACAGAAAGGGACCAGATCCTATGGGAAGGTTTCTTTTGACCTTTTCTTTGTACCTGCCTGTCCTTCCTCAATTCTGTGATATAGTATGCGCATGTACCAACCTCCAAGATAGCAAATTAGTTTCTCAAATGGAGTTTTCCATCCTGGGAAGGCCAGGTGTACAAGCCCTCCTTATCTCCCATCAGCTCAAAGACAAAAATGTCTTATGAATATAAGATTTGTAAAAATTTAACCTCCCAGTAATGTGTAAAGAAAAAAAAATAAATAGGAGGAAGCAATGTGGTGGGGGGAGACCAAGCAGAACTAGAGTGGCTACAGAAAGAATGATCTTCCAGTGGTTTCCACTGGGGCCCCTGAGATGGGTTGTCTGGCTACTTAATAAGAAGCAAATTCTCCAATGGGAAAACAACCCAGTACTCACGTAACACTTGACCATCGAAGGAGAACGGGATGCTAATGAGAGCAGTCCAAGGGGAGGGACTTCAAAACCAAATCCCCTAGAATGACAGACCCACATTAGAGCTCAGGCACTGAAAAAGAGTGAGGAAGGACTGAGGGAGCCAGCATAGCAAACACCTGGACCCCCAAGTGTCCTCCATGTTGACTGTCTTCTCTGCTTTGATCACCTGAGAAGGATCCCAATTTCTTATTCAAAGTTGTCTCTTTGGCGACATTGGCTACTCTTCTCAAAACTGTCATTTCAAGGCTCAAGAGGAACTGAGGGGTAAGGTATAACTCTTTCTTTGACTTTGTCACCTTCTGCTAACAATTGGAAATTCTTTTCTACTTGTTCATGGGTGGGGGAAATGATGGATTTCTAAACTTTTTTTCTTTTCCTCTTCACCCACCAAAATGAAAATGCAATGTTGTATATGTGTGTATATATATGTACATATCGTTTTCCTAGTATTAAAATATTTGATACTTGTTAGCCAATAATATAGATGATTTGAAAGCCTTTTGAAAATGGGATCCTATTTTTGATACCATGGAATGATATAGCTATGATTTCACAAAGAGCATCTTTCAATTAGTTTATTTTCAACCCTCTTCCACGCCTCAACTCCAATCCCAATTTAGATTACAGTGTTAAAAAAATCATCATAAAATGTAGCCTTGTACAAGGAGATGATCTAATTATTCAGCCTTGCTGTACCAGCCTAATAAATTATGCAGTTTTTCCCGCAGTACTTCACCTGAGAGAATGAATGTGACAAATACTATAGCGCATGAAT
This sequence comes from Rhinolophus hipposideros, assembly GCF_964194185.1. Lineage (NCBI taxonomy): Eukaryota > Metazoa > Chordata > Mammalia > Chiroptera > Rhinolophidae > Rhinolophus > Rhinolophus hipposideros. The sequence continues at coordinate 23,169,580 of NC_138063.1, read as the reverse complement.
TCTCCAGCCAGCCTGTGTAGGTGCCAGAGCAGAGAGTGTTTAGTGGCATGCTCTGAGAATTGGTTTTACAGAGCTTGAAGAGTGAATGTTAACAATTCTCCTATTTTATTTTTTTTTTGATTGGAGTTGAGAATATGCTTTGTACTGAAGGGGCTTTTATGCCCATAGGATATACTATATGTGATAATTATTGCATATTGAATAATGTTCAAACAAGGGCATGCTATCACCTAATTATTTGCATATTATTCTAGAGTGGTAATAAAAAAGCTAGACAGACTACCCCCCCTCCCCAACAGTGTAAGGGAGTTTGAAACAAATGAATGTCAGCCTGTTGAGGCTCCTGTCAGTAGAACTAGAGGGCATATTTCCTGCTCTATCTGTGCACAGAGAAGGAAGTTCCAAAATTTATTCCAACTAGTTGGGCTCACTGAATGGCTGTTAAATGGAAACCTTCTGGTCTACCTGATGGTTTGTGCTACCTTCACCATGGTGTGATTGTAGAACTAACATATGTGTCTCCCTGTTAACTGTGCAACCTTCTAACTGGCCTGATGGAGAATTGGAGTTTGATGTCCTTTGAGAACATTGTACTGTAGTGTGTTCAGATTCTGAACAAGGGCGGGTTTAAAGGCAGTGATGGTGAGCGTGTATTCTTATTTTGTCTTATCAATAACACTCTCAAAAGTGAAGCAGGTATTGTAAATTATTATGGCTAAAAAGCTGAATGCAATTTGCATTCACAATAAAAGAAAGATAGTGAATGAATCATTGCCTTATATTCAGGCTAACTGGCTGATGTCAAGGAAATTTTTATTGGGCATATAAGCCATGCTTTTATATCAGTGAGCCAAATCCAATTAATATACTTTCATAAAGTAAAAGCAACTTCCAATTTTTAAATCTCCACTCGAGGTTTAAAAAAGGAAACTTTCTAGGTAATGTACCTAGCCAACTGCTGTCCAGAAACACCCCATCTGCCTTACATTCCATGTATGTAAATTTGCATGAAGAAAGAATGTCATGATTTTAGGAAGAATGGGAAGTCGGGGGTAGTTTGTTGAGAGAGGAAATATCTGTCTTTGGTAGCAGCTCTCTTAGTTTTGCTTAGAATACCTAGATAGGAGTTATAGGTTTTGAGGTACATTTATGGCCCTCACCATGATGTGGAACTAGGTGAGAAGACTGGGCTGCCACTTCTTGGTGCAAAGCATGAGGACCACTCTGTTTCAAGATCCTTTCCTCCTGCACCTGCACTTCCCAGCATCCCAGCATCCCAGCAGCAGTGGGGCCTAGACCTTTCCCTGCAGAACCAGCTGTTAGGCAGCACAGAGGGCCAGAGATCAGCATGACCATTCATCCGCTGATGGATGATACCTTCCAATCAGCGGGCCAAAGGTGGTTTAGATATGTTGTGTACAAGTACAGGTTGCATGAACTTTGAACCAGTGACTCTGAAGGACAGGCTAAAATGTTCTTTTATCAATTACCTAACAGAGGATCTTCAAAGATTTCATGTAGTGACTTGCAAAAACATTTTATTATAGTCAACTCTAAAGTATCTGGGAGTGGAAGGAGCCCAAAGAGCTGGACATCAGCATTTGTTGAATAGAGCGATGTCATGAGGACTGTCAGGAGTTAAACACAGAAAGAGGGAAAAGATCATTGCCGTTGCGGTGCTTATGAGGCCTTGATGGAAAAGAGATCGAGTAGGTGCAATTCACCGACATACAACTCAAGTACTTTGCTGCTTGCATCGAAGCTAAAATCCTGTCAGTAGGAAACCAATTCTGTAAGTTTAGAGATCTTCTCAATATTTCACATGTTAAAAAGGTGATGATCCTGTAGATCAACATGGAGCACTTCAGAGAGTACAGCCTTCGAGAGTAGATTTCTGGCTGGACACATTCATCCTTTTAATCACCAAATAGAGAGTGAGCACTTCACATATATGAATCCCTGAGATCAGCAAAGGAATCTGCTTTGGAACCTCCAGGACACGGGAAGAGGAGCATGGAAAAAGAGGGAGGGACTTCCGAAGGGAGAAGAGGGAGAGAAGATGAGCAATGGTTCCGGTCATGGGTTCTGATTTAGAGTTTTGCTTGAAACAGAAGGATCTCCAGTAGAGTGTGAGGTGGAGCAATGATTTGGAGAGGCTGGTGGGAAGAGAAATGCCATGAAAATAGAGGAGCAAAATATGCCTTTTATCTGCACATGTGAGAGAGTAGTCATTCAAAGCAGAATTGATCTTTATATTGCAATTTAGAAGATAATTATTTTAATAGACCAGATGAGAATAAGAATAAGTTCTGACCACCCCCCAAAAATGTCCCCTGTAGCTCTTGTGTAGCTTGTTAGCCACTGGAGAACACACTTTCCTGAGAGGCTATGTGATGTGAGGGCGTTTGATTAAATAAGCTCCAACAATGACCCTTCAGGAAAATTAGTACACACACACACACACACACACACACAGAGAGAGAGAGAGAGAGAGAGAGAGAGAGAGAGAGAGAGAGAGAGAGAGACACAGAGAGAGAGAGAGAGAGAGAGAGAGAGAGAGACTTAATTTAAAAAGGAGTGTTGCCTTTAATCCACCAAGGCTAGCCTTAATGTCCAATAAGTTGTAAACAATTTTATTGCATTTCATTTCAGGTTGAAAGTTCTATGATTATATTTATATAGGCCTTTCTTGTTTATAATTGTGTGTCTATGGCAATTCACTTATTATTTCCTAAGGGGTATTACTTTCCCTGACCTTGTATGTTTTAAAGAAGGCTGAAATATTACACTTTAAAGACAAAAGTAATTGGAGCAATTGAGTACCATAAGCAGCTGCTATGCAGGTGCTGGTTTAGGGACTTTTGTGACTCAGACCTCCTAAAGGGGGGTTGCACGTACATTCAGCTAAGAATACCCAGAGGTTACAGACTTGATTCATTATCAGATCAATAGTCTGCAAACTGTGAATATGCAGGAAAACTAAGTCTGTTGGCTTTTCAATCCATTGTGGAAATAAGGGTCTTTATGTGGACTCCGAGAGCGTTCTGGTCCAGTGAGTCAATAATTCCCATCATATCATAGAAAATGTGTTGCCCCTATAGGCTGTGGAATGCCTGGGGAATGTTCTTCAGCAATCAAGTATCCTGCATAGTAGATTATGCATTAACTTTATAGCCCGCGCTGGGACCTAACTGGTAAATAATGCACATTCAGGTACATTGTACCTATTAGTGTCTAACTGTATGCTCTTGAGAAAATGGCAAGGCTTTACAAGCATTTCAAGCAGACTCGGAGAGGAGAGAAGGATAAATAGTCACTCTGGTCAAAGATTCATGTGACTTTTTCCGATGTGAATATTTCCACACTCTCACTGGAAGATGGGAGAAAAGGAAAAGATGGAAGCATGAAGGAAAGAAGGAAGGAAGGAAGGAAGAGTGGGAGGGAGGAGGGGAGGGAAGAAGGAAAAAAGGAAGGAATAAAATTAAACCTGATGGTGTGTGTGTGTGTGTGTGTGTGTGTGTGTGTGTGTGTGTGTGTGTTTGAGTAGTTGAAAGTCCAAGGTTGAAATCAACATCTAAAATTGAAAGTTTAGCCATAATACTTGATTGGGTTACTAACAATGCCTTGAGCAGCAGTCTTCAAACAATAAAGAGAAGAAATTTTTGTTAAGAAATTGACTCTGATGTATGACAATATGAACAGTTAGAAGTGGAACACACAGCAATCATATAGACATAAGAGAAATCACACGTTTCATGATGGAAGTTATCCTAGGGCTGTTGGAAACACTTCTATTATGGCCTAACACCAACCAACCAACCAGAAAAACCTGGAGATGCCTATAATGTTTCTTTAATAATAACTAACACTTGCAGAGCCCCTTATAATTTACGAGACATTTTACAGCAATTACCACAGTTAATTCCCACAATAACCCTGTGAGTTTAAATATTAGAATTCCTATTTTACAGCTGAGGGAACTACTGCCCAGGGAGGGTAAGTGGTTTTTGCCAAGGTCATGCAGGGGTCAGCCATAAAACCAGTACCGAAAGCCAGATCTTTTGACTATAGATTGTTCCACTATCTCAGTCTCCCTGCCTTCATATTCATTGATCCCTTTCCCATTACTTCTATAAGATAGAGATGGAACTAGCTGAAGGGAAGAGTACATGCTTGACATAGCCCATTGCCACCTAAAGCTGCTCTTAAAACCAACACAAAATTTGGGTTTGGATGTCTAGAATTTCTATATATATGTATTTAAAGACAGATTTTATACACACACACACAATTTCTAATATCTATAATAATAAAGGTTTGTTGCCATAGTTAAAATTTTAAAAATAATAAAACCACATGAGTTGCTGAGTGTCAGTTCATAAAATGTGACTCTGCTTGTGGATATTGATTTTGGAGAGACATAAGATGGGGGATGAAGGTAGTGCAGGTGGACAGCTAGAGTCATTACAGCTTCCTGGTCTAAGACATGGGCCAGGTGCTGTGAGGGAGCTCATGATGAGCAGGTGCAATCTATTGAGAAACATACTTGCACATGTGGAACAAAGAGGAGAACACAAATGAGGGGAAGGTGAGAAAGTATGTGCCCTGTTTAGCAATCAGAGAGTGAGCCAGTGGATTAAACCAAAGGGTTCGCCCTTGGAGAGCAGTGGAGAAAGAACCTGGAGAGAGAGAGAGATTGAAACACCAGACTGAGAAGCTGGATTTTATACTGAGCACAGTGGAGCAGCATGCTTAGCGACAGAGTGTGGGGAGGGCATAGTGAACGTGTATTTAGGGAAGGCAAATGTAGTAGGAACAGAGTGAATCAATCAGACAGGAAAAACTGTGGATTGGAGCGACCTGTTACAAAGATATGGTAGTATTCTGAGATGACATAGTATGAACATAGAAATGCCAATAAAAGTCAATTGTTATCATTATTATTTACACTATTATTATATATAAGAAGCATTCCAGAACTCTTTCTGAATTCCTTTGAGATGCATTATCCAAAATAGGTTTTGAGGGATACTGGTGCTTCTGCATATCAACAGGTACCCATGATCAAAATGCATGGAATTTATGGGGGTAACAATAGCTGCCTTGCACAGCTATCAGGAAGGTTAAATGAGAAAGCATATGAAAAGGCCTGGCACATTCAACAGAAACTAGTCTCCTTCCTCCAACATGATTTCCATTTATTGCAATATTTCCCGACCTATATCTATAACTATATCAACCCATATCTTTATAACCTAACATATAGGTCTGTATGTGTGTGCACATATATATGTATGTATGTGTATATGTGTATATTCACACACACACACACACACACACACACACACACACACACACACACACGGGGTCTGACAATTAAGTTTGCGAACTCATCCGAGAAAAAGTGCAACATAACTCACTGCTGGATATCACTAAGGTCACCTTCAAAGAACTCCCCTTGGGAAGCTATGCATTAATGCCAGCGCCTAGTCCACCCTTCCAAGCAATTTTGGACTCTTTCTGGAATGGCCAATCAGAGCTGTCATCATATTACCCTTGATGTTTTGAATGTCATCAAAATGTCTTCCTTTCAGTATTTCCTTTATCTTTGGGGAAAGAAAGAAGTCATGGGGGGCCAGATCAGGTGAGCAGGGAGGGTGTTCCAATAGATTTAATTGTTTACTGGCTACAAACTCCCTCACAGACAGTGCCGTGTGAGCTGGTGCATTGTTGTGATGCAAGAGCCATGAATTGTTGGCGAACAGTTCAGGTCGTCTAACTTTTTCACGCAGCCTTTTCAGCACTTCCAAATAGTAAACTTGGTTAACTGTTTGTCCAGTTGGTACAAATTCATAATGAAGAATCCCTCTGATATCAAAAAAGGTTAGCAACATCGTTGCAACGAGTTCATGAACATAATTGTCCGCCCTTGTATTCATCCCCACATTTGTAATCATGCTCAGAAGAACACATACATGTCATTCCAGGTACACCGACAATGCAGGAACACCCACGTATACTCACCTTAGTCCCTATGGCACTCCCTATAGGACCTTGCCTACAGAAATCTGACAGCCGGCCCTGGCCCTCAGTTCTGCCTTGGTAGCAGTCCTATGGGTGCCACAGATGGATCCTGGTGCCACCTAGTGGGGAATCCCACTGTCTGCCCCATAGTGCCTCCTTGTGCTGACTCCGGCCATTGCCCCAACTCATCATTTTACAGGCTGCTTCCTTCATCATAAGAAACAACAGGGCTAAGTGAGCTCCTCTGTCTTTCCATTTAGGCTCTTTCCAGTTTTCCTTCTGGGTGTTTCTGGATATGAGTACATGTCATTGAAATAGTCCCACCTCTACCTACAGACAAGGAAAAGGCTTGGAAGACCTCAGTCCACTGTGCCAACCGGACGTGAATGACCGTGAGTACATAAATCATTTCTAAGTCCGTACGTGCAGGATCTAGAAGGAAAACTCTACATCCTCTAAGGAAAGCTTTCTCTGTTTGCTACATTTAAGAATACTTTACACAGGTGTAATTCTTTCTTTAGGTCAATAAGAACTTGGGCTCACCGAAAGATGTCACAGGCCAATGGTTTCAAAGAGATGAGATGGTTTTGGTCTTCCTTTGTCTGGGAAGAAAGCCATATTGGTTATAGATATTGTTACTACTAAACATCAATTAACCTATGGAATTCAATCCTCATTTTCTTTAGCTAGTGGATTTAATGCACCAGAAAGGTTAATAATAGTGGAGAACAAAACAGGCCATTGGAGCTGTGTGTATATAGCCAATTTATGTTGCAAGTTCTTTAATCCGATCAGAATTTTAAAGGTGACTGAGAAACATGGTAGTGGATGAATGGAAGAGTAAAGCACAGGTTCAAATCTTGCTGCTTGATTAATTAGGCCAAAGAACTAGTAAATGTTATTAAAAATCCCTTGAATCACTGTCAGCGCTCCACTGAAGTAATCAGTTAAACTAATCATCCTATTCTGGTTGTCCATATAACAACAAAGCATGTACAAGTTGGGCGTGGGATTATCAATATGTGGTTCCCACTTGCTCTTCCCTTTGCCCCAGAGCCCAGAGACATTTGGATTTTTTTCCCCCTGCTTCATGTCAGATAGACCAATACTAGTGCTGAGAATGTTAGCTATACATTCAATACAAATAGAAGAGCCTCTCCCTAAGGGTTCCCCACCTCCATGATACAAGAAAGATGTAAATAGAGAAAGGATAAATAAGAGTGGCAGAGAAAGGCAAGACGAGGTTCACTGCTGGGATGGATTTGGCCTGAGTTTTCTACTACTAAGTTAATAAGTCAAATCTTGTGGAAGAAGACAGGAATTCAGACCAGAGGTAAGTAGATTGTTGGACTCTCTTTGTGTACATAAATGAAAATTGTATGAATTTGCTCAACCTGACTCATATTATGAAAACAACTCATTTGAAAGGGTTGGGTTTGTTTTGGCAGAGGTTGAATGCCCCAGTTTGCCTTCCTGCTCCTTTGTTTCAGGGGCAAGTGACGCTCATGAGACCTATCTTGCGGGAAATCAGCATCTGAGTCTCTGGGCTGGGGAGATAGAGAAGTAGGAAATGAAAGCACCATGTTTTTATTATGCTTGAAGTTACTTATTTGCAAAGAGGTTCTTCATCAACCGAATCTATCTGTTACTCTGTGTATGGCCTCTCTGTTCTGCTGCCTTTGTTGCAATGTTACATTTTGTATCTAATATTTCTTGCTACTGTTTAGAAATCATTGTGACTACATCGCTCTTTATCGATAATGTTATGTAGTGCAATCCATCACCATGCTGGACGTTGGGGCAGGGAGAAGGGCGTTACTTTGTCTCTCACTTGGTGCTCAGACAGCTCTCTCATTGATTTCTTGGCTCGCGCCTTGGTTAGATGATGATTTGCACTTTTCCTGTATTGTGTTTATCCAGATTATGTTTCAGATGTGTCTACAACATATCATCATTAACAACAAACATTTATTGAATACTTGTGGGTTGTGGATCAGGCTCCAGGCTAGGTGCTGAGGATAATAAGAGGAATTTAATGTTATCATTACTCTGGAGAATTTTATTACCTATTAGGCTATGTTTGTTAAAAGAGAGAGAGAGAGAGAGAGAGAGAGAGAGAGAGAGAGAGAGAGAGAGAGAGAGAGAGAGAGACACCTAACAGCTTATGCCCAGTGAGTGCTACAGGCAAAAAATGCTCTTGGAGTTCAGAGAAGAGAGTGATTGGTAGGGACTGCACTGGTCAGGGGAGGCTTTATGAAATGTGAGTGGCTTCTTAAAAGATGAGAAGGATATTTTTATGGGATACTGAATATAGTGAGTTTCTGAATACCATTGTGCCCGATTTTAAAAAAAAAAAAGTAATGCCTATGCCTTTAAACTACAATTGCCTTACTAATTATTTTTGAGCTTAAGACAGAGAATCAGGGGCCACCCGTTGGCTCATTGGTTGTAGCATGGTACTAATAACATCATGGTTGCCGGTTCGATCCCTGCCTGGGCCACTGTGAGCTACGCCCTCCTTAAAAAGAAAAAAAAGAAAGACAGACAGAGGATCAATGTTCACCTGCTCTCCACAGTGCTTTTTGCACAGTTCTGTTGTTAATAGCCTCACACATCTCATCATACACGTCAAGGAAAAGCCAGCCAGTCCTTTAGCTTTCTCATTAAGCCTTCCCCGGCCCAGTTGCCAACTTTTCAGGCAGTCTTTTGCTTTGTCTAAAATTTCTCCCTGACTAGAAGCTCCAATCAGAAAAAAATGTATATTCAGTGACTTCTTAAAACAAAGTGGATTTTAACATAAGGGAATAGGAAAGAAACAAAAAAGTGACTTACTTGTGAAAGTTGCCTCACTGAATCTTCCAGAGAATGCAAGTTTGACCCTGGAGAGGATATTAGTCCCCCAAGGGAAATATCCATTTATGAGAAGTTCCAGGATTTTTCTCTATAAGAGAGAGATGTTCAAACATTTCTGAAGGTTGAAAACTTTGCTTATTACTTTTGCAGGACTTTGCTGGTCCAGATAGATATTTACCTCAGCTTATTGACAGAAAATTTGGCAGAAAGACTGTCTATGAACAGCAGTATTAATATTCTAAGGACTAAGCCCTGTGAATTTCCTAATACCAGTTCTTTTTTCCAGAACTCTCTCTGTGATTTCTCTTACGTTATTCTTTTTTATTTTAAATTTCTCTGTTTTATCATTTATTTTGGCTTGGTGGAATGAGAGGCAAGAAAGAAATGAAATCCATATTTTCTTCCTGTCGTTTCTTCACACAGCATGTATTTAGGGGTACCTATTGCATACATGGCAGATAGGATTCCACAGATCTCTAGGAGACTACATGCTGCTTGATGTGGTAAACATGTGAAAAGTGATGAATATTTACATACTCTAAATTACATGGGTCAAAAAAAAAAGAAAAGAAAAGAACAAATTTCTTTTCTATACCTGTTCTCAGTCCTACCAATAATGGTAGGGTGGATTTAAAATTCCCAATTAAAGGCAATTCAATATTTTTCATTTTAGAATAGTTTCTTATGTATAATTTGGTCTAATTTGGACACTCTTTAGTGAATCTGAAGTCTAAATGCTTGATCGGGGATATGTTCCCCTTTCACAAGAAGCATCTCTGAGTCCCTTCCCAAGATGGTTGGGTGTTTGCAGGGAAAGTGGCCATGCCCTCTGGCGATAAGGTGGGCTGCCTTCTATGCTCTCCTACCTCCTATCCACCAGAGTGAGGTTGGTCTGGTCGGGTTGCTGAACACTTTATGCCAGTATCTTCCCACATGGCTAATCTCACCTGGGTTCGTTTGTTTGTTTGTTTGTTTGTTTCTGTGGGTAGCGTGCTGTTGCTCACACCATCAAAATATATAGGCATCAAATAAATCTGTGTTGGAGAGATCCCAGCTTTTTTTATCCTACTCATCTAACCCAGTGTTACAGGGTCTCAGCTCCTGTGTGTCCACAGAGAATTCAAGGGAATTTGAGGGAGCCCTGCAGAAAGTACACACGTCATCTGGAATCACAGCTGTCTGTCTCAGACACATTTAAGACTTCTAGGCATCTTGGGTATAGAGGGGCAGAGAAGCAGAATGGGTGTTCTAGAAAACCTCAGGTTGCAGAGTCTAGTGTGTCAACAAGCTAACTTTCCACCTTCGGTCTAGGCCCAAGAAAAGCCAGGCCTTGGATTCTCAGGGAACCTGACTGTATTCTTACCCTGGGGGCATACACACAAAACCCTTATCCTCTTCCTTGCCTGGGAATGCTTTCTCCTGTCTTACCTAGCGGGAACTTCCCTATTATTTCTATTCTCTGCACTATGAGTTAGGGTAAAATTCTACCACTGAGTTTGCCAGGTTTGGCTTCTTATCTGAATTGGGGAGATATTGGAATTTCAAAACTCCTTTCTCTCTTCACCAAGCCTGGCTTTCAAAACCTGTTTGCACTATGGACTCAAAAGCCTATTTCCCCCCTTTGCTTTCATTCCTATTTTAACAATTTGAATCATTCCCAAAGCAATGATGCCTGTAACCAAATAGGGGGAACACATGAAAATACAGAAAAATATGTATCAGCCATGTTACAATGTCTACCTAAAACTATAGAGAGAAAGGACAAGGATCTAGATAGTTACTAGAGTACAATTGTAGTAAGAGTTCAAAAGCTGGACCACAGTGGGTTAGAACACTCAGGGATAGCTTCTCATGGATAGTGGGCCTTGATCTGGGTCTCAAGGGTGAAAGAATTCGGGTAGATATGAAGAAGAGGAAATGGATCCTCAATCGGGTTTATTATCTTCTTCCCCATATTCCCAGAGTTCTGTATTTATAACTCATGCACATTTCAATACAGGTTTTATTGTCTTCAAGTTACTCATGGGAGCGTCTTCCTGTAAGACATGGATAAACACACTTTGTATTTGTATCTATAGTATTAGTCAGCCTTGTGCGTGTATACATGAGGCCTTCGGTATTTAAAATTTAACAACGTGTTACAAGATTAGGCTTTTAAATTCTTTTCCCCTTAGCTCTCCCTTTCAAACTGCTGTGTTGCTTTACCCCTGTATTAAAAAAAAAAAAAAAATCAAAAAACAAATCTGAATATTTTATACTCTTAAAATACCAGTTTCTCAAATTCTCTTTTATCTTCTTAATATCCCACCATTTTGTCTATGGGATTACATACGACAGTCACCTCAAGTTATCAAATATTTTTATTGAGGTAAAATATGCATAACATGAAATTTACCATTTTAACGATTTTTAAGTATGCAGTTCAGTGGCTTTAAATATATTCACATTGTTGTGCAACCATCACCACCTTCCAACTCCAGAATTTTTCATCTTCCAAAACTGAAACTCTGTACTCATTATATAATAACTCCCCATTTTCCCCATTCTCCCACACCCCTGGCAAACACCATTCTACTCTCTGTGTCTATAAATTTGATTACTATATGTGCCTCAGATGAGTGGAATCATATAGTATTTGTCCTTTTGTGTCTAGCTTATTTCATTTTGCATAATATCTTTAAGCCTCATCCCTGTGGTAGCACGTGTCAGAATTTCATTCCTTCTTAAAGCTGAATAATATTTCATTATATGTATAGGCCATATTTTGTTTCTCTATCACCTTAAGTTTGTGGTGAAGATAAAGTGCTCATTACTATTTAGTGGGCATCTACATACAGCTCTGAGTATTTTTTGATGACTTGATCCTCTTTAGTTCTGATATATTTGACTATTTTACTCAAGGGCTTACCGTATGGTCCTTTCCATAAAGAATATGCCATGGGTGACCACCAGAAATAGCACTTCCTCTAAGGCAGTTAATAGCAGTTTTAAGGTCAAGTAACTTGGATTTTTAAAAGAAAAATAAAAATGTTTTTATTTTATGCTTTAAGTTTTCTTCTGGAAGTCATTGAAATGGCTGGAGACATCAAACTGATGTTTCCCAGACCACTAATTCTAAAAGAGCCTTTCCACAGAAGGGTATGTGAGGTCAAATCAATTTGTGAGTGTAGCTGCCAGTGGCACCTCTTGTAAGTTCTCATGGTACGTAAGCATTGAAAAAAGTCTCTGAGAAGTCTTGCTGCTTTATTAAGAATGCTTATTTTATCCAGCATTTCCAAGCACATATAAACTCAGAATCATTTCACCTGTTATTTTGGTAATACTTTGAAATATTTTGTATTAAAAGAAGGTAAACATCTTCAAGAGGATGACAAAAACGAGAGCCTCAGAGCCTTGAGCTGAGTGGATTATGACACAGAGACAAATGCAAGTTCCTCTAGTGTCCCACAATTAGGACAAAGCCACTTAAAGTCATAGTCAAAGAATTCACGTGTTATTTGTTTACAATAATATTCTTTAGCTAAACTGAAGAACTTATGTCCATACAAAGAACATTGTAGTAAACATAGATGTGGTAAATAATTACATTTTTGTCTGTGGAAGACATAGCAATGCTATTTAAATAAATAAATAAAGTTTATTGAAATAAAAGGTTGTTTAAATCAAATTTTTTCTTATATTCCTTTGATCTGTGAAGCAATTAATAAGTAAAAGCAGGTAAGCTCTTTGTGAGAAACATGTTCATCACACACACACTAAAAAATGGTTTTAGCCATGATTTCCCAGAATGGTAGAATCTAGTGAGTGAGACGAAGTGTAAGGTGGAAGGAGATTGTCAAAGCCTCGATTGTCGAAGCAGGGTCTATGTGAGACTCAGGGCAAAGGATGCATTTGAAAACAGTGCAAGGACAGCTAAAAAAAAAATTGTCTGTTTTCACACTTCTGAGAACCTCAAATACTGGTTGCTGAAGACTTTTCACAGCTTAGTAAATGTCTCATTGTTTTTAACCTCTGTTTTCTGCATTTTCCTGAGTAAACACCTTTAGTTTACTTTTAAACAAGCAAGGAGGTTACTGAGAGACAAGGAGGCAGGAAAATACATTCAGAAGCTATATTTTAGAAAGGAGAGCATCGCTGCGATGAAATGAGTAAACAGGCAGAAGCATAGAAGGACTGCAGGGGGGTGGAAAATAACTAACGCGCAACATCAAGTGTACATAGACCATGCAGCTATTAGAGGTTTAAGATGTTGTCCCCTAGGCTGACACTTGTAAAGGGTTAAGACTGAATCCTAGCTCAATGATAGATGTTCTATAAGAAACTAAGTTCTTGTGCTTTGTTTTCTGACCACAAGTATGCATGCAGTAGGTATTTGGTGAATTAATGGTGGTCTAACTTAGACTTCAGATAATATTATTAGACAGAAAAGAAGAAGGAGAAGGAGAGGAAAAGGAAAAGGAAGGGGAAGGGGAAGAAGGAAGAGGAGGAGGAGGAGGAGGAGGAGGAGGAGGAGGGGAAGAAGAAGAAGAGGAAGAGGAAGAGGAAGAGGAAGAGGAAGAGGAAGAAGAAGAAGAAGAAGAAGAAGAAGAAGAAGAAGAAGAAGAAGAATGAATAGATGGATGAAAAGGATCTTTATCAGGTAAAGTCATTCATAATAGAGCTAGGAAATACCTACTCCTTACAGTAAGCAAGTAACTGATTTGGAAGTTGAAGAAATGCCCCAAGAAAGAAATGTCATCCACTCATGTTTAAAGCAAGTCATAGGTCGTAGTTGAGTGACCACCTTCAGTGGGTGTCTCTTGCAAGAGTTTGTCTGAGGTAAATTGCATTGAGAAAGAAATGTCAAGTCTTGTGGGCAATCACAGTTAACTCGATAAGTATTACTCACAGTGTGAATGTCAGTTTTCTCATTGCTCTGCCTTAGGTTTCTGGATTCTTTTAAGGGGAAAAGTTGTTTATTGAACAAAATGTCCCAGGTAGCCATTAATTCATCAAACTGAGGCAGAATTTTAAACTTACCTGATTTAGGCTTGACATGGGTCCAAAAGTGAGTGGGTTCATGGGTCAGCCTGTCTACATCCCTGTTGTCACAGGCCTTGGACCTTGGGAAAGGACTTGTCACAGGCCTTGGGCCTTAGGAAAAGACATAAAACTGTTTGGGGTAGAATCACAATGACATCTGCTGAAGATATTTGACAGCCTATACTCATGCTCTTTGATTTGTAAGACTTAGAGACAGATCTCTACCTAATTTGAACAGAAAAAGAGGAATATTGAGGTCTATAAATTTGCTAGGGCTGTCATAACAAAGTACCACAGACTGGGTGGCTTAAACAACAGAAAGGTATTTTCTCACAGTTCTGGAGGCTGGAAGTCCAAGATCAAGGTGTTGGCAGGTTTGGTTTCTTCTGAGGCCTCTCTTTTTGGCGTACAGGTGGCTGTGTTCTCTCTGTGTCCTCATATGGTCTTTCCTCTGTGCTTGCTCATCTCTGGGGTCTCTTAATGTGTCCAATTTTTTTTTCTTATAAAGACACAAGTTGTGTTGGATTAGAGGCCTCCTGGATGCATTCATTTTAACTTAATCACCTCTTCAAAGATCCCTATCATAAAATATAATCACATACTGAGGTACTGTTGATTAGGTTTTCAACATGTGAATTTGCAGGATTGGGGGTGAGGGAGCACAATTCAGCCCACAATAGGCTTGTTTGATCAAACCATCTAACTGGCAAGATGAGAGCTAGATTGGGAAGACCAGGGATTAAACGTGCACAAGATGTTTACAAGATGACACACTTTGATTGGTCAAGATTCAGCCAGTGCCCACTTCCAGATTAGTCACTGCAGCCAGGAAGGCAGACCTCATCTGGAACATGTTTCAGGAGTGAGCGGGATGGGGAGGAGGAGCAGTTCTCCCATTGAACCTTACCTTGAGGGGAGGTGTGACCCAAACAGATACCCCAATGTGTCTTTTGCAGGGTCAAACAGTCATGGAAGCCAAAACATTTCAATGCAATATAATGACAGCTCTAAATAGTGATCTAATCTAACTTTCAGCAGGAAAATGCAGAGTCCTAGGGCATCATTTGGTGGGAATACCCAACAGAGTTTTTGTTATTTGGAGAGGTGAGGGATGGTTAATGAAGACTTCACATTGATAATGAACTTAAAGGGAATTCCTAGGAGGAGAAGGCTGGTCAAGTGAAGTGAGGTGTGGAGAAGATGTGCAAAACGCTGGTATGGGAGCTTTTAGGGGGACTGTAGGTATTTCAACAGAGTAGAGTAGAATGTAAAAGCTGAGGATGGAGAACTCATGTCTTCAAAATAGGCAGAGATTGGAAGGTTCCCAGTGGGTGTATTTTTTACTGTTTCTCAAGGCAACAACAAAGTTCAGAACTTCCATTAAACTAAAGACATAAAGGGAAAGGAGAGAAAAATGGAAAGCGTAATTTGGTGTGGGTTCTCTTATAAAGCTTAACATTTCCCATAGCCTGTGTGGAGAAATACTAGTCTGACATTAACCGTGACTCTGGACTGGGAACATCTCCTCTTTGGTTCTCAGTTTACTCATTTATTTCAAACGAAATATTTTGGACCGTCTGAACTTTTAAGACCCCACTAGGTCAGTTGGTTGCTACTTATCTTTCTGTCCAACAAATATGTAGCTTGAAAACTGGTTATCAACTCCATCTGGCCTCCGTACTGACCTCTGTTTTGGAATGCAAAGATCTGTATTTGGCACAGGTCCTTGTGCATGAAAAACTGCAGACTAATCATCCAGGCTTAAATGTGAACAATGGAATATTAGTGCAAAGTCCCCATACTGAAATTGACATGTGAGAAATCCAGACAGTTCTGATTTAAGCATTCAGAAGGAGAGGGGTGTTTGGACTGCAGTAATGAGAGAAGCTTCACGAATGGGTGGGATTTCAACTGTAAGCTGTAAGGATTGTTGTAATTAATGTAGACAAAGACAGGGAAAGAGGGGCTTTTCAGGGAAAAGGGGGTTGGGCACCAGCTGGAGTGGAGTGTGCATGAGAGAACAGAGGTGAGAAAGGGAAGTTTATCCCAGAGAGAGACACTCAGGCCTGCAGCATTCACCTACTGCCCTTCTGAATATCACTGCACACTATCTCTTTTAAATATTCCAGACCATTTTTATACCATTGTTTGACACTTCTTTTGTCACCTGCTGGGGATCAACCTCCCAAGAAGTTGCTCCTACTCATGGGAGGCAGCGACTTAGAGTCGTACTTCCACAGTGCAAGATGGTCTCCTGCTTTGTCAGCCCTGCAT
The DNA here is from genome assembly GCF_964194185.1 of Rhinolophus hipposideros. Classification (NCBI taxonomy): domain Eukaryota; kingdom Metazoa; phylum Chordata; class Mammalia; order Chiroptera; family Rhinolophidae; genus Rhinolophus; species Rhinolophus hipposideros. The sequence goes on along the minus strand of NC_138063.1, from coordinate 23,153,407 downwards.
TCCCCCTGGACACTCAGCTGAGGTCACTGAAAACCCTTGCCTTCCCTCTCAGTCCCATACAGGCCCTAGCCAACCCATTTAGACTAACATTACATGAGGGGCATGTGAGGGCTGCCATCTCTATGACCACAGCCCTCGTCACTGACAATCATGACTAACATGACTAGGGGCCAAGTTGTGCTAAAGACTTTTACAGTTACTCTTTTATTTAATCCTTCCAGGAGTGCTATGAGATGGGTTCTATGTTATTATCTCCCTGTATTCAAGGGAGAAAATACTGCTTAGGGATGTTCAGTGACCTGCCTAAGGTCACACAGGTGGGAACTGGTGGAGCTGGGACTTAGACCCTGGCCGCTCCCTGCAGATGACTCACAGTCACCGGGCTTGTTCGGTCACAAAGGATGGACATTCAGGATGGGGAACAACCCTCCCAGGGTGGCAGGGGTCACTTGCCATTACACAGAATATCCAAACCTTAGTTAATTGATGTGGGATATCTGCTGTTTCTTCCTCTATGGAATATTTGGTTGGTGGCTATGCTGGGGCATAGTCTGGAAGATTTGGGGGTAGAGTTGGGCTCTAAAGAAAATACAGAAAGTTTGCTAGATAAAAGAGGAAGAACATCTGTATTTCAAGTGTGGAATTTTCATGGAACAAGTATGGAGGTGGACATTATTGTGGAAAAATGAGGACCCCAAGAGGCACTGAGTTGGAGCATGGATCTGGAGTCAGGTAAAGTTGAGTTCCAACCTTGAACTTACCAAATCTATGGGCAAGGCACAACTTCTGTGAACCTCAGTTTCCTATTAGGTAAAGTCGTGCTATTAGAAAAGTTATGGTAAAGATTGTTCTTTTAAAAACATTAAATTCTGGAACAGTGCCAAGCAAAACAGTGCTGAACTACCATTTCAATTAATGGTTGCTATATTTTATAATTGCTTTTGTGATTGAGGAGTGAAATCTTAACCGGCTCCCTAGGCACAAAATGATCACTCCTACCTGGAAACTTCCACTTACCATCTCATTGATACCCCTTCAACCTTTGTCGGTTCACCTGTGTTGCTATTTCATTGACAAATACTTATTTAATCCCTATCAGATATCAAGCACTGTGGAGACAAAGACAAATAAAAGAAGATCCTCTGATAGTTGCTTTAGCATACACACTCACACACACACACACACACACACACACACACACACATCTTGTCTCCCGTCTAGAATATAAAAAAAAAAGTCTTTATCACTGTTCTGCATGCTGGGGAAAACCAAGTATGTATAGTCAAAAATCCTGGTTTTGCTAATTGGTAGTTGAGGAGGAATCCCAACCCCAGACAGGCTCTTATTTCCAACGATTTTCGTGTGTGTGTGTGTGTGTGTGTGTGTGTGTGTGTGTGTGTGTGTGTTGGTGGGATCAGCCATCTGGATTAGTCTTCCGTGACCTGTTCCCACTAGGAGTCTTTACATAGGAGGCAGCCACTTTCTTTTCCATTGACCAGAGGGCACACAGATGCCCCCTCGCAGCTCCCAGAAGGGCTCTGAGAATAAGCTGGCCCTGAGGTCCACAGGCGGGAGGTCATCTACTGTGGTCAGAGCCTGAGGCTGGGTTTCGGAGGCTGGAGGATCCCCAAGGCTCCATGGGGCAACTCTAGGGAAATAGGCCTTTGTGAAATGCTCCTTTGATGAGAAGCATAATATAAATACAAATTGTTATTATGTCAGCTTCTGAGGAGCCACTTCAATCCATTTGGGCACCTTTGATTTTATTCTCCAATTGCTTTCCTCCTTTAAAAAAACTTAATAAGAGCATGTTTTATCTGGCCTCCAGGGAGTAATTTATTTATTTAAAGTAATAATAAAGTTTCAGCGTAATCCCTGGTTCCCAAGGGGGAAGGAGACTCTTTGAACGACTTAGTTTTCCCATCCTTGAAGTGCCAGGGAGACCAAGCCGCTGCTGGCTGCTGCGGTGGTGTCCTGGAGCCCACTGCCATGGCAACGGCCAAAGCCTCTCGGGCCACTGGGAAACAGGGGCATGGAAAATGGGCTCATAACTCTCTTCTTTCCCTCTCTCTGCAACAAGTTTCCCCTTCAAGGAAAACATGGGGTGAAGTGGGATGAGGCCCCGGATCAGCCTGAGGAGCCTCCTAGCAACTGAGAGAGCTCATCACCAGTCCAGCTCGGGCTCCGGGGGGTGGGGGGGTAAGCCTACACAGAGAGCAGGTCTAGGAAGATGGGCGGGGCGACTACTCTGGACTCTTCCCAGCGCAGACTCAGATGTGGGGCTCGGAGAGGTGGAAGAGTGGACCCAGCCTAGGGACATGGGAAGAGTTCAGCGATCTCAGACTCCAGCACGTGCTGAGGGATGAGAAGTGCCCCTCTACGAAGAAAACCACTGTTATTTGAGGCTTATCTGCCAGCCAGTGTTTTAAGTATTTCATGTGCATCATCTCATTTAACATTCATATGAAGCACGTGCCACTGTGGTTCCTACATTAGGGATAAGTAAAATGAAGCTTATGAAATTTAGGTAACGTGCCCAATGACACTTATTAAAGTCAGTTAACTTTCCCAAGGTCAGACAGTTAGGAATTGATAGACTTGGGATGCAAAACTAACGCTGATTCTAGAAGCCAAGTTTATAACTATATATATACATCGCCTCTCACGTTGGATTGCTTAGAGAAGGCTCATGAGAGTGGTTATATCAGTTAAGAACACTTTTATTGCAAGTAATAATAATAATCACTGCTTGCAGTGACTTAAATAAATAGGAGTTGTTTTTTCTTTCCTAATAAGAGCCTGGAGGTATGCGCCAGCAGATACACCTGCAACAGGTCCGTGTGACGGAGGCAGTTTCCTTGCCCTTTGTCTCATGGGCATCACCTTCTTGTCACAAGAAGGCCGTACACCTCCACACATCACATCTGTATTCAAGGCGGGAAGATAAAAAGGAGAAAGGTTGGTGCCAGCACTGTCTGTCTCCTTCCTACAGGAAAAAAGAATGCTTTTCCCGACCAACCTCACCCCAACGAAAGCAGACTTCGTATGTGTCATTGACAAGAAAGGGGTCACACAGCCTCCACTAGCTGGAAGGAAGGCAGAGGAAAGCAAGAATTTGTCTTTCCTCTTCCTACATTGCAAGGGCAGGAGAAGCTTTATGCAACCTCTGCACAGCTAAAATGTGCCCTGGGTATTGGATGGTCAGAGAGAGGGGAAAGGTACCAGAGAGGAAAGATGAAGTATAAGAATAGTGAGGCAGAACTAGGTCTGGATCCCAATTTTGCATGGAGAATTGATGGGAGCATAGACTGGAAAGCCAATTGAGACCTGGATTGTAGTGGAATTTAAATATCAACCCCGAAAGCCAAATTTCATCTTTATAGGCGTGTACTCTTGTTTCTATACACCCACCAGCCACATTCTCTTGCTCCATGTTTTAACAATATGCATGTGTTAATTACTTTAATTTGCTAAATTTCAAAGAACTTGCTGCGAAGCTTGGGGCTGAATTCCACTGTAGGAAAAATGTTCTAGGTTCATATAAGAATAGATTCTGTGTGCTCCGTTTAAAGTCGATTATATTACTTTCAATAAATAATGGGAATATTCTTCCTTTTCTATTTCCATTTTCTCATTGGGAATGTCCCTTCTATAAGACGAGAGAATCTGCCATTGATTAGAGGAATTAAGACTAAGAGACAATGACAATAGGGGTCATGTTAGGTGACAGGATATGGTGTGATTTATTATTATTACAAAATTTTCTTTCAAGTTGAATTGTATTTTGGTAAAAAGAAAAGAAAAAATGTTTAGGGTCATTGAAAAAAATATATACGGTCAAGTTACCATAACAGTGGTTCTAATAGAGAAACGGGTGAGTCTTAAATGTAATTGTCAGAAACTTTTATAGAGGTGGCACTCTTACCAGCAGGCTTGGGGGTGCACTTGGGGAGCCCTCTCTTGACTACACCTTTATGTGGACATTTTCTCCCCCTCCTGCCACCAGTTGAGGCCCTCTGTGGCTTTTTGGTTTCTTTCAACCTCTCTAGGACTATTCTAGACTTTTGTTGACATAGAGGTGATGCCAGCGCACTGCCACAAACGGGCCCTCAGTGTCCCCCTTCAAAGTTGATGTCTTCTCCTCCCAGTGCAGGGAAGGATGGGGAGGGAAAGGTCCTCTTCTACAACCTGCGGGGTAACCGAAAGTCCAGAGTGTCTCTCACTGGGTCCCCTGTTGAGCTCTTCCCTGGCATCAGGCTGCCTTCCACTTTAATCACACCTGTGTGTAAACTGCCACCCTTCGCCACCTTTCTTAGAAGAAAGCTAATGGGGTTCAGCACTCTGGGTTCAGACCCTTAATGGGTGCTTTGGGAGACTGCAGGGAGACACCGCAGTGTACATAGCCCAGCTCAGCTATGGCCTCACCCCTTCAATATCCAGCATGCCTGTCATATGACTGTCCACGGTCAGGCAGCCCTGGAGCCTGTGACCCAGCCCACCTCTCCGGTGCTTTCCATGGCTGAGAGCAGGTTTCACTGGCCAACTGGCCGTCCCAGCACATCCATCCCCTCACCACCATCACCACGTCTCCCAGGGCAGAACTCACAGAAACTACTGAGATCTGGTGTCCTCAGACTCTCTCCAGTTTTGGTTGCACATACACATTTTCCTATTCCTCTGCAATGTGCATTATTGCCCTAGAGTTTGTTTGTTTTTGTGTTTTTTTTTTCCAGACAGCAGACAGGGCATACATCTCCAATAAAAGAAGTTTAGGAATGTGTGACTTGATCCAAATGTGCATGTATCTATCGCTTTCTTCTCTAATAAACCTCTATGCTGTGTAAGGCCCTACAGTAGGTCATGGGGACACACATGGATAGAATCCAGTTACTGCCTTCCAGAGGATTAGAAGTCATGAGTTAATAACTAAGGAGTTAAATGTTGAGGAAAACTTCAGAATTGGAGAAGCAAATAACATATATAGCTCTCCTGAGAGTCAAGCCAGCAATATCCTCTCCACATTATAGGTTTTATAAACTATGTGCTTCCTACCTACTGCCTTCTAACTCTTGCTTTCTTGGTGGATCAAGGGAAGGCCAGTTGAGTTCTGCCATGTCACTCCTCCACTTAGGAACCTTCTGTAGCTCCCATCTACCTACACATTAGAACCTGAGTACCTGTCATTGCCAGACCTTCATGTTTATTTTGAACCCCCCTTTCCAACTTGTACCTACCAATACACCCTCTGCCACTCTACATGATGTCTTGCTTAGGATCCCTCCTGTGTGTCATGAAAATTTGTATAAAGAAAGGACAATCTAAGTGCCTCTGAAGAGAAACAACATTAAGCTATGACTGGGCCATATGTGTCCAGGAGCACTCGCACTGAGCTCACAGTTTCTTTGGGCTTGCTGGGTTGAGTTTTGTAAGTGCCTCATTGCCTTATTGCCTCCCAAGGATGTCTTTATTTTTCTGGGTTTATACTCAAGTACTCTTCACTTTCTACTCCACCTTCTGTCCCCACCTAAAGCATTTGCCACTGGTCACAGTGCTTTTATGTAGAAAAGTGGAATTGTTTCTCATCTCCACACACTTTTCTGTGCTTTTATTGAACAAGTGTTGACTTTAGAGCTACCTGTCAGAAAAGCGAGAAATAAATTTGTTAAGAGATGCAGGCTTAACATTAGATAAAGAAAAGCCACCTGAACTACTCATTGTCTAGACTGCTTATGGAATTCTAAGCATCATCAGAGGTAATTTCTGCACATTGTACTTCTAATCAGTATTCTCCCTGTTTGAAAAAAATGAAGTACTGATTACTAAATTCCTTTATCTGCCCAATATTATTAGATTATTCAAGAAGCCAAATGGAATGGTAGATGTAATCCTGGGCCGACTATCTGGGCCTTGGCCATCGAAGATCATTGCTTGAGAGCAATCTCCAAAGTACCTGGTGGAGTTGCCAGGTAGGACAACATCTCCTACTCTGTGAGGAAGGAACAAATTTTGGAAGATGACCATTTCTCTCGGACTATATAAAGTCTAGAGTATTAAATACTCTTTTTCAGTAGATTTACTTATTAAGCATCTTTGCCCACACATGGATGGCATTCTATGACTAAAAACGCTCTAAAGCTACAGATTTTATAAGACACCATCTATAAATCACATTGTGTGTTCACCACCCAGAGTCATATGACAGAATTGAACACCTGAAATCTTTGTAACTTTACTAACAATTGTCACCTCAATAAATTGTAATTAAAAAAACACCAAAAACTACAGATTTTATTCTAACCTCTTTATTTCACATTTGAGAAACTGAAACCCTGAGTGGTTAAGTGTCTTCAAAAATATACAGTTTTGGAGGAAAATCTATGGTGACGGCAATTATTTAAGCGGGAGATGGATATTATACATTAGTGCTACTGTCCTTGTAACTATTTTCATTTGTCATTCCTTTCTTTTGGCGTCCCTTCTGTGTTTGCAGCACAAAGCAAGCATGCTTTGTCCCTGACATTCCTTAGGGAACCAAGTTTTATTCTCTGCTTCTTGTTGTGAAACTACCTGCCTAGAAGTCAACCCAGAGTTTCTGGAACCAAACTCTATTTCTAATGGAATGAATCTTTTATATAGCAATTCCTTGTCTTTATTATTTGGCTTTCCCTTTCGCATTTCAAAATGCATTTTTTAAAAAAAATCAAATGCCTTATTTGATCTTTATACCATCCCAGTGAGACAGATAAAGCAAGTGTTAGTAAGGCACATTACATATAGTAGCAAAATACCTGTAAAAGTAGAACTAATTTTTTTAACAAGAGAATTTCATTGTATAGGTGAGTACAGCAAGTCACTTTGGAACCTTTCAAGTTTGTCTCTTTCCTGAACAAACAGGTGGGCCCTCCTTATTAGAAAGACGTAAAGTGAGTAAGCCTTTGCTTCCTTTCAATACCCTGTAGTATGCTTAGATCAGGGCTGTCCAAACTTTTGTCAACGTTTTTCACCAAGGGCCATATGCGGTAAAATACACAAACAGCCAGGCCACACACTCGAGGTGAAGTACGTATTGCCTCACCTGGTTGATTTAAGTAAACTAAATAAATTTTTGGAATTTGCTGCGGGCCGATTAACAATGGATTGCGGGCTGCAGTTTGGACACCCCTGGCTTAGATGAAGAAGAGATGAGTACGTTGGCCTAGGTGCCAAGGGGTTCGCTGGGAAGCAAGGGAGACTCAGATTCTAATCATCCTCTTCTAGATCGTCTGTGATAGATTGGGATAGGTCAACTGATATTTGTTGGTAAGAAAAAAAATTTAAACATTCTAGAACTATTTGTCTGGTCTCGACCAAAGGACCTGGAAGTCTTGGCGTAGAGAACCCAGAAAGAGTGCTGCTGGGCTGAGACGTTCAACCACTGACAGCTGTAATTAGGGAGTCACAAGTAAGGAGACCCACTGCAGCCCATAACAGGATCTGGACCAGAGAAGACATCATTTCAACTTTTAAAAGAACACAGGGGACAGTGGGGTGTGGGACCCTTTTCCATGGCAGCACCTGTGGCAATAGTAGAAACAAAGGCAGCTCAGCTGGGGACCATTAATGGACATTTCAGGATCCCAAGGTCTCTCTCCAGACATTTAGAATGAAGACCGGCCCACGGGCAGAAATTCTTGAGTAATTAAAGAAAGAGACACCTCAGGAGGTAGACACCAGAATCCCTGCTGATAAGGAACGTGCAGGATCTCCAGGAAGATGTCTCTGACTACCTGTAGATGAGGGACAGCTGAGGTGAGATGTAGGATCTAGGTGAAGGTCAAGTGCAGCCCAGGCCCCTAACCTCCTTTCCCAGCACATTGCTAGCTCTCCGGTTGGCACAGTGCACTCAGTTTACTTCTAATGACTCTGCCTTAACCACGCTCCCCATTTCTCATGCCTAGGAGTGGAAATGTGACCTTGCAGTAGTGGCAAATCATAAATCCTGCCAGGCCTTTGTCCTGCTCATGGGTTGGCTGTTGCTCATCTGATTGTTCATATTGTTAGGGACAGTTCTCGGAAACCATTAGATGTATCATCTAAGGTCCCTTAAACATAGCCCTGGGATGCTGAGAGCTCCCGACCTGCTTGTGGAGTCTGGAGGGAAAAGATGATTCTTCTTCTCCAGCCCCTTCCCTGACAGTGAGACCTGGGGCACCTTAAGATTTCAGCAGAGTCTGAGGGGCCCCCGAGAGTGCATCGTCCTGGCTCCTGCAGACTTCCATTGTGGTTATTAGTATGCATAATAATGGCAGTTTAGTTCTTTTCCCTTGAAGATAGCTTTTAAATTTGCTCTGTTGGCCTCTTGATGAAATAGCTTCATGCATATTAATGACATCTTTTATTTACTGAGCAGCACCATTAAGCACTTTGAAATACCAGATTCCACCCAAGGTCTCCCGGGAGACAAGCCAATATCTGTAGACTTATTGGATGAATGGGAAACTGAGGAAACAAACCCAAAAGAAAAGCTCAGTAACTTCCTAAAAACAACACAGAAAGTCCCTTAACGACATATGCTGTCGGCTAACAGGTGGTTCTGGTCTTGATGGGGTAGCATTATGTTGGGCTTCTTGCATGTCCCTTCATTCTAAAAACAGGCTTTTGTGGAGCCCTTGCTATGTGTATAGCACGTATGGGGCATGGAGTGCAGAGGAAGGTGAATATAAGACTCAGAAGACACAAGAGGCACACGGAAAGACATACTCTGTTCAAGGAACAGCCAAGTCCCTGGTTATCCTGAGAGAGAGGTCAGAGAAGAGAAAGCAATGTCTGAAAGGTAAACTGTCACCAGACTGTTACAGAATTTGAGAGATTGCTACCCCCAAATGCCCATGTTTCTTGACTCCACATACAGGAGTGCAGCCATTAAAAAAAAATGAGTTTGCTACAGATGGCTTGGAAATGGTATCCATGACATAGTGCAAAATGGGGAAAAAATGCTGCAGCCCCATGATTTCATGTTTATTAACTGTATGTGTATATGTTTATGGGATTATATCCGTACACTATCCATGTAGACAAATAGATGAAGATAGGTAGGTAGACAGATGACAGGAGGTGAGAGAGAGAGTGAGAGAGCAAGAGAGACAACTAAGAAAAGTAGGAAGAATTTACATGCAACTAATGGCAATAGGAAGAGAGGGGTGGAAAGGATCACATTCTTAGTTTTTATGTCACATAGTATTTTAAGTCAAATTAGGAGTGATTTCTTTGCGTTTTAGTATTTTAAAAGTGAAATGTTCAAAAGTAAATACCTAAGAGGCATGGTCCCCACCCTCAAGGACCTTAAGACCCAGGAATGCAGGCAAAGAAGCATTAACCTCATGATCAGAAAGAATACAATAAAGGCACTAGTCGTAGTCAAGGAGTGTTTTCTTGAAAAGGTCAGTATGAGATACAATGGTCACATGTTGAAGAAAATTATATTGAAAAAAGTTTCCCACCAGGAATATTGACTAAGGACTTCATTCTTTCGTCTCTAGAAGGGTAGCTACCAGAGAATTGCCTCTTTGGGCTCTGGGGTGGCTTCACTCAGCTCCACCCACCTCAGGAGGAAACCACGAGCCAGCCCTAGAGCTCTCCAAGTTTGAAAAGGGTTGCACCTGCCCTTTCTAGGCCCTTTTTCCAATCCTACAACCACTGCCCATCTGTCTGGAAGGACGACTAGAGGTGAGTGAGGGCTGATCTGAGGGAAGATTTTGGTGGCTTCACTGATTTAAATGTTCCCTGGAACTCTCAGCATTTCTTGACATGAGTCACAACCAAATTACAGGTAACGTCACAGAAATTAACTCTGTGCTGTGTGTGTATGAATCACACAAGGGCCCGAAAGGTGGCAAAACTGTAGGTTGAGGGAGGGCAGCTAAGCTGACGCTCTGTGCATGGTGTGGGCTGTATATGAATAGTGGCTCCTGCTGCTGATGGAAACCCTACCCTTCTGGGCAGAGACACATGTCATCTTTGTAAAAGTTCTAAGTAAAAAATCGCATGCAGGGGAGGATGTAGAAAGGGCACAGAAGGATACCTTATTCTGACAGGACAACCTAAGATGGTTTCAATGGGGAGGAAACACACTAATTAGTAAAGGATTGGATTTTGATCAGCAGAGAAAGTAGGAAGGATATTCTAGAAGAAGAAATGCCGAAGTACCCAACATTCAAGTAACAGCTAACCCTTAAACAGCCTTTATTCTATGTTCTTCACATATAGTGAATGAATTAATCTTTAAAATGATCCAGTGAGATAGGTGCTATTCATATACCCATTTTGCAGATGAGAAAGCTGAGGCACAGAAAAATTGAGTGGTTTTCCTAGGATCCCGAAGGAAATAAATTGTACAACTGGGATTCAAACCGAGGGAATTTGACTCTAGGGTCTACTTCTTGACCTCTCGGAACTTTTTAGTAAGTAGAAACATAATGGAGTCCAGGTAAAGTTGTGGTGGGAAACATGGAAGGTAAATAGTGCTGGTACCCAGAGCAGCTCCTCCCTGAGATGGCTGGAACAGAGGCAGTAACCTTAAAAGGTAAGATGGTGCTGCGATGTGGCTGCCCTTGGATGCTGAGGAGAGGTTCGGGAACTTACTCTGAAGGAGCAGGAAGCCACTGGACATGTTTTTAGAAGACTACTCACATACTCTGATGGTTGTCTTAGAAAAATATCTCTAGCGAGGACAGGAGAGGTGAAGGACTGAAGATTTGGAGGCCAGTTACATAGGAGAAGCTGAGCACCTGAATTTGAGTCGTCTCCACGAGAGGAGACAGAGGAAGGTGAGGGTCCTTTGTAGAAGAGAAATGGCTTTCCGTCTGTTTCCACCTCACTGCTGGGTCCCTGGTAGGATGCGAAGGTGCCAGGCTGTAAACAGGTGACAACCAGTAGCATTGGTTGTCAATAGCATTGTCTTCAAGCAGTTCCCTGGCCTACTTTAGGCCTCAGTTGACTTATTTGATTGGGAAAACAATCCTGCCTCATCCACACCCTCTTTCTCCAGCTTTGAGGTTAGAAAATGGTTCTGTGTCCCATGTGTCTAAGGAAGTATTTCAGAGAACCTCATAGCCCAGCTGGTGCAACTTCAGCTTTTCCTGGTACAGGTTCTGTGGGGACGCAACTCAGATAATTTGCTGGTGGGTGGGGGTTGGGATGTGGGGGATTTGGGGGTGGGGAGGTAAGGGGTGAGGGGTTGGGGGGTTGAAAGCAGATGACGCCCAGGCCCAGGCCCAGGCCCAGACCCAGTTTTGCTCTGTTCCATTTGTAATGTCCTCACACTGTAAATTGCAGACATTATAGCCAGGCACTGTTTTTATGGCTTCCTTTCATCCTGAAATGTTCCCGTGCTACATTTTCATGTAACTTATGCACCTCGAATGTTGTAAAAACTGCCGTAAAAGTCAATATAAATGCAATAATGTCACGTCAGTCAAAGGCAGCGGAGCAGCCCTTTTGAGCAAACAATTGGGAAACCAGAGGGAAAACTCAATTGCTCCATGTTGCAAATTGATTAAAGATATGAATCAGAAAATTAAAGGGCTTTTGGAGTTTAGGTTATTACTAACTGCTTTACTTTATGGAGCAATTACTTTGATTCTATCTTGAGTCCAGTAAAGTGACTGCCGGCATATGGCGAGATGGGGCCCTGTGTCTTTCTTATTAATGTGAATTACTCAAGATCAGGCTAAATGATTGCATATGTGCATCTTAGCCATGCGAGTTCATTTCTTAAGCACCGTATTTAAAATTATAAAGAAATAATTTATAGCCAGAGTCACATCTCCATTAGACATTCTTCTCAAACCTACACGTTCTTCTCATCAGCCAGGAGGACCGATCCTGTGTTCCAAGAGCAAGAGGTTGCGACAGTCCCCTGCGTGGTTAGTTTGTATTTCTGAGGCTATGCTGGAAGCTCAGGGAGGCCTGGGGTATTGTCACCAGGGGTTGATTTGTGCTACCACCAGGTTCAGCTTGTTGGGTGCTGAAATGTCATGCTCTCCTGATTGTCTCAGTACGTACAAGTCTGTCATTAGACAGCCATTCCTCTAGAACCTAAACCTTTTGGTACTAAGCTTCTTGTATAAGTATCATAGGATCAAATAAACTTGAGCACAGAAAAAAAAACCCTTAGCAATAATTAATATGGCTCTTTGGGCCTTGGCGGCCAGGAAGCTAAGAGCTAAATTTAATATTTAGTTGTAGTAATTACCCCGTGCTGAATTCCTGGCCTAGTGTGGGGCCAGGCACATGTAGTGGGTGCTCAGTGAAGGATGGCTGAGTAAAAAAATGAGAGATAATAACTAATAACTAGTTATGTTTATTATTGCTTCCGGTGAGTGCGAGTTTGCAGGTATGCTAAGTGCCTCTAAACATGGCTGAAATTAATTTTCACAATAGTCTTCTCAGCTATTTTCATGACCGTTTTACAGATAAGGAAGTAGGCTCATGGAGGTAATGTGACTTGCCCATATTCTCCCAGCTTGGATTTGAAGCCAGGTCTCTATGACCTCAGAACCAGCACTCTGGGTTACTGCCTGATCACGTGGGGGGGTGGGGGTGGGACAAAAGTAGGACGCTCATACGGGCTTGAAATTAAGGGAAGTAAGATTGCCCTGAGAGTTAATTTGGAAATATGTGGCATATTACAATGGATATTATCTGTCTCCTTATAGCGAGGAAAGTTTTCATATGAATAGATCTTGATTATAAGTGGATTAAAAGTTCCAAGACATCTTTGGGGAAAATGGATCAGAAGGAGTGTTGTTCAGCAGTAGAAGCACTGACCAAATGAGAATCACGGAGGCTGGTGTGGGTAGTACCCACCCAGCAGCATCTAAGAGACTGTGTGCTATGGCATGGGCTTTGCCCATCAAAATTCTATTGGTATCTGAATCTAAAACCATCAACTGTCAAAATCCCCTTGTTCTGATCCCAGAACCAAGCAACCTCACCAGTCAACCTTCTGGTCTGGTTTTGGCATGCCAGGTATGTCTGTCTACAGGCAGGAATGTGCTGGCTGTACCCAATCTGATTGGCACAGGAGTTACGGTATTGGGGGTAAACTAATTAATGAGCAGTCTGACTTATGCAGTGCCTATGAGGTTAACTGGAGACCGTTCCTCACTAGCCTATTCATTCTTGGATGCTGAGCAAACTAGCTTTCTGAGTCTGCAAGCCTGGGAGGCTGATTCTGGACTGCAAAGTTCACAAGGTTAGGAAGGCAAGCCTGGGTGTCCCTTCCTCGACACTCAGCTTCACCTTTATTCAAATTCTTACAAATTATTCTGTCTGCTGTCTTCAGGAATGATCATGAATCTCCTCATCGCTACAGTCATGGGCTATGTAACGATGGGGATATGTTCTGAGAAATGCATCATTGGACAATTTTGTCCTTGTGTGAACATCATAGAGTGCACCACACAGAGCTACATGGTCTAGCCTACTACACGCCACGGCTATGTGGGATAGCCATTGCTCATAGACGACAAGCCTGTACAGCATGTTACTGTACAAAACAACACGAGATTGAATCAAGCACAAGAGAAAATGGTGCCATCAAGAGACGTGGTAAACACAAGGTGTAGGAGGCTTCTGCTGACATGACACAACCTACTGTTTTGCAGCAAACTACTTTTTATTAATCGAAAGAATATACTCTAAAAGAATGATAAAAGGGATAGTATCGTAAATACATAAACCAGTAACAGTTGTTTATTATCATTATCAAGTGTTACGTACTGTGCGTACTTGTATGTGGGGTACTGCGATACGACCGCCCGATCAGCAGGTTTGTTTATACCAGCATTACCCCAAATACATGAGTGATATGTCATGCTCTGACATTGGAATAGCTACGATGTCACTAGGTGGTAAGATATTTTCAGGTCCGTTGTAATCTTATGGGACCACCATCATCGATGTGGCCTCTCTTTGACCGAAACACCATTATATGGCACATGACTGTATTTTCTTTGTTTGGCCTGAGATGTGCCTTATAAATAAGTTATTTCAAATGCTTTTTGTTTTAAAAGCAAGTAGCTTTGAAACAAACATAAACCTACAGATATGCCGAGATGAGAAAAGCTCGAATCAGCAAGCTCATTTTCAGGGGAGAGGGAGAGGGACCATAGAACACCCTGCTGTGATCAGGGTCCTGACAGAGAAGGGTGCAGAGGAGTTACAGTGGGGAAAAGCAGACAACAAATAGGAGAGACAGTGCCAAGCACTGTCTCTAAAATCTTGCCAAAGGAAGACCCAATTGTCCTGCATCTACCATCCTACCCACCCATTCATTCATCCCCGCCAACCGCCAACTAACACTTGCTAAGAATCAGTCATGTGCCAGAAACTGTTGTGCCTGGGGACATAGACGGCAGTTAATGGTGCTATTAACAAGGCAATTCAACTCTCTTCTTGCTAAATTTTTGATGCCAGGTCGTACTCATCACACAATGATGAAAAGGGTATTTTAGGCACCTGACACATCTCCACTCAGCGCCGCTCTCAAACTCCAGAGACCCCGTACATCCTAGCCACTCCTGTGTCTTCTCTCCGCAGGGGACCAAGAGCACTGCAACAGGCAGAAGAATAAACTTCTATGTAAATTTCCCAGCTTGGTGGGAAAAGGGTTTGAAGTTCAGGATCTGGGGATTCTTGGAGATCCTCAAATGATTTCTTAGCCCCTGATGGCCTGTGGGTATCACCAGCTCTAAGAATATAGCTGGAGATATCCCCCAGGCCCTCATGGCAGCTGGATTCTAAGGCTTCACAGTGTCCTCTGTGCTACAGGAACGGTACACTCTTGTCCTTTTTCATCATCTCCAGGACCCTTGCCTTACCTTTCCTTCCTCCGGCCCCATAATTACCTCATCTCTTTAATTTACCAGAGCTTTGTCCAGAATAATTTCATCAAGGATGATCTCAAGAGAAACCAATGCTGTTGGACATGTGGGAACTCAGGAAGCTTGTAGAGTGTCTTGTCTTCATGCCTCTGGATTGCTTGCACATTCTGACTTGGCCTTTATTTGGTGGCTGCTGAAGGGGTGGGTAGAGTACAGATGAAGGGGAGGGGTGTTTTCAGTAAATAGAACTGGTTTGCTCTGTGAAGAGTCTTAGGGTGGAGAAGAGGTCATTTCCACACAATTTCATTCATCATTCCTTCATAAGCTACTTACTCATTCGTTTATCATCATCCACTCCTAATATCCATTCATTCCTTTACTTAGTAAGTTTCGTTGAACACCTCTTCTACTCAGCTATAAGCTGGTGGAATCGTCAAGCTCTTAGATTTGGTATATGTTATGCAAGAGCTTATACCCCCCATTTTGCTTTTAAAAATAATTTTGTGTTTTTTTCTTCTGTAATAGTTACTTATTTTTGAAGTCTGTCATAACATTTCTGCATAGATTCTTATGGTATGGTGTTAGGGACTGAAATTCAAAGGTTAAAGCCCTCACTCCCAATAGGACTGAATTTGTAGACATGGACTTTAGGAAGGTAATAACGCTTAAATGAGGCCATAAAGATGGGGTGCTGATCCAACACGACTGGTGTCCTTATTTAAAAAAAAAAAAAGGAAGACACCAGAAGTGCACTTGTGCATAGAGGAAAGGTCATGTGACCACACAGAGAGAAGGTGGCCGACTACAAGCCATGGAGAGAGGCCTACTGGCATCTGGATCTTGGACTCATAGCCTCCAGAACTGTGAAAAAAAACACCTTTCTATTGTCTAAGGCCACCCAGTCAGTGCCATCTTATTTTGGCTGCCCAAGCCCACTAATACCTAGCATGCTCCTAGGTAATAAGAAACACAATATTAAATAATACATATTTTATATAACATATTGGTATTAGCAGCTTACGGTAATATACCATCACAAGTATTTTTTATAGGATTACCTCATTTTGAACCTCTCACTCACATCATAAAGTGGAAATGACTATTGCTACTATCCCCATTTGTGGATGAGGGAGCTGAGGCTCAACAGAGATAAAGGGGCTTGTTCAAGATGACCCAGTCAGAAGGAAAAGAAACTGGAGTTTGAACTCTTTGCATCACAAAGGATGGTCTTCCCTGCAGCGACAGGAAGCAACATGTGATGCAACCCAAAAATGATTTTCAGAACATCAGATTAACAGAACGTCAAGTAAAACGTATAGGTGTTTCCCATTCTGACCCCACGCCCTTCTGATTTAAGTAAGCCCCATATAAAAATCTGTATTCAAACACAAAGTAAATTCTAAGGCTATGTCAACACTTTAAGCAGAACTATCACTCTTTATAAAGGGTTTTCCAAACAGTAAACTCCCCCAGTTCATTTACAATTTGATTCTTTCTTTCGAACGATTGATTTACATGTACTTTCCATAAATACATATGTTGCATTAAAAGATATAAGTGTACCACAATCAAGCGAGCAGTGCTGAAGAGATACGGATAAGAAGAGTAGGAACAGATGTCCCCCTTGGATGGGTCGTGGAGGCCTGCGACCTGTGTCCTGAACACTCCAGCTGCTAGTATCAGCTACTTACTTATATTAAGACTTAAATATGAGCAAGGAGTTTGCTTTACAAATATTTGTGGATTTCTCTGAGAAACATGTGCAACATTGTCTACCCTTCCTACCTACCTTCCTTCTTCTAGAAATACTCCTCTTTCCTCTTCCTTTAATGCGTTCACATGGGAGCAGCCATTTCTGAACAGATTCTCTCCTGAATAGACGAAAGCCTATTAGAGAACCTCATTCTGATGGCTCCGGTTGGTTATTCTGGTCATGTGTGCCTGACTTCCATTAACCTGCTAAAACCTTTCCTTGGCATTTTTTTTAATTTGAAATAGAAAAGAGAAGAAACTCTCCAGTGATGTGATATGAGGCAGAGGAGTTATAGGCAACTTTGTAAAGAACAATTATAAAGAAACCAGTCTCTGATGGGAGAGAATGGAGCTGTCTCACACAGAAGCACAGAGGAGAGGGGGAGAGAAAAAGGAAGGTGGTAGAATTATAATTCCAGATTCCAAGTATCCCTGAGACCCAGGACACCTATGCCCTTCCAGCAACCACGTGAGCAGAGAAGTGCCCTTTGTGTCTAAACTCACAATGAATAAAAGACCCTGTGATATTGTGATTTATAATGAGAAATATATATTTGGTCTTCACTCAGTTTCTGGTACAGAGCTCCTCCAGCCCTTGGAATTTCCTAAGTGATAAGAGAGATAAAGGTGTGTTAATATTAATAACAAACCACTTTCAACCACACCACAGTTTGTGTTAATAAGATAACTTTTGGAAGCACCTAAGGATGGGGGCTAGTTGCCAGGGGAACCAACCATATGATTAGAGAGTTAAAATTTCAGTCCCACTCCTCTGACCTCTGGGCAGAGGAAAAGGGCTGGAGGTTTAATCAGTTACCAATGACCAATGATTTAATCATGCCTATGTAATGAAGTCCCCATAAAACCCACAACAATGGGTTTCAGAGAGCTTCCAGCCTGGAGAACATGTGGATGTGCTGCAAGAGTGCTGTGCTCAGAGAGCTCGGGATCTCCATGCCCCTTCCCACTTACCTTGCCTTTGCCCTCTGCATCCTTTCCATCTAGCTATTCCTGAGTGATATCCATTTATAATAAACTGGTAATCTAATCAATAGAATCCTCTCTGAGTTCTGCAAGCTTCTCTAACAAATTAATCAAACCTGAGGAGAAGGTAATGGGAACCTTTAGTCTACAGCTGGTCTATCAGTAATATACAATCTGGACTTGTAGTTGGTGTCTGAAGTTGGTGGGGAGGACCGTCTTACAGAACCGAGCCCTTCACCTGTGGGATCTGACCCTGTCTCCAAGTAGATAGTGTCAGAATTGAGTTAGTTACTTGGTGGCATTGGAGACCACTTTCTGTCAATGAGAGTCAGGGGGTGGGAGTAGGGACGTGGATCAAATACTGCAGGCCGGTCTGAACTTGTGCAGTAAATGCTCAGCTAGCAGGGATCACCACATAGAAAAGGAAGGGGGAAAAGAGGGAAATGACAAAAGGGAAACATCTTCTTCCAGTTTTGACAAGAATAAACTTTGCCTTAGAGAAGAAAGCGCCTCCAACACAGAAAAATGTCTTCACTATTGTCAAACCTGTTTTGTCCTACCATAGCCAATAGTGGATGCTTTGACTTGACTTTTATTTCTTCTCCTTGAGACTTTCTGAAGCCCGTGGAGGCACAAATCTCTTCAGAAAGACCCTGATCTGCTGGATCACGGGATTTTAACTTTATTATTCTCATCCCAGGGCAAAACGGAAGGACTAGGCCTGTTCCCTCCAGGGATCTCAGCACTCATAAGACCCCTTAACCATAGAATGAGGGACTGAAAAATTGGTTGAGCTTGTTCAAACAAAGTCTCAGTTTCCCGACAAGCAATTGAAACTTGGGGTTATGTGTTGAGGTAGATTTCAGACTCTTTTAATGGCATTCAGAGACATGGTTCTCCAACCAATTGGCATTCAGGAAATGTTCATCAGTTCTGACAGCCACAAGTTCCACCCTGGCCAATTTTAGCTCCTATGACTGGAAATGACTTAGATGTTTGAAATTCTGTAAAATACAGGCTAGTTTTGAAATGGAGCCGCAGAATGACAATGGTATTCTGGCTTAGCTCTTAGGCAATTTAGGTCAAAATTCTCTCATTTCTGAATAAGGGAAAGCTTCCTTGAAAGGGCTGGTGATAAATTTTCAATAAATCTGCTGGGTGGCAGGAAATGAAAGAAGAATTTTTTAAATGATTTATGAACCTGAGTGAAATGATATTTTCATTGCTGTCCACTTTCCATAATTTTTCTCTTTTAAATTTCCTTTAGTGTCTTTTTAAGGAAATAGAAGAAAGGATCCAGCATCCTTTGGGGGGTTGCCTCCAAAACAGTCAGCACAGGACTGCATATATGCAGGTGCCCATACATGTATGGAAGTCACCTTCACTTGAGAGCAACTGGTAACTGTTTATATAAGTGTGTTTGCTGCAGTATCAACAGTGGAGAATGTTTTCCATAAGTACAGTTTTGAGATCACAGTTTCCTTCTTCAAGAACTTTTCTAAAAACCATATATATATATATATGTATATATATAACTTTATTTTTAACTAGGGCGGGAAAGTGACTTTCTTAATTAATTCATTTATTTATTTGTTCATTCCTTTGCTCACTCATTCACTCTTTTTCTATTAACTGATATTTGACTTGGCTACACCCCTGTCATCCCCGGCGAGGACACTAGGGTGCTAGTCCGCACCCCAGCCTTATTTCGGATCCGCCCGGCACGCACATGCAAAGGGTAGGGTGGCCTTGGCTGCATGTGCGTGCACAGGTGCTTAACATGCATTGATCCAGTACGTACTTCGTTTGGGTTTGTGCGACTTGCCTCCCAAGCATTCCTTCTTTCAATTGTCTCAAAAATCCTTGCAGCAAATATGATCAAACTCGTTTGAGAGACGATATAACCGGGCTCAGGGAGGTTAGGTGAGTCGCCTTCGTGTCAGAGAAAGGCAGAGCGGTCGGGTGTAGCCTCCTGAAAACCAATCACCTGGACTATTTATCTCCTTGTAGGTCCAAATAATGGTCTCTCGCCTTCCTCCCAGCTACAGCGCTCTGCAACAGTAACTTTCATAACTACTTCAGAAGATGTGGAGTTTATCCCACAAATCGGAGACATTGACTAAATATAAAATAGGCCTAATAACCAGCAGAGAAAAAGAAGGCTCCTCACTAAGGCCAGATCCTGGATTTGAAATTGAAGATAATGGAATACAAACCCACATGCAGGAATTCAGTGTGATTTACCAATAAGCCCTGGTAACTCCACTGAAGGTGTGGTCACTTGAAAGAAACAGGCGATTAAAATCAGCAATAGGCATTTAAGTGGCTCCTCATGCGTCTCTATGAGAATATTTTTCTGCTCAGCGCAGTAGCCCCAGTTTGATCTCAGGTTTTAGGTCAAGGATACCATTGACAGACATCCACACATGCATGCAAACACTGGAGGGTACATTTTCGTTCGTCCTCATTTGATTTTTAATGTTGCTTTTCTTCCATTACCACTATAAGTTGTTTTATTATCACACACAGCCTAACTCTTTTCTCTCATTATTTTTTCCCCCTTCTTTTCTAATCTCTCTTTGTTTTTTTCCTCGCATTCCTTTGCCCTAATTTTGCCATTACTCTTGTATTTATTTTTTTTCTCCATCCTTCTGGCTGAACTCATTTTCCCTTCTTCCTAGCTTCTTGATGTCCTTCCTATTTCTCTTGTCTCCAAAGTACTGATGGGATAGATAGGATTACGTCAGGACTAGATATGGTTAGGTCAGGCCTTTCCATGGGAAACCCAGTAGATGGTGCTGGTCTGGGATTGATAAATGGTCCAGGAGGTTAAAAGGGCTGATTCTCTTGTACTTATCACAGAAATCTTGTCCTACCACTAAATCCTCTGGCTACTTGCTGTTTTGGCTCTGGGACATCTTGGTGGGGAAAAGAACTGTTATCTGTATAGGTCTGTTTCCCGGAACTGACAGTCAGTTGTGAACATTATAGAAAACTTTGAAGCTGAGATGCCTGAGGCAAGTTAACTGGGAAAATGTGCAGGCCCCACCAGGAATAATATCCTCAGCTCTTCCAAGTTAGTGGAAGGCTGTAGAGAGAGGTTTCTCCTGAGGTTTCACAGAAGATTAAGAGAAACAAGTTGTCATCTCCTTTGGAGTTGAGGTTTCCATTCCTCTCTCTCTGTCTCTCTCTCTCTCTCTCTCTCTCTCTCTCTCTCTCTCTCTCTCTCTCTCTGTCTCTCTCTCTCTCTCTCTGTCTCTCTGTCACGTACACATACACCCTCCCCATTTATGCAGCTGTGTGCCAGCTTCTGAGTCTTGGTGGCACCACCACCTCTCTTCCCTAAAACGCAGACAGGTTTCCTGACACTGACCTTGAATTCCAACTAGGCTTCTTTTCCAAAAAAGATGTCATTGTCACTCTCATTATCATTTCCCACAACACTGTCAAGGTTGGTGAATTTGGGGCCCCATGGGGTCAATGGTTTGGGGGTTTCAGTGATGCTGGGGCACCCTCTCTGCATCTCCCCTACCCTGCCTATGGGCACCTCTGTGTCCCAGACACCTAAACTCCCACCTGATTCTCAAAGCACATATTGTCACCACGGATACATGAGAGGTGGGTGACTCTTGTGTGGTTTCATGGTTTGTGACTATTAGAACTGGAGATACTGGAAAAATTGAGCTTTCTGGTTTTTCTTCCAGAAAGACAAGCCAGGTGGGGAGGGAGTAGTTATGGGAAGGGATAAAAATTAAATAAATATGCAGAAAAATTAGAGAGGTAGAGGGGAAGAGGGAGAAGGAGAGGAAGAAGGAGAGGGGGGGGGGAAGGGAGAAAGGGAAAGGTAGAAAAGAGAGGGAGATTAAGGTACAGAAATTACTGGGCTAGAAAGTGAGCTGCACTGATAGGATGTTGTCTGGTATCATCTTTGCTTTACTGGTCTCCAGTTGGGCAGTACCGGGTCAGTCACTTAGCCAATCTGAATGTCCATTTCTTTCTCCTGTTGCCTCACATTCACCTTTCCCTTTCCCTTAAATGTTGGTGTTTCACAGAATTCTGTCTTCATACATCCTCTCTTCTCATCCTTCAAATTCTCAAATTCTCTCTGGTACATCTTACCAACTCCTTTTTGTACATCCTTTTGTTCCTGTTCTAGCATTTCTGATAAAAACCCATACGCAGGTGCAGACAATAAAATGTGCATACATCGGCATAGAGTATGCCTTCAGGAACTTTTCGCTACTTATTAAAAATTGGGCTGCTGGAATAGACAAGTCTGGGTGTCACTTATATAAACTACCGTGGGAGTGATGGTTCCTGCAGATTTGCCAGGTAGTGGATCAATACGTAAAGTGAATGTACAGGAGGAAGTAACCCTGTGGTCATAGCAAACAATTGGAACCGCCTGAATATCCATCACGTAGGAAACTGGTAACTAAGTTATGGTACTTTCATACCATGAAATAAAATGCAGACGTTAAAAGTGTTGCATTATAACAATACAAGCGCCTGGAATCAAAAAGGTCAACAAAGTATTGGTGAAAATGTGGAGAACTGGAACTCTCACAAACTGCTCATGGGAATGGAAAAATAGCACATTCATGGTTCTGCAGTTTCTTTAAAAGATAACCATACATCTAACGCATGATTCTGATACTCTACTTGTCCAGCACTAAAGGAAATTTTGTTTCAGTAGGACTGTGGTATGGGCCTTACATCTGAATTTTGACAAATCTCACCATGTGTTTCTGTTGTACATTCTTGATTAACAGACACTGTCCTTCACCTAAAAGTTGTATCATAGCACCTTGCATATTGTGGTCCAATCACTGTGTATAGAGAAAGAATCAAAAGCAGATTGATACGGTGAGGGAAACGAGGGTTGGGGTCAAGACTTTGGGCCAAGTTTTGCCTCTGCCAGTAACTAGCCAATGATCCGAACACAATTGCTTACCATTTTAGGACGTCAGTTTTCTTTCTATAAATGAAGGGTGGGAAAGGCAGGTAGACCAACTATCTTTTAAATCTCTTCAGCTCTATCATTCTAGGAAGGAGTGTTTGTGACTCACAATATAAAAGATTACAAGATCATACATTGTGAAATCGGGTTGAGAAAACCTCATAATTCAGTCATAGACATTAGGAAAAAGTCTTACTCAGAGATTTTCCACTGTACTCAAGGAACTCAAACTATCCTCCCTGTCAGGAGAGGACTATTGCTTTGCAAATGCATTCTAATTCACAGGATGGATAGTGTATTAATTTCCTAGACTGCCATAACAAAGAACCACAGACTAGGTGGCTTAAAGAACAGAAATTTCTTTTCTCATGATTGAGAAAGCTAGAAGTCCAAGATCAAGGTGTCAGTAGGTTCAGTTTCTTCTGAGGCCAATCTCCTTGGTTTATAGTTGGCCACCTTCTCCCTGTGTCTTCATCTGGTCTTCCCTCTGTATGTGTTTGTGTCCTAATTCCCTCTTATAAGGACACTAGTCGTATTGATTGAGGACCTCGCTAATGACCTCATTTTAACTTAATCACCTTTTTAAAGACACTGTCTTCAGAGGTATTGGGGCTTAGGGCTTCAACATATGAATTTGAGGAGAAAACATATAAACCTGTACCAAGTAGTGAATAGAATATACAAATGGCAGCCTCCACCTAACTATGAGGTCAGAGACTTCCCTGGTCAGGAGCTTGAAGAAACAGCGAAGCATTAGCTTACAGAACATTAATGTTATATGTTGAAACCCTAACCTCCATTAAAATCAAAGTTATATATTGTCACTTAAGGATTTATCTTGGTGCTAATATACTTATAGCATGTTTGAGATGGAATTCTTTTCACAGATAAGAGAGCTCAATGGAGGGAGGGCAAAAGGAATTAGAAAGTAGGATTGGCTTCAAGTTTCCTCATATTGCATATTTAAATATAATTTTTGAACATTTCTATAGATAAGCTAAACTAAGGAGAGTCATTCAAAAAGGGTGAGAGATGGGGTGGTCAAGAAGTAAATCTGTGGTTGATGAAATGAAAAAGGCTGTGTTCTTTTACCCTACCACTTGCTACTGCTTCAGTTCCTAATACCTTCCTTTAACCCCAAATGCTCAGACATGAGTGTCAGAATCATCTGGAGAACTTGTTAAAACCAGACTGTTGGGCCACACATCCAGAGTTTCTGCTTCCACAGGTTGGAGTGTGGCCCAAAAATCTGCACTGCTAAGGAGCTTTCCGGTGATTCTTAGGCTGCCGGCTGGAGGGCCACACTTTGAGAACCTTTGCTCTAATACAGTATGATAAGAGAAACATCCCGCTGGACCAGTATTGAGAAGCAGGAAAGAGCAAGTGTGGAGATGAGAGGAACAATGGAGGGAGGACAGAATGCAGACCAAGAAGCAATTCAGAGAGATCCATGGATTTGGAGAAATGAGTAGATTACTTTTATAAAATATTCTTCAAGTATTTGCTGTTTGAATTACGCTGGGTGCTTTGAAAACAGACATTCATTATAACTTTTAAAGTCAAATCACTGCAAAAAATATCTTAATATAAAAGCACAGAACCCAGACACTTTAAAATTTGGTGCACACGCATGCTGTTCCATCAGCAGCTGTTAGAAGGATAATTAAGGATTAAATTTTCACTTAATCATTTTCAGATATGAATATACTTTCTCTCTCCCTCACTCCCACCCCAACCCATTTGAAAAATGGAACTGAACCTCTAGCTCCAGGTCTTATCCGTAGAGAACAAATAGATTTACTTCAATTTCGTAAACTCATTAAAGTGATTTAAGAAATAGTTGATTTAATTTTTATTCCCTAAATTAAATTTTCATAATGAATTGTTTCTATCAGAGTTCTCATGTGCCTGAATGGGTAAGAAAATCCTATTCCACGCCTAAAAGAAATCTGGGCAAATCTTATCTTCTTTGATTTCGAATCTTGGTGGAAATTGGTGGAAGTGGGCACTCGGGGAAATGAGGAGGTTTTGTAGCAGAATCACAAAATGGAACACCAGAAGGGACCCTGTACGTCATACCATCCCACACTTCATTCTACAGGTGGGAACTCCAAGGTCCTGGGAGCAATCCTTGTGTACAAGGTCACTAAGCCAGGCAGTGTATGTATTTCCTGAGACTATAACCCAGGTTGTCTTACGTAGAACCCTGGAGCTGTTAGCTGGGTACATTGTCCTTACCTTCCTGGTTTCAACTCAACATCCTGAGACTTTGGGGAGAGAGAGAGAAACATGGAAGAATTTGTAAGCAACTTGAAGATAGGCCCTCGTATGTGTCACTCACTCAGCATTTCCTGCACAGAGCCAGTGACCAAACACATAGTAGGCCACACACATATTTTAATCAACTAAGCTGAGATGCTTAAAATTTGGAAAGGGGCCCTGAGGGGAGGAGAAGAGAAATGCAAATATAAACCATCCAACTACACAATTTGGCCAAGATTTTGTTTCCATGTGCTGTGAAATACTAGACCTCAATTTTAATGTTTTGAAGGCCTGAAGGTAGCTGACTGGGTTTTGCTTTTTCTCCGGAAATAATCCACACCAGTTTGTCACTCCCTTTGAAGAAAGAAATACCCCTATTTGAGGCTTTATTCTACCAATCCAGGTGAAAATATGGGCAGGTCTTGAGCTGTCTGCAGGAGTCTGGGTTTCAGTTCTGCTGAAGGCTGAGGTAGGCCAAGTTCTTGCTCTCCATGGCTGCCCCAAGGAAGCTGATGATTCTGGCAGGCTTGAGCCAGACCTTGCCAAACCGTAAGGAAGGGCTTCCCACTGCTTCCCCAGGGCAGGCCTGGGCAGCCGCCCACATTCGCACCAATTGTTTCCAGCTGTGTGGTGCCATGCTGGCCAAGTCTCCTCCATTAGTGAAGGAAAAACAGGGGTTCCTTAAAAGTGCCTGAAAAGGGGTACTCTCACCTCTGCTTCTCCTCTTTGCCACCTTAGTCATTTTGCTGATTTTCTCCCCGCTTCCATTCCCCATTTCTTTCCTTCTCCCTGTTTTCCCCATTCCTTCTCCTCTTTTCATCTTTATGACTCTCCTTTCTCCTTTCCATTTCCCTCTCACACAGTGCCACCCTTTCTCTTTTTCCGCTTTTCGACTCTCCCCTTCTATCGGCCCATCCTTTCTCCCTCTCCGTGGCACCCTTTATCACTCCGTTTTCTCTTCCCATCCCTGGCGATATCACCTCTAGCATCATACCAGAACTAAGCTACAGTCCTCCTTTAAAGTAAGAGGTCTTGGTTTTGCACAGCTGCAAGCAGAATTGAGCAAGACGGTACTTAACAACATGGTCTTTTTTGGCCAAAAAGGAAGAGGGTGCTTGTGTGTGTTTAGTAGCTTTGTCTGGGCTTTCATTGTCCAGCATTCAAGAGCAGATCCTTAATTTGCAGGAGAATCACAGCCGAATAGTCAATTTGCTTTAAAAGACTCTTGATTTAAGCCTTCAGAGAGCTCTACCTCTAGCCGTGGTTTTGGAAAGTGATTGCCTGTCATCTCAAAATGTTAGAGTAAACAGCGGGTCTGCTCAACATCATATGTTTATTTTCCACAGTGGCATTTGCTAGGTCACGTGGTGACCATTTAATTTCCACAACTGACATTCCACAGGTCTGAGATTTCGTTCCTTTGGAAGAATTTCAAATACTTGTGGTTTTAACCAAGATGAAAAAATATATATATTTAAAAGAGAAACACATATGCCCCCAGCCCCCAACCCCCTTTCAGTGGTGTCCCTAAGCAGCGTCTCACGGGCAGATCCTCTGCCCTTCAACTCTCAGATGCTTGCAGATGCAGAGAGGGTAGGAAGGCCGAGATGCTTGATTTTCAGAGATCTTCTAAAACTAAGCCCTTCCAATAGACTCCAACCTTTCATACTTGGGCATTTATTTCGCTTTGATTCCTAATGCCTGGTTTGGTTTCACCCACTGAATAGCTGGGAAACGGTGATCTCCTGCGTTTCAGGATTCTTTGTGCTAGAGGAGCCTGGACAGATGCAAACCCTACTCCTCCGGACCCTTGATTTTCCTCGGTAATGAGACTGGTGGTAACCTCTATCGAAAATTCCCTCGTCAGATGTCAGACAGTAGAGAACAGACGAATACATTCTTATTGAAAGATTTGGATTGTTGATCTCTCACTGGGAGTTAAAATAAAGGAACATAAATAGTTAGATAAACTGTGGCTGCTAAGGAATGAGGTGTCAAAGACAGGACCAGACCGAAGCCACATCATGGAAAAAAAATAAGATTACATCACCGCCATTTCAATAACCCCTTCAAGCTCTTTGAATTCCAGTGGAACTTGGCACCTTTTTACGATCTTCCAGCTGCCTAGAGAGCTCACTATAGGTTTGCTCTGCTAGGGGTGAAAATGGTTTTCTACCTCTGCCTCTCTTTCTCTGTGACTCTTACAAGTCTGTTGTTTCATTTCCTCTGAGGCTGTCCTCTGCTAGGGAACTGATAAACTCCATCGTCTAAAGGAATCTTAAAGGATCACGCTTCTGTGTTGCTCCTCTGGTTTAATAATTTCATTTTAGCAAAGACAAACTTACCACTGGTGGAACTATTAAGACACACAGTAGAAAGTTCAAATCCAACAGGAAACTTTCTATCACCAGTTGACGACTCAAATAAGAACCTACAGGTTAACAGCTTTTACTTCTCAAAACTACTTTTCTTTACTATCTAGGGAAAGAGGAAAGTGTGAAATCACAGGTATAACATGAATTAGGACTTTGGGACATCAGCACTGGAAAGGCCCTAAATGAAAGGCCGCCCAAATATCACCTATATACTGCAGTGTCCCTCAAAGCCTGGGGCTGTGGGTTTGTCAGTCCCATAGAATGGCTATATGTCCTTTTACATGAGCCCCAGTGTTGGTGTTGCTTTTAGATTCCATGCTTTAATGTAGAAAAATTATATGTGTTTATACACCTAGAGACAATATCAGAAATTACACTTTGCAGATTCTCCTAGCTTCTTTCCTGAGACCTCCACCAAAGTGCTGCTAAAAGGCACATCTTCTACAAAGGTGGCATGTGGTAAAGGTGAATCTGTGCGGAGACTGCAATGATAGCACATTTTCAAAAAGCTGGAAGGTGAACATTGAGCTAATCCCAGCATCTGGGCACATTAACCCGAAAATTGCCCCATAACATGGCAATTCGACTTAGGAAATTAATTGTTCCAGGGATGATGGAAGCTGAAGAGGTTTAGATAAATTCACACATAATAGGCTGAGTTAAGTAGTCTAGGAAATTAATCCTAACTTTTGTGTTTGCCAATGGATGAGGTATATGTGTTCTTCAACACATTCCTTGTGGCCTTTTGTCATTTGTGACACTGAAAATGACACAATATGAAACGCTCTCTCTCTCTCTTTAATAAAATTGCAGGTTATAACTGTTGCCAGAGAGAAAAGTCAATTATTTCAGTCATT
Source organism: Rhinolophus hipposideros (assembly GCF_964194185.1). Classification (NCBI taxonomy): domain Eukaryota; kingdom Metazoa; phylum Chordata; class Mammalia; order Chiroptera; family Rhinolophidae; genus Rhinolophus; species Rhinolophus hipposideros. Next base: position 23,125,353 of record NC_138063.1, on the reverse strand, counting down.
TTTAATCTATCAAATAAAGAACTAATAATTACATAAAAATATACCAACCACGTATTTGACAACTTTTAAAAAAAATCACTCACAATACCATTGACATTTCCAATTGACTTCCTTTTGCTATGAAGTCCTTGACTGAGCTTAAAATATTTATAAATTGGAGATTTTCCCCATTTTCTTTAGCCCCTTGGAGTAAGTTCCTTGCAATATGCTCTGGGGAGGAAGTCTGAGATCGCTGGCGTTATGTAGAAGGCAGGGACCCCATGCCAAGTATGTTTAGATAACCGAGGTTGGTTCACGTGAAATGTCTTGCTATAAGAATTTATCTTGTTTCCATGTCCGTGTGTATGTTGACAGACAAAATGCAGCAATTCCCTCATATTTGAACCACAAAACCCCTCTGTGAGGATTATCCAGTGGGACCCATATCCTCTGAACACACTTTGGAAAACACTACTGTAATAATAATAGTAATAACAACAATAGTGACAATTGCCACAATTGTAACTAGTATTTACTGAGCACATACCATATGCCAAGTATTGGTTATAGTACTTGACATGTATCTTAATCCACCATCTTAGGATAGGTACAATTATAAGATTCAAGGCAAAAAAGAGCATAAATAGCTTATCCAAGGTCACCTGCTGTCACATTTGGGAGGTCTGATTTGAACAAGGCTGACAGAAGAACTCACACTCTTCCCTCTCCCACTCCTTCTACCACTCTTCTGTGACAGGAGGTTGATAATGGTTGAAGAACATAGTGGCCAAAACCTGAATCTCACTGGGCTAGGAGCTTGGGTGCCTAAGAGGGGCCTGCGTCTTGTGTATCTCCCTTTATTGCAGTCTAATTAAAGAGTTATCAGGAATTCTAAGTAGAAGTGTATGGTCCATATTATTATTTCCTGAGGCATTTAAACTTCTGAAATCCTAGCATCATTGCAGAGTCCGCTGCAGCACACAATTTGATCCCCTATTTTATTGGCTTTCCCATGGATTCAGCTGTGTAAGTCTGGACAAGGTATACAAGTTTGTCTTCTCAACTGGACTTTCAGCTTCTCTGAGCAAGGACCTTGTCTAATGCTTCTTGCTGATGTAATAAATGCAAATCATATTCATCAATTGACTTGAATGGCCATGTTAATAACTACCCTTTTATTTATTGCTATAAAATCTGTTTTTGAATAACAGCATCAGCATGGCACTTTGCAGTTTGTAAATGCTTTGACAAGTGGTGAATTCCTTGGTTCCCATGACGACTCCGTGAGGGAGATGTGAGTTGTCTCTCCCCTTTCTAAAGATGATCAGCTATGTGATTTGATCGAAGTCATAGTGGAGGGTTTAAAGGTGGTGGAAATGGGACTCCATGTAGGTTCTTTGAATCCAGACCGTGAGCTTCCCTCAGTTCCTTTGGTCTTCATGTCACTAAAAATAAGTGGAACGTCTCATTTAAGAGTCGCCCTTCTCTTTGGAGTGTACCCCTCCACACATGTACCTCACGGGTAGGTGCATCTCACCCTACATTGCCACACATTCCCACACATTCTCTTCTTGAAATAGAAACCAGTGGTTTGGGCCTGGTAAAGAAAGAAAAGAGGGGAGATTTGGAGGATTTTAGTGCTAGTGTTTTATCTTCTCCTTTCCCTCTCCCAGAGGATGAAGAAGAACCTCTATTATTTTGGGACACTTTCTAGGTTGAGGAGAATAACAAAGTTCTTGGGATCATCAAAATTTCCACTATTGAGTCATAGAGGCCACACAGAAGAAAACAATATGTTGGAGAGAAATAACAACCAGAGGTGGGAGTTGGGGAAGGCAGCATTTGGATAATTCTTGAGTAACATTGCTTGCTGTCTGCAAAAATGAAAGAAGTCTACAGTGTGTCCCATATGTATGGGACTTCATTTTATACAAATGGAACCAAACGAATGATCATGACGATAGCAACAGACCCATGATTCCAACTTGGCTGCCTCATGTGTGGCTAGAAATAACTTAAAAGTATATAAATGGAAGGAACACAAAGAGAAGGAAAGGTGAAGAGTAAAGATAAGAGTGATTCATAAATTGAAAGATGATATATTTTTTTCTACGGAAAAATGCATTCAGTAAGGAAACAAGTACATCGTCAAGGGCACCAAAGGAGCATTGCACGTTAGATACTGAAAATGGAAACACTGAGAAGAATGTGGCCAAAATGCTCAATGAGGAGGGTACTATTTTATTTCTTTAGCAATTGCCAAGCATTGAAGCTCACGTTGACTTCAAAGATGTATTCTTGGAAACAGAAACAAAAGAACATAAAGAGATAATCTGGGAAAGTGGAGGGCAGGATTCTTTTTTCCTCCCAGACAAGAGAGAAGAGAAGGGCAGAGCACAGTCAAACATTGAGTGTCAGGAGTGCTATTTCTGAGTTCGTCTTCTCAGATGTGGTGCTGACAGAATGACTTTGGGTGAAGGGGGATGGGAGGAAGAGATGTCAAAACGCTAATGACTCCCACAGCAAACTCTGACAGAGTTCAAGAAAGACCAGTTCTAGCACTAGAGAATTTTCTATTTTCCAAGTTTGTTTAAATATACACAGATGACAAGTTGGCCTAAGGCAAAATTGTGAAGTAAGAGGATATTGGCTTTAGGGCCTTATTAATCAATCAATCATCAGGTATTTATTGAGCACCAGCTCTGCACAAGGCATCATGCTGGGAAAGGCTGAAGCACAAGGCATTCATATCTCTGCCCTCAAACAAGCTACTGTTTAGTTAGGAAGGGGCAAGTTTCTATACCCAGAGGAGTTATATAGTATTCTGAATAATGTCATGAAGCATCAGGAAAAACGATCTTGAGGTAATGTTAAGAGCAAACACTATATAGCATTACCAAGTTGCAAGGCAACTTTTAAAAGCTTTATAAATATTAACTACTTTAATCCTTACAACAACCTTATGATGTAGGTTCGGTCACTACCCTCATTTCATAGCCGAGGAAATTACAACACAACTAGTAAGCAGTGGCATTAGGACGGGAACCAGGCCATATAAACCCAGAGCCTGCGGCCCTAGCCACTATACAGGCTGCCTCTCATAAAACACTACTACGTACGATGAAAAGTAAGTGAATTAGACAGGCAATAAATGCAGTGGTCATTCTGAGTAAGGCGATCCCTCTGTCATTGCTTTGGTCCAGTCTCTCTCTAAATCCTTTGAGCCTAACTAAAAATAGTCCTGTGTGAGGGAGGGAGGAAAGGTCACTATTTATGCTCATTTCTACAGTAGAAATGATTGAACACCTCTCTCAAGGTCATATCACCAAAAACAACAATGTGTTGAAGCCAGAACTAGACTTGAGCTCTCCTTACTAGTTTTCAGAGCTTCCAGTTCTGAGGGGAGCTGTACTACTTTGTCTTCTAGGGCACACGGCCCAATCTCATGTACTTTGCATCTTACCATCTTTCTTTCCTTCCACAACATTAAATCAACATGGTGCTCCATGCTGGACAACACAGAGTGGATGGGACCAAAGCAATACCAGCATGAGCCAGAAAGAGTGATCAACCCCTGAAACAGTTGTTTGTTTTAAACGTTTTACTTTTCAAATAATTTTAGACTTACAGAAAGAGTTGCTAAACTCGTACAAAGGACTCCCATATATGCTTCACCCAGTTTTCCCCAATGTTCAAATCTTGCATAACCATAGCACAAATACCAGAGCTAAGAGATTCACATTAGTACAATATTATTCAATAACCTATATAACTTGTATAGGTGTCACCAGTTTTTCCAATTATGTCCTTTTTCTGTTCCAGAAGTAGTTCCCATCACTCCTGAATCTCCTCCAGTCTATGACAGTTCCAGTCTTTCTTTGTCATTTATGGCCTTGAACCTTTTGAAGAGGACTGGTGATTAATTGTGTAGAATGTCCTTCAGTCTAGGGTTATTTTATGTTTTCTCATGGTTTAATTATGGTTATTCATTTTTGGTTAATACACACACACACACCCACACACACACGTATATATACCAAGGAAGCAATGTGTTCTCCTCAGGGTCGGTCAGGTGTTACGTGATGTTGATATATCTACTTACTTTTGATATTAACCTTTATCAGTTGGTTAAGTTGGTGTTTGATGACTAACTCCACTGTGAAGTTCTATTATTTCTTCTCTTTGAAATTTATATACATATCAGGGAAGTATATCTGAAGAGCATACGAATATCCTGTTTCTCCTCAAACTTTCCCCCACTAATTTTAGCATGCCCTGGGAGAATCTTGCAGGGTAACAATTCTCAGGTCGTGTTTTAATGACGATTTTTCCATTTCCCAGATTTTTCGACATTTTTAAGTAAAATTATTCTAGAAGGAAAACCTGTTCTTTCTTCCACACTTATTTATACAAATTTTTATGTGTATTAGCATTGATTTTATCCTGTTGTTCCAGATGTTGGTCATGGAGAGCTTTTTCAGGTTGGTTCCAGTGCTATTTTGACACATCCTTATCCTTGTTAAAGCACTTCCTTACTTTATGGCACCACAATAAGCTCTCTGACCTAGGTTTGGAATCAAAAGGCTTCTCCAGGAAGCCCCAACTCCTTTTATTAGAGAATGGCATTTAGAAACCAAGATCTGGGCACTAGGTGTGCTCATTGCTACCACAGTGGCACTGCCTTTATGTCTTCTCAACAGAGCTTGCAAATATGTGAATGGATATTAGCCCACGTGTCTATATCTATTTTTATATCTTTGTATATGCATATATATTAACAAGCCATGAGTTCAGACTCATACCTTTGATTCTTTTCCAACACCAAAGGGTTCATTTTAGCCTTTGTCTTTCCTTATTTGTAATTTCATTTTCCAACTGTGACAAAGAACAAATTTCCCAACAGATGTTTTTAGGTTTTTCTAACCTGACTCTCATTATCTACAATATATTCACTTATTTGTTCTAAACTAGGCCACATATAAGGCAGTTTCAGAATTACTAATCCACACCCTTTGGAGAAACCAATTTGCTAACTATTAATATATCACAGTATTTATATAGAGTTCTTTTTGTCTTTTGCCTAGTATGGTTTGGGGGGTTTTGAAAAAGCAAAATGCACATTTAGCTCTTAGTTGTACTGTTCTCTGTGTGGGTTACATCTCTCCTGGAGCATTACGTTCTAGAAATTTCACTTGAAGAGTGATACCAGCAAAATAGAGAGCATCCAAAAGAGGATGGCCAAAGTGGTGAGTTTAGAAGCAAGGCATTCTCTATCCAGTGAGCAAACTGTCTCCTTGCACCCATCCTTATATTCATCCAACCATCACCACTCCATCCATCCATTAAAAAAAGGTTTATTTGCTGCGTATAACACATGACCTATGAGCTACAAAGTGGTGGGATTATTGAGGCTAGATTAGAAGTTGGAGTGAGGCCATGACAATTTTCCTCAAGCTTGTGTAGGTCTTTCATGTAGGATAAGAATCAGACATTTTCTGACTAGCTCCACAGAGCCACGCCAAGACCAATGAGTAGAATTTACAGTGAAGCGAATTTCTATTAAATGTAAGGAAGAAACGTCTAATTCTCAGAATGGTCATAATTAAGCAAAAGAATAGTTTCAAGATCAGGTTGTTCATTTTTTTCTGGCCATAATACTATGAAAAGCTCACTAGGAAGTAGAAGTCATCAGCTGGTATGTGGTTATTCCCTGGGTACCAAATACCCTTCACAGACGTACCGCCAAATTATACGTATAAGCTATGTGTACACTTTTTTACAACTGAGGATCCCTAATTTCATAGCTATGGCTGTCAGGCTGAATGCTGAGCTGAGTGATTGGAGTAATTCTTGCTATAGTTCAGGGGCAAGGAATGTGGTGCATGATCAAATACTATGTGAGAACATTACCTTGTGAGTTAATGAGATAGAAGTTTGAGCAGTGACCAGGTCTTCTCAGACATGATACAAACTTGAAGGGTAACCAGGCAAACTGTGTACATTTATGTGGATACTTTCATGGGCACTGGGTGATTCTCTAATTATGGGCACTGGGATGCCTGTATGGGTACTGGCAATCGTCTTTCTCTCACTGACAGCTTGTTTAGGAACATTTAGTATTTAGTCTTCTGGTACAATTTTTAACTATTCAATTCTGTCTGAAAAATTCTGACAACATGTACAGACACAGGCCTGTCCTACAGGGTCACTTTTTCAAACATTAGATAGGTCGTTGTGTTTGTTATAGGAGCTCTATTAAGATTTGATCCTCTGCATCCAGCTGGCAGTCGACAGAACTGAGAACCAGACTCTGCCTCCTCAGACCTCTTAGTCTCTCTTCTAACACACCTCATTTGATAATGCTACACCCTTCTGTGACCTATCACCCGTCTCTTGTTATCCTCACTGTATTCTTCCTGGCCCCAATTGCATGAAGATAATATGTACCATTCCACTGTGCTAGATTTCATTTTAGACTCATAGCAGCCATTGTTGGGATAACTAGGTACGTTTAGGGGCGGGGGCGGCGAGCTAATCTGTGCACCTACTATGCAACAGTGCTAGGCACTGGGATACAACCATGAGCTGGACATGTTTTGATTCAAAGACCATCACAGCTGTTTCCGAAGTACTCCACACCCTGTGAGTTACACTGTAACTCTTTATTCAACATAGAGGACATCCCTGGGCAGAAATGTGATCATCATTTTTAGGGGAGATACATAGGAAAGGAACCAAAGGGTGAAGGTCAAGGGAGATGAGATATCTGGAACACTGGGCCAACCATATCAAGGCGATGGAAAACAAAGGTACTAGGAGACGTGGCTTGACAAACGGTGAAATGGGGCTGTGAAAGGCAGTAAGAGGTGGAGCTATAAAAGTTGAATGCTGGAAAAAGCTTTCTGAGGTGTGGAATGCTTAGACTGCAAAGGTGTTTCCTAGTGGCTGTGATGGAAACTGGGTCCCTAGAAGCATTCAAGACTAGACTAATCAGACACTAAAAAGACAAGTTGTACAGAGCAGTTTGGCATGGACTGAAGGGTGGGCCTCTTTTGTGTTCTTCAATTTCAAGTCCATGACTATACAAATTTCACTTTCTCAGGACTTTTGGTTTTTAAAATTCTAGCAAACAAAGCCCAATGCCCACAATGTACCACTTGACCATAAAATATCTTGCTTTTGTCTCTATTTGTTTCATGCTCATTAGTCTTACTCTCCCACATCCCAAACTCCATAATCTCCCGGGAAGGGAGAGTATCGTGAAGTTTTCTTTTATAACTCCCATAGTAGCTAGAACAAAATTGAAGCAACTACCAAGTGCTCAATAAACATGTATTGATAAAGTATGCACTTATTTAATACAAATATATGGTTAAGCCCTATGCTGGGAGCTGGGCAATATAAAAGTGTCTTTTCCTCAAGGTGTGAGAAAATTGGAGGGAAAAATCCACAAGTAGTTAAATGTCCATATAAAAGTTAAATAGAAATGCTAAGCGCTAATACATAATAAAACTATGTAATATAAAAGGGATCAAAAGCAATCTCGGATATAAGCTAAATAAATGGTACAATATGATAGGTACAACTGCCATAAGATCATTGTTTCATAAACAGTTGAATTCAAAATGACAGAACATTTTATCTTATCTAAAGTGAAAATCAATTCTTCTATTTTTTTTTCCTCCTTTGTCCTGCTGTCTCCTTGGAAGAGTGCAATGATTATGGGCAGTCTAAATGGGGGGTATGTGAAGGATTTGGAAGCACGTATATATAGTTGTGAGCAGTTGGTCCAGCCTCAGGGGACATCAAGCAGATAGTACCAGGTACAGATTCCTGGCATTTCATCTGATTGGGTAGGCATGGGTAGAAAGTGGGTCAGGCTGGCCAAAGGTCGAGCCCCACACAACAGGTAAGATTGGATGGTCAAGAAGAGACCATGAAAGTAATTGGAGAGGTTCAGAGTCCAGCAGATTAGAGCGGCAGAAGTCATAGGACCAGAGTGGGGCACCAACGAGAGTTCTGGTCTGGGAGGACAGGCTCTTCATCCTCACTTTGTCGCACTTTAGACTGCACATGTATGTACACAAAATGGCATGAGAGGGGGCTGAGGTCACTATTAATGATCATTGACAGAGGAGGGTAAGTCCTGCTTCCAGAAAGAAATCTGAATGAGCCAAGTAGAGTTTCCAGGCAGTAATTCCCACTCGTCCTCGGGAATTTTTTTCACTTTTTCATTCCCGAATGTGGAGAAAAGTTGGTCAGGAAATCGGGAAAATTGTCTCCTTGAACCTAGGTGGTTGGTAGTATCGGCCATCACTTTGTGGAAATGATTCATCATGGAGAACAGAAAACAGTTTATGTCTCCGAATTAGGGAATGGGAAAGTGAAAAAAATTACTGAGAATGGGCAGGAATTCCCTCCTGGAAACACTAGAGCCAAGCTTTACAGTGCCAAATCAAGATAAAACTTTGAGAAGGATCTGAACCTGATTCCCACGGGTCTGCCCCTTCATTTCCATTACTAGGGTCCTTATTACCCAAAAGTAGAAGAGGTGAACAGGATTTCAGGTATGCTGGAAAGGTTCTTCTCACTCATTTGTGGCTGATGCCTAAGGGTCTTTTTTTGGTATAAGACTTTGTTTTAAAACAGAGCTCTACTCTATAGAAGAACCCAATAAGGTTTTAGATGCTTTTCTACATCAGTGAGAGTGTTCTTCAAAGTTGTCTGTATGGGGCTGAAAGTACAGGGCAAGTATTGATGGATGGGGAGTGTAACCTGATGGTACCTGATGGTATGTCTGTGACTAGGGCAGTGGGATGCTGTGATTAGTCAGGTTCTAGTCACATCCCTGTCCATGAAATTGGGGATAAATTCAAGGGGGGACTATTGTACTATGCACACCAATGAAATAGGTGGGGACAGTATTTCCCAGGGGGAAAAGAGAGTTTCTCCAGCCCCATCACCCTCCCTGTATAGGGAAGACCCCACTTTCAGGTAAAGAAGGCTATCGAGACTTCTGCTTGAAAATTAAGCTGCATTTGCAGGGCCTAGCCAAGTCATCAGAGCAATGGGAAAATTAGTTCTTTTCAGATCTTTTCAGGGCTTCCCAAAGGAAATGCCTCTGTTGTGTAAACATCGTATGTATGTATGTATGTATGTATGTATGTATGTATGTATGTATGTATGATTGTATATGTGTTGGAGTGACATTGGTTAATAATATTATATAGGTTTCAAGTGTACAATTCTATAATACATCATCTATGTATTACATTGTGTGTTCACCATTCAAAGTCATATCTTCTTCCATCATCATAAATTTGATCCCCTTTTACCATTTTCTATCTCCCCTCTCCTCCCTTTCTCTCTGGTAACCACTAAACTGTTATCTGTGTCTATGAGTTTTTGTTTGTTTGTCTTGTTCATTTGTTGGTTTCAGTGTTACATCCCACATATGAGTGAAATCAGATGGCTCTCAACTTTTCCTGTCTTACTCATTTCATTCAGCATGATAATCTCAAGATCCATCCATGTTGTTGCAAATGGCAGTATATCACCTTTCCTTAGGCTGAGTAATATTCCATTGTATATGGGTACTACATCTTTATCCAATCATCTATCAAAGGACACTTCATTGTATTACTATAAACATCTCCGTGGTTGGGCCAGTCCAGTTTCAGATCTCTCTACTAATGGTTGTTTTTCCCTTTTCCCTTGAGAGATGATTTAGAGTTTGAAGGACCATCCTAGCCTAGGTCCTAGAAAAACCAGGAAATACAGGCTGATGGTTAATTGCAATTCACGACGTTATGAAAAACATGCAGCAACTGACTGAAAAGTGACTTTAAAAGTATCTGCAAAACATGCAAAAATCACCTAAGCCAGCAACAATATTCTTTCTAGGTGAGCCTAGACATTAAACAAACTACACTAAAGAATTTCTCAGGAATCTTACAATTGCAATCTTGGAATTAGGTCAATATAATAGACCCAATCAGCTTAAATGAAAAGGTGATTTCTTTGATTCATTTAACTGAAATTTCTAAGAGTTTCAAGCTCAGATGGATCAAGGAGTTCTAACAACATCATCAGAGTGTTTTTCTCCCTTCCTATATACTGCTTTTCTATGCATTGATTTCATTCTCAGTGGCTCCATCCATTGTAGAAGTAAAATGATTATCCAGCAGTTCCAAGCTTAGATCCCAGTAGCTGTAAGTTCAGCAGGAAAGAGGGAAGGCCTCTATTACAGTAGCCCCAGCAGAAGTCTTATGACTACCTCAAAGGGTCTGACTGGGTCACATTCTCTTCCCTGAACCTATGTCTGTGACTAGGGCAGTGGGATGCTGTGATTAGTCAGGTTCTAGTCACATCCCTGTCCATGAAATTGGGGATAAATTCAAGGGGGGACTATTGTACTATGCACACCAATGAAATAGGTGGGGACAGTATTTCCCAGGGGGAAAAGAGAGTTTCCTCTTTAGCAGATCTAGACGGATTTGGTGGTATGCTGCAATAAAATGGTCAAACACCACTATACTCTTGATTCAACTTTTTCTCTAACAATGTGTGTGGGGTAGAGTGGAGGGGAACGGATGGCAAAGAGAAGGAAGATAGGCACAAAAAGGTGATCAGAGTGACTAGGTCTCCAAAGAAATGTCTGATAAATCTATAAAGAAAGTATTATTAACAAGGAGCTGGGAGGCAAGAGGTAGGCCAAGTAGAACGAGCCAGATTTAGTGTGTTGGTACAGATCGTCCTTTGGGTAAAACAAAATCCTCTTTCCTTTTGGAAATTAAAGCATAACTGTGACTTCTGCAAGATGCTTTTCTTCTCTGGGCTTGGTGTAATCTGTAAAATAGCATGGGAGCATGAAGAGGATTTAGATCAACTGAACACTAAGCTTCCATTATGCTATAAATTTATATCATATTTTATGTTTAATGAACTTTATTTAATTTGAAGTATAATTCCAAGACAGGACTAATGAGGATTACATAATACAAGAAATATCTAATTTAAGAAATGTAATATAATTCACTACTACTTCCTTATATTTTTGGATCCCATTTATGTGATAATGGCCTGCCAGAGGTCCCTCGTATTGGTGATAGCACAACTAGCTGACCAACAGTGGCACCCACAACTCTGAGACATTCTGTATAGCCCTCAGGGTGAAGGCCAAAGTGAATTGATCAGTTGTGATCCGGCTGTATATTTTCACCTATATTGACCTTTCCCTAGGTCAATTCAGGCAAGAGGTATGTTGTTCTTATTAGTAAGATTAACAACTGACTTAAAAAGAAAATTTTAGTCTGTTACTTGCTTAAATAGCAGAAGTTAAACAATTTGCTAAACTAAAGTCCTTTTCCCTCTTTGGGGTTAAATGGTGCCTTAACCATTATTTTCAATGGATAAGAGTCAGCGATAGATCTTTCATTACATTCCTTCATAGTTGTAGTCCAAGCTTTCATAAAATCCAGGTTTTCCAAATGTTTGATATCTCCACAATTGTGATGAAACATTTTGTTAAACTGTCTTTGTTCTTTAAGTCATCCACAGAGTAGCAAATCCGTGCTCTAGCACATCCATATTTTTTCAGGGCAGGATATTGCCAGTCAGCAGATTTCTATGGTGAGACTACCACAGCCCGAAAAAGTTGGGTAAATGTCCTCAGATCCAAATTTACAGTTTGTTCTGTAGTAGTATTTCAGGCCTTGTCCATGGGAGTCTGGCTCGTTTAATTCTCTGTGACTTCCTTGATAACTCTCTTGTCCTCTTGACCACCATTTACTTCTTGTTGAAGCACATCCCAGGCTCCTTTGAGAATGTTATTCTTGGTGTGTTTCTCAAGTACAGCTCTTCCAAGACTAGTTTTCCCAGACTTGATTCTCCATCTGATGAATACATTTGAAGGTCTCTGCCGGGGAAAAGCTATAGAGGTGCATTAACTGACTTCTCTTTTAAGCAGCTTCCTTGGTTACAATCTTTCTTTTTCTAACACGAAAATTATGTTTTTCTGCAATACTTTGTTTAAACGAAATGATTATAGAAGTTAGGGCCTGGAAAAGTGTGGCTGTGGGTAGAGACAAGTAAAGCATTATTTTTCATGTTTCACAGAATATGTCGTAGTTGTTCCACATTTTCAGTGACTTTATTATTGGATGAAAGTGAGTAACGATGAAAGAGTATGTGCAGGAAAGAAATAAATAACAGGAAGAAGAAACAAATACTTCTAAATTTTCTCCTATGTTCTTTTTAAAAAATATATCTCCAGTTCCTTGGAAATTGCGGAAATAGTCAAGAAGTGTCATATTAGCTCAGCTCCTATAAGATAAAAGCTCGTATGCATACATATCTAATATTGGACACATATAGGGTAAACTCAAGTACTAAATGAGTTGTTGAATAAAAGTAATGGGGTAGGTAGATTTATAACCATGAGATAGTGTAAAGATAGCAGGGTATAAAAGAAAGTGTATGAGATTGAGATACCATAATTGCTTCTTCTTTTAAATTGTGGGTAATGGTACCTATATGCTAAGGGCTATTGTGAGAGATAAATGAGATAATATATGTAAAGAACTTAAAGGCTCTATTAGGTGCTCAGAAAGAGTGATTTTTCTCTAGAGGCACTATGCTTGCAGTTCTGCTTTCTACCACCAGGTGGAAGTAGTATTATTAAAGATAGTAATAGATTCAATCATTTATTAGTGATTACTTGTTTATTATTTGCAGATAAAAATCCTCATCTTCATTGAGCCGACATTTCAATGGGGAAGATAAACAAACTTTTATAAAAAATAAATAAATGCTAAATATGTAGGCTTTTGATAAGAGTTAAGAAAAAATAATAAAACAGGAAAGAACAGAAAGAATGAAGAAGAAAGGTGCTGTTTTTGACAGCGGAGCCAGGGAAGGCTTTGTGAAGATAACATTTAAGCAGAGATCTGAATCAAGACAGAGAATGGGCTGTGGCATATATCTGAGAGAAGAGTGATTTAGACAGTTGTAATAGTAAGTGTGAAGGCCCTGAGGCCTGGTGTCTGGGAAGAGTGAGGAGACCAGTGGGTAGACATTTGGGCAGATCACTCAGAGCCTTCTAGGCCATGGTAAGGCAATATTTCACAGTGTGCATACTTCATTTATTCATCCCTTTAGAAAGTTCAATACCACGCGTAGGTCAGGAACCGTGCTGATGAATCCAAAAGGATAAGATAATTTACAAAGACCAGATAGAAATGTACTCTAAAACTTTCAATGGAATTACATGGTTATTGGAACAGAACTATGCACCAAGAGCAGAGAGCGCATAGAAGAGTTCTGAAGTCTGAGGAAACCAAGACAGGCTTTCAGGAGATGTGCTCTGAGAAGCAAATAATGAGTAAGATTTTTCTAGGCAGACAAAGACACGGGGAGTAAGTCAGGTAGAATAAACATGCCAGGTTATAGCAGCACAACATTAGGGAGCATGACAAGTTCAGAAACTTGGTATCTAAAGATAGATACCAATGGTGTCTAAAGATAGAGAAAGCCCACAATCCAGCCCATGACTTTTTTAAAAAAATATTGTTGTATTCAACAAGCATGTATTAAACATTACCTACCTAGGTGAACATTGAGTTAGAATACCATTTGGAACAATTTTAAAATAAATTATATTCCTGGACACAGGATTGGTACCATCTGATTAATAACTAAATTATCATCAGGGACTCCTAAATTAAACTTTAGTTTACTGGTGTACAACCTACAATGCAAAGCTGAAACACTGTGCCAGTGTTCAGGACAACCAACCAACAGCCTGAAGGCTGGTAGCTAGACCTGACCTCCCATTTTGCCCCTGGCTGCTTCTATCAGTGATATAACTTATAAAAATAATATTTTTATAAATATTATTATATATTATATTATAGCATTGTTATGTCTGTTATGTCATTGTTGTAATATATATATACATATATTATATTATTAGTATCATTGTTGATGTTAACAATAATCTTTGGCCTTTACTTTTTTTATTCTCTCCCACTAGTTTAAAATTGCCATAAAATTGAATACAAATACACCATTTTCCTCAAAATCTCACTTCAGCCATCTAGTCATCTCAGGAAAAAAGGATGCTCTAGTTAACTTTATAAAAGCCAATGGTGCACCACCCGAATTTCCCTCCTGGATTAGAAATAAATAACATCTAGCATCTTATAATTGCCAGCTCTGCCATGTATTAGCTGTGCAATCTTGGATACATAACCATATTGTATGAATCTGACAAGTCAATGATTGTAAGATTCATCCTTACTTCCGATACATTTAGATGTAAACAAAAAAAAAAGAGGGGAAAAAAAGAAGCTGACACTGATTTTAAGATGGCATATCCATTCCAGAATGTTAAAATGGGGAAAAAATGTATTTGTTTTAAAATCTATGAACTACAGCCTCAGTTTTTCTAAGCCTCAGTCTTTACCCAATAAGGTTCTAAAAATAAATGAGGTAGTACATTGAACACAGGACCTGCACACAAAGGTGTGCAGAGGGTCCCAAAAGACCCCACCCTTTTTATTCTTTTTTTAAAGGGGCTTCCTTTTGCCCACCTTCTGAAAATATTTAACATTTACATGAAGAGTCTGACATTATGGATTTCTCCCAAAGTAAAACCTGGTCTCCTACCTCCTCTCTAGCCATGTCAGAACTGGCTGCTATGATGGTTCACGCATAGGCGGCCTTCATCTGTGAGGTCAAACTCAGATGGTAATGTGTTCCTCAAACACACCTAAGTTCTGTGATACCCATTGGGATTCTACTGTTTAGTGAACACATGGTAATTTACGAAGGGCTTTCTCTAGGAGCTTCCCATTGAAACCACAGCCCACGAGATGAATCAATGGCTTCCTTATAGAGTATGAACTTTCCTGTTACTAATTCAGTGTTTTATCTGCGTGTCTGGTGGGAAAACGTCAGACAGTATAATGTTAAGAGTATGCCTGGCCTTTGCTCAGTTGGTGCCAATAGCACCCCAATTGTCTCCAAACGTTGTCGAATGTCTCCTGGGGGAGGCAAAATCGCCCTCGTGAAGAACTGCTGTGTTAGAGAATTAAAAGTAGCAATGCTGACTCTTGCTGGACACCTGGCTTAGACAGGAAATAGGAACAGCGGCTCACCCCCCTCACAGGACTACTATGATGGACACAGGAGAGGAGCTCATAAAATGCTGGACACATATCATCATTCTTCTTCTCCTCCCCAAAACTGGAGAGTGCTCATTGCTTGTTTTGCTTTTCTAAACAGTGTGGTTACTGACTGATGCTTACCAGTGCACATTCACTATAGACGAAGTCTGATGTGAGACAGGTATGTTATCTCACCATAGCCCCAAAAGACAGGCAACATACATACCTATTTCACAGATGGGAAACAAAACTATAGAGATGATAAGTAACTTGACGGAGGCCACATATAGGTGAGTCGTGGAGCTGAGACCTGAAGCAGGCATTCTGGCCCTCGAGCCCGGCTCTGATCCATTCTGCAGGCCATGTGGAAGATCTTCTCCTCAGCAAACATCTACCAACCATCCATCCAGTGGGCCAAGTCCCACGCTGGGCGCCTGGTGATGAAAAGAGGACATGATGTCAGCAATAGCAGATTGCCTGAGAATTTTAGGGTAATGATGAAGGAGCAATAGGAAGGCCTTGAAACTTACCTACGATATTTTTTAGTAGAAACAGGTCACTTGAAACATTTCTGATGAATTTATGTGCAGAGGTGAAGTTTCCTCACACTAGCCAGGCCCCTCTCATATGTCATTGTGACGGCTTGCCGTTAAAAAATGGATGAATTTAGTCAAGCAGCCTTCCTTTGATTGTCAAGCTGTTGGAAAGCAGTGACTTGCCTGTATTTTTCTCTTTCGAACTGTTTTAGAGTGATCTACGTGTAGTTTTAGTGTGACCTTCTAACACTGACGGTTTGGGGGAGGGGAGAAGCATAGTGTATATGGTTTCAGTTCTGTCTTACGCCATGAACAGAGGCACCCAGCAGTGCAGACGAGATTTATCCCTTTGCCAGAGAGTCCAAGTCTCTTCCATGATTACTTTCACCAAGCAGCTGACCATTTTTGAGGCTTTTTGCTGTGGTGCAAGGTTCTGAATAAAAAACAAAGAGGTTTTAGACATGCAGCCTCTGCCTGCCCTCAAGGAGCTTACCATGTGTGTTCTAAAAACACACATACACTTAAACATATACATACATACATACATACATACATACATACATACGTGATAATAGAAGCTGTCCTTGAGTATGAACCCATGAGACGTTGACAGACATGCTGTGAGTAATCTCAGCACTATGGACATTTGAGGCTGGATAATTCTTTGTTGTGCAGGGCTATGCAGTACATTGAGGATGTTTAATAGCATCTCTGGTCTTTACTGACTAGACACCAAGGGCACCTCTCCTCCTGCCCTTGTGACAACCAAGAATGCCCGCAGACATTGTCAGATGTCCCCTAGGGGACAAAATCACTCCTGGTTAAGAGGCTCTGATTTAGATGCAACAAGCCTGCTATTCATGCTGTGTGTTTTTTATTCCACAAACCAGGACACTGAGGCTGCAAGAGAGTAACTGACTTGCCCAGGAGCACAGCAGTGAGGGGCAAGAGCAAGACCTGAGTGGAACCTTCTTGGCTCCAAGTGGTGTTGTAGCCACATCGCCTGCTGGATGTGAAGGGCCCAGGGTTCATACTCGGGGAGATCAGCATCAGGACCCCGCATCCACCTGAGAGGTTGGACACGTGGGGGAAGGGGCCTCAGCACAGATAGGCGGGATCAGAGAGGAGCGCAGGACAGCCCAGCTTCATGGGTGTCCAAGGGTTTGAGGTGCCGAGGACAAGCTGGAAGGGGAAGGGGGTGGTTTGGTCCACGATGGTTTAGTTGCAGCTACACAGTTCAGGAGTAATGCCATTGAGCATTTAACTCTACATGGGGGTCCCTGTCTCACAGGCCACAGGTTACATGTAGTGCTTTTCTACCCCTCCAGGCTCTAGTTTCCCTTCTGGGTCACATTGCTACGGGTCGTGGCAAAGAAACACTCTCGGTATAGTCGCCTCTGCTTGAGGTCCTCTCTCTGCCCCTCAGCCCTCGTGGGAGGCATTTGTGACGAGGGATTCCCCTCCCGGAGCACTAAGCAGGCCTGCCAGGTCCACAAATGGCGAAGAGAAATAAAGCACTGGGATGTGACGCTTGTCTCCACTGAGGTCTGGCTTTTGGCCTCTGCTTTTCCTCCTTAATAATCCCAAAGAGGCAGACGTGGTAAAGGCAATTCTGCCCTTCTCACCTCACCCCGCCACCAGCCTCCCTATCTGTTGTGCCCTTATCTTCATATCCTCTTTCTGCCCTCCCTCTGCTTTGAAAAGAATTCCTGTGCAGGCTTGTCAATCTGTCACGGGGGTCTCCAGCCCCCCCAACCCCTCATGCCCCCACCACCCAGCTCCTCCTTGGCTCTGCCCTGAACATCAGCCTGTGTCTGTCAAAACACTGACAGTGCTTCTCCCCGCTCGGAGAGCATCAGATCCCATCTGTACCGCAAACAGTCTCCCAGGTTTATTTTGCCTATCACTTCCGAACACTTGCTATTTAAATTCCAAATCATTTTTCTGGGGGTTAACAGTGTCCCTGCTATTCTTGGAGTTTACTCACTGCATGTCCAACTCAGCCACCTTATTTGTGTGCTCCTCCACTTGTATACGTACACACTTGCACACATGCACGGCCCATGCAGACACACGAATAATGTCTTGCCCACACCATCATTACTGTAAGCATCAGCCAGGTTATCGTCAGTCTGTATGTTACACGAACAACATGGCTGAGATCATTCCTGCTCTCAAAGACCGTTTGAATTATATGCAGGGGGAAAAAGAAATACGAATAGTTGAGATATTTTCTGTTTGTTTCTTCAGGCCCTTTCCAATCAAAATTTACTTATGTCACTCTGTCAGTGGAAATATGTCAAGAATGTCTGTCATCATTCTCTTTTGCCTCTCTTACATGCTGGGGGGAATTTAGAAGTTTTCTTGGTAAATAGGACGTACTCCTCACTTTCTCTACTTCTGAGAAGAAACAAGATCACTTGATGGCAGGAAAGGGAACGTGATCCGGTCCCTTTCAGACTCAGGACTTCCTCATGGGTGTGACATCTTTCTGTCAATATTAAACACTTCAAAGATCCAGTGATACTGATAGACAACCAAGAGGATGAAATAGAGAAGGAGAAAACAGTCTTGGCTGTAGGATCAGAAGTTGATCTTGTTCCCCAGAACCCCGGCAAGTGGCTTGGCTTCTGAGCTGGTCAAGCTCAGACACCGGCCTGCCGCTCCCAGCATCCCTGACCTGGCCTCTGCTTGCTGCCTGCTCCTCCCTGCCAGTAGCTGCTCCCCTACTAGACGTAAGTCTTCCTCCTTGAATCTGTGCCTGGAACTCCGAGTCCTGACCAGCTCCATGTTGGTGCAGCTCACACCCCTGTGACAGTGAGGGCCTTTGGGTCAAGGAGTTGGCACCACTAGACTAAAGCAGACAGAATGAGATGCGGAGCTATTATCCCCCAGGGTTTTGATTTCAGAGATGGGGTTGGAGAGCTGGTGCTGGCTCCAGAAGAGAAATTCATCCAGCCGCTTTCAGTAAAGCCTGGCTTGGAATGGCCTGTGGGGGCGTCCACTGTGAGTGAGAGAAGACCCAGCAACCGGAGTGCTTCTGTTAGGAGTCATGAAGTGCTTAAGAGTTACTTGAACTCCAAAGTAACTCCATAATGTATTTTCTTCGAGTCTAGAATTATTCCAAGGCTCAGAGGAATGTCCCTGATTGACTGTGGGCTCAGCTGTAGATACAATCTAAGTTGTATACCCTTCCATCACACCAACACTCTCCCAATTTTTGCAAATCATGTGCCTTTCCTGCCCTCTCATAAATGCCAACCAAAGGGTCTGCTTTCAAAGAATCATCTCATTGAAGACACAGGATTGTCCAAAGATAATGGCCTTTTGCCAGAGGGAAGTGACAAGGTCCAGGCTCATCCATCTCGGGGTATCTGCATATCTAGGAGACACCTGCCCTAGACAGTGAGGCGAACTGTAAAGGTGGGATTTCAAAATACAATAAGGCATCTCCCTGGTTAGCATGCTCTGGGCAGGGTCAGTTTACACTAGTTGTGTATTCTGCCTTCTTTTAGTTTCCCTTCATTTGTTCTCTCCTTGCTTCCTTCTACTCTTTCTTCCTTCCTTCCTTCCTTCTTTCCTTCCTTCCTTCCTTCCTTCCTTCCTTCCTTCCCTCCTTCTTTCATTGCTTTCCTTTCCTTTCCTTTCCTTTCCTTTCCTTTCCTTTCCTTTCCTTTCCTTTCCTTTCCTTTCCTTTCCTTTCCTTTCCTTTCCTTTCCTTTATTTTCTTAATTTCCTCTGTATGCATTTCTATGAGTGCCACTTGTGATTTTTATTAGATACCAAAAGAGTATAAAAACCTTTATAAAATGTATGTAGGCTGTGAACACTAGAAACACAATCAACACTCACGTACCCATCACTGAGTAAGAGAAATAGAATATAGTCACAACTTGAAACCCCTGTTTTTTTCTCTTCACTCCCCCATCACTACTAGCCATCACCTAGACATGGTATGTACCTGACTTGTGATTCTCACAGACCATTGAAACCATTGTAAACCTCAGGGTCCCCAGACATTGAGTCATGTAAGGAAAATTTCCCTCCAGTTTTGAAAAGATCACAGGAAAGAAGTTTCTGAACACTTCCAATCTTATTATTAATAAAAGAGAGAGCTATTAAAAACTAACGTATCATCATCCAACCTCATCCAAAAGAAGCCTGCAAATCAGTAACACAGCCCATGATTATGAAGCGACTTACTATGTGTGAAATAGTTTCCAATGTTATTAAATCTGGCATATATAGCACTGCCTTTTCTCTGACTTCTAGGATCTGTGTTCAACAGGTTTCTGTTATATGTTTTCTTCTTCCTCTTTCAATTCTGAGTTCAATAATAGTTTGTTAGAACTTTCGCTCATGTGAGGTCTCTTTTATATTTAGAGATGTCCTGCATGGTGGATTCGTGTCCTATGCTTGTTCAAAACTTGGAAACCATATGAAATCATTCAAAATTCATGTAGGGAGCCACTACCACATGTGACTATTGAGCGTTTGAAATGTCCAGATTCAGATGTGTTGCAAGGGTAAGAGGCACCCTGGGTTTCAAAGACGTAGTGAAAAAAGACATGTGAATGATCTCACTCAACCTGGTAATACTGATTGCATGTTGAAATAATAATATTTTGGATATATTGAGTACAATAAAATACATTATTAAACTTAATTGTACACATTTCTTTTATTTTTTTTAATACGGCTACTAGAAAATTTAAAATAGCCTATGGGGTCCACATATCATGACTTGTGTTGTATTTCTATCGGACGTTGTGTCTTAGAATATCAGGCAAGACAGGATACAATCAAGCACTGCATTGTATTATACAAGCTATCGGTACATGGTAGGTTCTTGGCCTTTTGCCCTCAAATTCATTGCTTGCCCAATTCTCACTTTGTTCTGTGTCATGGGGTGGGGCTGCTTCTTGCAAGATTCTGTTTTCAACGTTTCTATGACATCTGGCTTTTGCCTGGATTTGGACAATGGAAAGTACTATTGGGAAGAGAGAGGATGGGAGGAAAGGAGACACCAGTGTTACTCCCCTCTGCTCCGGGTAGTGTTTTGGCAAGTATTGCATCACTTCTATGCTCCAGGTTCCTACTAGACAGACCCCTCATGGCTCCGATTCCCACCAGGTAGAGGGTTACCTGGACCCTGCTCTCTGCTAACCTTCTCTCTTTTCTTCCAGCCGAAAGAGAGAGGCTTCCTGCTGTTTGAATCAGAGCCTCCTCACCCACACTTGGCTTTTCATCTCTTGTATCACTTGTATCACAAATTCCCTCTGTTTCTCTTTTGCTGGTTGGGTACTGACGGATACAAAACTCAAAATAAAGGGAGAGCTCGGCCATCAATAGAGGAGATGATGATGTACAAACGAGGGTCTGAGGGTCAGAAGACTCATAAAAGTGAACAAGTGCATCTTTTAGACTAGAAGTGAGTGACTTAAATGAGAATGGTAGGGGAAGGGGAAGAGGGAAAGGGAAAGAAAAATTCAGGGGAGGGGACTAGCCCAGGGAAAGCCTCGAACGTGGGAGTTTGCAGCATCTGTTCAGAAGATAGGAAATAAACCACCTGACGGGATGGAAAGGGTTTTTTGTTTTTTCAATAAGCTTTTAATTCTAAAATAATTTTAGTCATCTAAGGTTTGAAGAAAAGCTGCACAGATATTATAGAGATGTCTTATATACCCCTCATCCAGTTTCTCCTCATATTAACACTTTACATAACTACAGTACCTTGGAAGATTTATTTTACATGTGGGTGATAAGTTCTATTAGTAGAATGGAAGCAGGTTATAGAGAATCTACATTCGTTTCCAAATTTTAGAATTTGAAGGGGTCTTAGAGACATTTTATAAGAGAAGAAACCCGTGCCTAGGAGAGCTCAGTGACTTGTATTCATTCACTAAATATGAACTACAATCCATGCGCTTGATTAAAGTGGTAAACTAAGGATCACTCAGCTCATTTGTGGAAGAATTGAGAGTAGAGCTAACTGCTTCTTCCTGGCAACCCTGGGATTATTCCATCAGCCGCTATGTTATCCTTGGGTCAGAAGGACTTCCTACTGACAAGAGGGAACCACAGAGTTTCGTGCATGACGTTTCTTAGGACATGGGTCTGTGCAGGTCTCTTCTTTGGGGCACATGTTGGGCTACCAATTGAGGGAATCAGCCGCTGTCTCACATTTCCTCAGAGCAGCAATTCTCAACCTTGGCTGCCCATTAGAATCACAAGGGGAGCTAGAAAAATGTCAGTGCCTACATCCCAGCTTCTCACCATTGATCTAGTTTGGAGCCTGATAATTAGTATCTTTATCAAATTCCCCAGGTATTTCTAACATGTGGCCAGAGTTGAGAACCAGACCTAGAATGTGGCACCTCTAGAAGGTGGCACCTTGTGTGGCTTAACAATGTCCCCAGCTATTGGGGTGCTGGCAGCTAATCCAAAAGTAAATTTTCATATGTACTATATTTAGTCAGGAGCCCTTCCACGATGGGTCTTGCAAACTTCCTCTGAAACATTCAAGTTCTCATCTGGGCACTTCCCATTTGACTTTACCATTGTTAACACACAAGTTTCAGCTCTTTACCATGGCCCATTATTTCCATATTTGTTCATATAATCTCATAACCTTGATTGGATGCTCAGAGCTGTTGGGATTCAGAAATGTGCCAACGTTTTGAATGAGGTTTTCCCGCCTCCAGTCTCTACATTCAGTGCTATTTGTGCCCCCACTTCCACACATGCCCAAACTCCCATCACACTGTAGTCTCTTTTCTGTCCTTTATTGAAACTTAACCTATAATTTCTCACTTATGCTTAATTCCAAATTTTAGAATTGAAGAACTTACTGATGGCAAAAAGAGACTATTTTTGCCCGTATTTTAGAGAAGATTGAGGGAAGGTGCTCTAATTTTAGGTTGGGTGTTGCCCGTGCATATCTCATACCTCTTCTTTTCCCTCTCAAAAGTTGAGACTGAGAGGGTTTTGTGATCATAAATCCTTCTTTGTTTTTATCGGCATTCATGGTTCTAATGTACTGATGACTGTGCGTGTGTGTGTGTGTGTGTGTGTGTACATACACACACATGTGCACATGTTCTGATCTACAACACACAGTACCTGTATGTGCTCATAGACGTTATGGAAATGATGGAAAGGCTGTGCCAATCTTGCAAACACAGAGCATGCATTATTCTAAGACTCTGGCTTTCCAAATGGGAACCTGTAAAAACAGCTGATAGATTTATGTTCATGTATTAAACAGGCCAACCCAGCCCCAGTGTAAAATCAGGGTGACAACTGAATACATCACTATTCCCGGCAGCTACCTGGGTGCACTCATTACCCAGAGGAAAATGGGCCAGGCTTGTTCATTAGAGCTCCTTTCTCCTAAGGAGAGCCATTTACACGCTGTGTCATTTAAAACAAACAAACCAACCCCACAGAGATTTAAAAGAAACCAGAAAGACCTTTTCCTTTATAGCCTCTGGAAGGTGGTACACGGTACTCCTGTTTGCCTGTATCTGAGCTGGATGACGGATCACTGCACACCTGCTCAGAAGAGGGAATGGTTTCTTGTGGAAGGGGGGGTTACCTGTCGACATTAATTAGAAAGATGTAGAAGCTGGTAAATATTTTTGGGAACTATTACTGTATCTTGCACGAACTGATTGTCTCCTATGTCACCTCAGAGGAACAAAGGGACTGATTCTTGTGAATCTCACATACAGGTCAGGGCTCTACAGGTGAGCTATCTCACAGACACTTGGAGAGCAATGACTTGTGGTCCATAATAAGGGAGCTCATCGTTAGACCATGGGGGTGTTCATAGGGGCAGGGGAAGAAGGGCTTCTCTTCCGGACTTCCCTGCCTGCAGCTTTACTGTCTCAAATTCTGACACGGTGGAATTTCAGGGAGAAACGTAGATGCCACAGGGTGGTCGTGAGGATCAAAAGATGGCTCCTTGTGCTCTGTGTGGTCTGTCCTCCAATGCCCCCACTTCACCAGCTGTTCCAGACTTGCACCTTCCCTTTCTGACCCTTTGGCTCCTTGTCTGGACTTTCTTCTTCCTGCCATGGCCCTCCTTGCTCTGATGAAGCACTTGGGCAGTGCCTCCTGCTTTGACCATGGTTCACACACCACAAATTTACTGTCCTTCTGGCCTGACATTGGCAGCCATGGATGAACATGGTCTTCCCAAGCCCCACAGGACTCACACTGGCAATGCTAGCCCCAGCCAACCTTCTCCTGAGGGGGCACTGGACAGCCCCCATACACCATCCTTCCTGGTCCTGAACTCTGCTAACATCAGGGTAACTGCCCTCCAGTCCTAGCTCCCTTTGCCTCTTGCCCAGAGGCTCTCTCGGCAAGTTGTATCAATTCTATGTGCTTCCATGTCTCCTCTCTAAACAGGGCACTACAGGAGCAACCACCTACGCTACAGAAATTGTTCACAGGGTTTCTGTGAGGTAAAAATGAGGAGGAGAAGGCAAATGAACCCTGCAGATACAAAGCTCTTCACTGGAGCAAATGATGGCATTTGTTGGTTCTGTCCCTCCTCCTTCTGAGGCATGTTTGCGTGGGTTCCTCGTGAACTTAGGAGAAGGGTGAGTTGTGAAAAAACTAAACCAAACTGTGTGATCCTCCCAATGGTTATATGATCCTTCCTGTGCATCGGGCTCAGTTCTGCGTGTTAATATGAGAACTCCATCCCCTCAGACCCATGAACAAGTAGATGTCATGCCAGGCTCTCTGCTCCACCCCCAGTAGGGCAGAGGAGGTGGGAGTGAGGAGAAGAACACATATACATGGCGGGGTAGTGTACCAGCCCTGACTGAGGCTGGGTCCCTGGGCCGGAGCCCACACCTCCAGACGCCTCTCTTCTGGTGCCAGGGTAGCTTCTGGCAAAAGGTGGTGCACATGTGATATCCTCAACCACAGTCTCTAGCTTCTCTATGTTGTATGAGTTGACAGACACATGGCATATGCTGAACCCCCCAACAGACCAAGTGTTTGAGAGGCTAAATCTCATGTCCACTTGGGAGCTCCAGAACTGAGGACAATAATATTTCCCTCCTCATAACAATTGTGAATGCCAGCTAAGAGCATTCCTAAGTAACTGGCACAGTATCATCCTGCAAGTTTAGCCAACCTGTACTTTTTCTCTTCTAAACTTTTGAACGTGTCTTTCCCAGTCCCCTCCTGCCCCCTACCTCTCACCTCCAAGGGGATATGTGGAGACTGAGGACTGGGGGTGTCCCCAATCCTACTTGTGGCTCCTGTGGGGATGAACCTACCTACACAAAGTGAGAGAACATTCCATCAACTCAGCTAAATGCAAATAAGAGTCCTGGGGCTCACTAACGCGGATCCTATTGGCGGTGCAGGCCCAAGCCCTGAGCGAGCAGGTGCCTAGGACACCTGCAGGTCATTCTCAGCCACCTCAACAAGAACCCGATCTTTCTTCTTTGGGGAATGTTTCCAGTGACCCGGTACACTGCTCATCATTTGTTTAATCATTGCATCTTTCTCTCTTTCATTACATTCTATTGCTTAATGTCTTACCACATTTTAAAATAATTTTCACCTTTTCTGTTCACCTGGTTGATAAGCCCAACAAAGAGGACAGCAAGGATGCTATTGGAGTCTTAAGCAAAGGGGAACCAACACCTACCACCAACCTCCAGTCACCTCCAAAGTGATCCTTCAGGTTCCCTTGGGGATTTAGTTAAAATGCCCTGATTAAGTACCCTGGGGAATCCTGTGACACAGAAATCAACCCATCAGTATAACAGGGTTACGGTCCTATTTTTTTAACCCCTACAAAGCTGATAAACTCTACTGAACCACGAGACACTGTTCTTTACCTGCTCCTCATCCCCTGGCCAGGACACCTAGGAGTCCTGCTCCAGGGACAACTTGGCTAAATTTCTGGAATATAATCTGCATCTTCAAATGAAAACTCCTCCAGCAATGGATTCTTGATAATAACTTTGACAGGCCTTCAACTGCCAAAATCCCATCTGTGGCTGATCTTCCCGCTTCCCATCAACCTTTCAAAGTTTTCACCGCACTATTTTAAGCTCACATTGTTCCATTTCTCCTGAGATTTCTGGGCTTTCTGTGGCTATGAGCTTCTCAGAGGCATCTGCTCGGGTTCTGTTCATGGCTGATGCTAGGAGATGCTTCAGGGGGCAGAGAGGAGGGGAACCAGTTCTGCCCAGTGCAGGGAAAAGAATATTAGCTGGGGGGTTAGGAGATGTGGGTCCTAGAACTGCTCTGTCCCACACAGAACCAGCAGCCCCCTGTGGCTACGAAGCACTCGCAATGTGGCCGGTCTGAATTGAGATCTGCTGTAAGTGTAAATTCCACATGGTGTTTCAAAGACTTCACACAAAAGTAAAGGAATATTAAAAACTCATTGATAGATTTTTATTATTGACTACACGTTGCAATGATACTATCTGGGATATATCAAGTGAAGTAAAGCATATTATTAATTTCATCTGTATATTTTTACTTTTTCAGTGTGGCTGCTGGGAAATTTTAAGTTTTACATGTGGCTGGCATTATGTTTCTATGAGACAGTGCTGCTCTAGACAAATCTGTACAACTTCCCTAATTGGTAAAATTAAGTGCGTTAGAAACCACCTCTAGCCATCAGTCCTGCCTTCAGGCAGCAAATACTGGGGATGAAAACGTAGGACACGGAAACATAAAAACAGTCATTAATGACATAAAGTCAGATGTCATTAACTGCCAAAATAGTTTTTCTCACAATGCAGGATGTATACAGCTGAATCGGTGCAAGAGCACTTCAAATGGGGAAACTATTTCTAGCAGGGAGTACAGTGACAATAAAACAAAGCGGAGGCTAGTATTTCTCATCCTCCGGTCATATGATAACAATGGGGAATGATGACTCAGCATGGGTGAGGGAAAGGTGTTTCCGGTAACAGAAAGTGCCTCTGAGTCGTTATCTTTTCCTCTAAGAATATTTTTCCAACTTTTTCTCCAAACCTCCCACTGTGGGAAGCTAGTGAAGATGTGAGCCTCGCTAAGGCAAGGGTGGATTATATTAGAGGAGTCCAGCAGTGACAGACAGTAAAGGTAGGAGGCATCTTTCACTACTCAAAGGGAGGGAGAAAGTAGTGGTTGGGTACCACTCCCTGTCACAATGGGTAACTCACCAGTCTGCAATGTGTCCTTACCCGCTCCCCTGCCACTAGGCACAAATGCTCCCTCAGCAAATGTGACTGTGGCATCTCATGAAGCTTGTGTAGGAGTTGTAGTGATGAATCAATTGAACTGTCACACTAGTCTGGGTTCCTTTGGGGGCAGCTGGGGGGAAACTTTGGAGAAAACGAGGAACTGGCCAATGTCCTCTCTCTCCTTCAAAGTTCTCCTCCCAGCTAATTCAGGAAATAACGTCTCAGAGGTTCGCATCTTGGTTTGTGTGGTGTTTTTAAATCCTTTCTAAATGGGTAAGAAGGCAATTCTTCTCAGTCGTTTGCTTTGTGCAGCCCTCCCTTTTCCTGGCAGAGACAGTGTATGCACTCTATTAGAGCATTTTTTTTTTTCTACATATAATGGCACCAATTAAATTACCTTGCAGCCCGACCTTAATCTGGCAGGAATGATTATTCCATGAAACAGTTAGGGCTCTAATTGACATGAAGTGCCTGCAAAATATGTCTTTTGCAGCAACCCCTGTCAAAGTCACATTGATATGCTAATCCCTATAGCTGGCAGAATCACTTCATAAAGAGAGACATTGAAAATTGAATTATTTCAATTTCAGTACCTAGGAATCTAGTGATCTGTCTGTATATGTAACTAAGTAGGTGCAATGCTTTATATGGGTAAACAGCTGTACTAGGGCGTTGCCATGGAAACTGCTTGACTCATGGCAGTTGTGTTAGTGATGAAGTCATTAGCAGTGTGAAATGTACTTTGAGGTTGTCAAGTGTAACACTCCAGGAATATTTCAACGGTATTAGTGGAGCCTTTTCATTTACATAATTTAGGCTTTCACACATGATCTCATTATGGTGCAAGAAAGGAATGGATTGTGGGGGCAATTGTACCCAGACCAGATAAATCTCCATTATACCATTCAATTGTTATTCTTTATCCTGAAATAGAGCCCCCCAAATAAGTCTTCTGAGAAATTGATAACTCCCTTGGAACAATGACTTCAAGAGACTCTGTTGGTGGTGGAATGGGCTAGATTAGCCTAGAAACCATTGAGGATATTGGGGTGGTTTCTCTCCAGATGCATCAGTTATTTTGGTTCTGATGTTTTATTAGCCCTATAAATTAGGAAATAACATTTGAAAGTCATAAGATTTTTTTTTTAATTAAATTAATTGGGGTGACAATTGTTAGTAAATTTACATAGATTTCAGGTGTACAATTCTGTATTACATCATCTACAAATCCCATTGTGTGTTCACCACCCAGAGTCAGTTCTCCTTCCATCACCATATATTTGATCCCCCTTACCCTCATCTCCCTTCCCCCACCCCTTTACCCTCTGGTAACCACTAAACTATTGTCTGTGTCTATGAGTTTTTCTGAAAGTCATAAGATTTATTTTTTAACTAATATCCAAGTGAGTGTTGCCCTCTTTCATGTACATTCCCAGTGGGCCCTTCATGATCCCAGTGATGATGTGATGTGGGCATTAGTGGATTTCCATCTTGGAAATCATCCTTCAAGTCCATTTACAACCTCTGTTGCTTGCCCCCACTACCCCAAATATGACTCCACTTCCTCCCAGCTCTCCAGAGTCAGTTCTGAACGATTTCTGGCTGTTTCACAAAATTAGATTACCCTGAATCAGGCTCTGAACACTCTTCCAAAAGGAGAATTCTAAACATATTTTAAGCAGTGATTACATTATTAGAGTAACCAGACAGCTTCCCACGGAGAATTTTTTTGACATGCAAAACACTTAGATGTGTGTTTAGGCTTATGTGTTTATAGCTACACCTGAATTTTTAGTTCAGTATTCTAATTTTTTCATCCATCCATCCATCCATCCACTCATTCACATATTTATTCACCAAATAATGAATATTTATAAAGTATACTAAGAAGTGTTCTAGGTGGTGGGGATAAAGTTGTAAACATAATAGACACAGTCCCTGTCTTCGTGAAGCTTAACCTAATAGTGAAGATATGTAGTCACACACACACACATGCACACACGCGCGCACACACACACACACACACACACACACAAACAGGTACACACGAGGTTCGACAATGAGTTCTCAAACTCATCCTAGAAAAAGTGCTACATATCTCATTGCTGAATATCACTATAGTCACCTTCGAAGTACTCCCCTTGGGAAGGTATGCACAACTCCAGCGCCTAGTCCACCCTTCAAAGCAATTTTGGAACTGTTTCTGGAATGGCCATCAGAGCTGTTGTACTACACTTGATGTCCTGAATGTCATCAAAATATCTTCATTTCAATATTTCCTTTATCTTCAAGTAAAGACAGAAGTCATTGGGGGCCAGATCAGGTGAATAGGGAGGATATTCCAATACAGTTATTTGTTTGCTGGCTAAAATCTCCTTCATACACAGTGCGGTGTGAGCTGGTGCATTGCCGTGATGCAAGAGCCATGAATTGTTGGCAAAAGCTCGTTCAGCTTGTTTTCATCTAACTTTTTACGCATCATTTTCAATACTTCCAAATAGTAAACTTGGTTAACTGTTTGTCTAGTTGGTGCAAATTCATAATGAATAATCCCTCTGATATCAAAGAAGGTTAGCAATGTCGTTGCAACAAGTTCGCAAAGTTAATTGTCAGATCTTGTGTGTACACACGTGCATGCATGCAATTATATGCAAAAATATATATGCAACTATAAGAAGCAGAAATGATGAGAGACACGAAAGGGAGATACCTACTTTAGATTGAAGGGATCGAGCAAGGCCCTCTGGAGAAATACCATTTAAGCTGAGACTGGTGGGAGGAGGATGAGCTAGGGAGTTTAGAGGAAGTACATTTCACACAGAAGGAGAAAAACTATGTGAGACACTGAGGCCAGAGGAGTTTGCTGGGATGAAGGAATTTAAAGATAGTGATAGAGATCAAGGGATAAGTTCACCCTGGACCTCACCGTGGGAGGAGAAAATGGAAAGGGTCACAGCGTTTACCATATCCAGGCAAGTGGTGAGATATCAAAGAATGCTATCCACAGAGGACCAATGTGGAAATCTCCACATTTTCCAGAAATTTAAATATTTGTCGAAATCTCAAATAGCCAGGCATTTTAATTCCCGCTTTTCATTTGTAAATATTGAGTCGTCAAGCAGGTATTAGAAATTTACTCAAGGAAGTAACTTCCAGGCTATGCCATAGAGTATATTCTAATGTATTTTTCTTCCATTGACTTCTAAATACAGTTAGTTTCTCATGAAATCTCCCAGCACTTTGCATGTCCTTTGCCAATGCAAGCTATAAATTAATATTAGTGTTCCTATTGCTGTCCCAATTAAATTGTAAGATGTTTAAGGCCAGGAATAAGCTGTAGTTTGGTTTGCAAACCTTCAATTATCTCTTAGAACTATACTCCATAGATATTGCCAAAGTTTCTGGAAGGAGTATAGGAAGGGAAACTAATATGCACCATGGCATTCCTTGGCCCTATACAATTCCTAAGTGCCTACTAAAATAATTGTTTTCTGCATTAGAATTTTGCAAATGTTAATAGAACTAACTGGAAAATGATTTCCGAGGTCAAATATATTTGGCTACCTAATATAACACCTTCGTGAAGATATACAGTACATACTAGTATCTTACAACCCTGGAAGCCTGCTTTAAAAATCATACTTGACCTTTTTTTAACCCTAAATTTACGAGTTCAGTGGATCATGGACCTCCCTCCACTTCCCACTCCATTTTTGGCCAAAGATATCTCAGCATCCATGAAATGTAATTTGGAGAACCGAGTTCATTTTCAGGCTTTTACAAAACGTTGAAATATGCATATGTGGTTTTGGTTTTTTTTTAGTTTTTGAAAGTGTAGAACTTCCTTTAGATAGAGTGGATTCTTAATGAACTATAAAATTTATTCTTTAATTCCATCACTCACTGGTCAAACATATATCGATTACCTGCAATGGACGGTAGTGTGCCAAGAACTCGTAGTTCAAGGGAAGCAGCTAATAAGAAATCCTGGTCTTGCAGAGCAATGTCGTAGGTGGTGATGGAGCTTGTCCCAAGACCAGTCCTGGGACAGAGGTACAAGCCCCTCCCATTCTGTTTTGGCCCAATGAAAGATAGTGATATATGCCAATGATGGGTCATTTCTCAATTTGATTCCACATTGTCCATTCATTCACCATCCCCTCTACATGTTCCTTAACATACATTTTAAATCATATTTATTGAGAGTAGGGGACTAACTCTGTAAAGTACAGCTGCTCACAGCCCTCTAAGTCCCCCAGTGCTCCACTTACAGCGGCAGTGACAATTGTGACCATGATAGACATGATTACGGGCTGTCATACGGCTGCCCAAGCTCATCATCAAGAAGCTGTCCATCCTCTTCACAGCCTGTAGCGTCCTACATGTGAAAAGAAGAACGAGGAACAAGCCTGTTAAAAACATTTTCCTAGGTGTATTTCCTGAGAAAAGGTCAGGGCACAGTCACTGCTGGATAAGAATCAGCACATTTCTCGGAAGCGATCCCAATCCTTTCCATCAGTCCTCCCAGCGAGGCATGTCATGTTCTGTCCATTTTTACAGGCCTTATCTCTCCGCCGCCTGCCTTTTTGCCTGGATAACTGATTTCTGCACTATCAATCGCATTGGCTATGGGAACTATCTGAAGGACCACAGAAGTGGGCAAAACACCAGGTTTACACTTTTCCTCTCTTGTGTCCTTTATCATAGAAACACTTCCTTAGATCTTGATTTTAGCTCTACAACCATGGGCTACTGAGTTAATCTCTGTGCCCATCTGCGGAATGGGAATAGCAACTATTGCTGACCCCAAGGGGCTACTATGACATAAGTAAGATAACAGAAGGATGACACGGGCAGAGGGGCGGGGGGAGTATCCTAACACTAGGTAAGTACTTAAAAAAATATAAGCTATTTTTTACTCTTATTATTTCTTAACACGATCAGAGGCAGGTTTAGAATTAATTTTGAAAGTCTTAACTCCTATTTGAATTAAACAAGACTTCAGTGAGCACTAGACATGGGTTTCAGCAAATATTGGTTAACTACCAATGATGTGCAAGGCTTTGCTCAGGCTCTGAAGAAATAGAGGTAAACAGGATAGAATCCTGCCTCTAAAAGGAAGAATTGTGAAGAACTAAGAGTTCACTAAGTGTTCAGTCCTGTGCTAGGGCCTGGAACGGGGTGGGACAGGGACACACATAGGCAAAAACAATCCTTGTCTTCCAAGGGTCTTATAACTTTGCTGCTATACAGAGTTATTAGCTTTGTAGTAAGTAAAGTTGGGATAAAATTAGATGCCCAGTCGATGGAAGTATTTCTGTAGCATCAAGTAGAGAAACGAGAGGTGGAGCTGACCTGGCTACATCTATCATGTAGGAGATCATTTGGTATCTCAGCCAGAGTCTTCGTCATCTCACCTTCCAGATGGCCACCCCAAACTGCATTTTACTGTTGGGTCCATCAATTACAAGCAACCGTATTCCCCTCTAGGCGCTTCAACTAGTTCTCTAGGCCCATTGATAGAAGTAGATGTTCCCCAGACTCTGTTTTCAGGGGGGGGGAAGGGAGCGTAGTTTCTGAAAGTGGTGGTTTCCATTTCCCCAGTTTAGGGAGAAATGTAAGGCAACTTCTTTTCTGACTGTATTTTTCCCAGGGTAACCATCATAAAAGTGTCCATCTCTGTTGGCTGAGGTATTTTTCTCCTTTTCAGATATCCTATTGTTCTTTTCATGTTTATTGTTTCCTTTATGCCTCTTTGATAGCTTCTTTTTGAGACCTTGTAAGATATTTTGATACTGAGTAAGGAAGGCAGATGTGAGGCCCTGATATTATTCTGCCTCTTATTTTGATTTAAAGTTACATGCTTCCCTATGGAAGGAAACAATAAAAATACAATGCTGGAAGAATGAAAGAATGTGGGAAGATGAATAGAAACCTGTTTGATTGAAGAAAGAAAGAAGAATGATATTAAGCATAACAATCAATGTAAGAGATCATGAGTGACATTTAGATAGTCTATTAACCTGATAATAATTGCCTTGTTTGAAGACTGTATTTCTTGAAGGTGCAGCAACTATTGAAAGACGGTCTAAAACTGTGGTTTCTCTCGATATGTTGTCTAATTTTGTATAATCACCATCTTTTATGCATTAATTTCAGTTTAGCTTTGCAATTGGGGTAAACGGAAGAGCTGGCATCAAATCAGGCCATATTTGATTAGCATTCCTTGACAGGATTCTTATCAGGGATGGCATTTTGAATCTCTCCTCCTCTGAGGAAAAATGTTGTGTGAGAGGTTTTGTTGGTAATTGTGAGCAGGGTAGTACATCAGGCCAGGACGCTCCTTGTAGAAGTTACCTTCAGTGGAAGAGACAGCAGGGTTCGAGGAGGGCTTAGTTCTAATTACCTGCTAGTGATGGATTTGGGACAGGTCAGTGAAGTTACCTGAGTGTCAGTTGCATAATCTATAAAATGAGAGGGATGTTAGCAAGTCTATTGATCTGACAGGATTATTTAGAGGATCCAATGGAATGACGTACGTGAAGGTACATTTTATAAACTTTAAACTGCTAAGTAAGTGTTAGTGTCAGTCCCTGAGTGACCAGAGGCACCGCTCCCTGTTGGACAAACAGCTCCATCTTGGCTAGTTTTCTTCAAGGTCCAGGTTAGGTGTTCCTGTGAACAGAAGGTGTTCAATCCATGGGACTGCCCGAATGGCCTGGCTACCCGGCATGGGCATAACCCTGAAGGAGAATTTACAATCACCACTTAGGACACAGATAAAATGTGACAAGCACTCATTCAAAAGGTCAAAATAAGTTCACTTTGAACACAAAGAGGCATTTTGTACTCTAGGCCTGTGTCTCCATTTTAAAAATAAGTAGAAAAATCCTTCAAAGATGAATTTACTTAATCAAGCCACAGTTGGAGCCATGAAAACCCTATCATCGTAATATAATATCTTCTGAGAATTTATTAGTCTTAACCAGACGTACACATCATTTCTTTTATTCCTCACATCATTCTCTATAAAGTAGCAAGAGAGATCATTGAAAATTTAGGAAAATGTGTTCTAGACCCATTTGTCTGAGGAGACATCCCAGCAACTGGTGCAGCAGCATTGGGAAAACGGGTCATCCAGGGCAGTGCTTTTTGATGTTACTTAGAGGCAAAGC
Source organism: Rhinolophus hipposideros (assembly GCF_964194185.1). Taxonomy (NCBI): domain Eukaryota; kingdom Metazoa; phylum Chordata; class Mammalia; order Chiroptera; family Rhinolophidae; genus Rhinolophus; species Rhinolophus hipposideros. The sequence continues at coordinate 23,091,283 of NC_138063.1, read as the reverse complement.
AAATGAAATACCCATTTATTTAAAGTGGTTCATTTGTTTTGCTTTCCCCATGATACAAATATGACAGTTTAGCCTGCAAAAATCAACTGCATACCCAGGTAGCCCCTCTCCAAGGTCAACAGCAAGAACAAGTGTGTTCATACCTGTTTACTCTCTACTAATCAAATCATTTCCAAAAAAAAATTTCGTTTTCCTGAGACCCCTTTAGCCACTTCCAATTCCCCAGCCCTTGGCCCTTGTAGCTTCATTTTTCTTCCTCTTGTTTAGATAGGAAATCTGATCAAAGACCGTCTGTCTTCTGGCTTTCAACAGGGGTTAGCACGTGTCAGAATGTGATTCATGTTTGATTGTATGTTAACATTATTTTAATTATGAAAAACTGAAATTTACATAAAAATACCCAATTTAAATATCTCCCAAAGTCAGTCTCCCATGTGGTTCCCTGGGAGAGAAGAAAGGGGAATTCTCTGACCTATTTCAATGTGAAGAGTGGGAAATCGTATACATCCAAAGACCAGGTTTCCTTGCGGTTTAATACGAAAATGACATCTTTCTCATTCTCAACTAAGAAACAATTCTCCAAGTTTTTGTGTTTTGTGTTTTGAGCTGAGTTACTTAACCCATTGGTTGAAGAGCCAGTATTTAGCCATGAAAAAAATGCAGAGTAACTGATAAAACTCATCACAAGCCTTCTGGCTAGTAGAATTATTTTGTCTTGCAAATTAGTTTCTTTGACACATTAGAAATTCAGGAAGAGATGTGGCATTCAGCCTGGGTTCTGAATAGATAATGTGCATGTGAGATAGCTCAGGTCCTAATATATAACTCCGTGGAGTACCTTGGAGTGCTACTGGCTATGCTGATAACTTCATGTTGCCACCAATAAATGAGGGTCCCTTTCTCTTTAGAGGGTTTCCAGCATTCCGGGCAAATGTCAAATGTTCTATGTAAGAAGCAGGGTACTAGGAAGCAACTCTCAGCATGCCATGCTGACTGTTGTCTTCTTGGGGGTCTCTACTGTTGTTATGATGTAGATAACTTACAGGAAAAGCTAGGGGTATTCATGCACCACACACACACACACACACACACACACACACACACACACCCTACTTTAAAATGTAGCTGAAGAAAAAGTCAGCAACATGAAGGTCCCCTCTACTACCCCTTTCTCTTTTCAAGTCCAGGCCTAAGAGAGTCAGTTTCCAATACTTATGTCTTTGGCCCATCTTCTGTGGCTGTCCCAGTGGCTACTAATGCTTGAGGCTGGCATAAAGATGTGCAGGGGATGGCTTCCTGATTTTTAAATTGTTTCTACTTATTTGGATGGTACTTAGATTTGTAGTTTCACCTCTTTGGCAGCAAGAAAAATAGCTACTCAGCCTTAATTAATGTCCCTTTGAAGGCCAGACCATGAGATCAGCCCTAGGTTTGTCCTGGGCACACTTCAGAAGAGAGGGCTATGGCATGAAAGGAAAGAACAAGACCATTCTATCTGGCCTCCTTTTGTTTCTCTCATTGCTGTCCTTGTTGTCAGTATCCAGTGGACGTTTTCTGAGGACTTGCAGTCTTCTGTGCATTATAGGTTTACCTTCCCCTTCCATTTTTCAACATAACTAGTGAGTTAGGAACTGTTGTATCTTTATTTTACAGTTGAGGGCACTGAGAAGCACAGAGAGGTTAAGTAACTTCCTCAAGTTTGCACAGCTAACTATACAGCAGGGCCTGCTGTATCTGTCACTAGCTCCCTGTAACGGATCAATATACTGTTCTACTGAACCCTCCCAAATTGAAGTCATAAGAAGCCACATAATTTCCCATTTAAGCTGAAATTAATGATACTGTGTTGTAGACATTCATTCACTTAATCAGGAAAATTTCCGTCACTGCTATCTTAGTCTATTTGGGCTGCTATACCAAAATATCACAGACAAGGTAGCTTATAAACAACAGAAATTTATTGCTCACAGTTCTCGAGGCTGAGAAGGCCACAGTTGATCAAAGTGTAAGGGAGGCAAAATAATTTCCCTCCACCCTTCTGACGTCTTAGTTGAGACTCCTGTAATACAAGACAGATGACCAAGAGAAAAACAAACAGAAGTACATCAACATGTAATATCTGGGACGTACCAGGGAAAAACGAGTAACTCTCCAAGATGGCTTAGAATTTAGGTTTAAATTCCATCTTTATAGAGAAAGGAGAGGGAGGATGTAGGCAACTTAGGGGAGAGTAAATGATTTTTAGGAAAGATGAATGGACCCTTAAAAGAAGAGATGGTTGGTATGATAATTTGTGACCAAGTTTATCTGGTTGCTAAGGGTTAGAATAAGTAGATAATTGGTCTATATTCCTGGTTATAGGCAGTTGCATGTCATAGAATTACCAGATATCCATACTGGTGGGAACCTTACAGACCAGCTTCTCCAATGACGCCATTCAATAGATGAGGACATTGGAGCCCAAAGAGGGACAGTGACTCTCCAAATTCTCTCAGAAAGTTATGTACTGAGATCACAATTTTCCTTGTCTGAGCCTCTTGTCTCCTTTCCCACCACAACACCTAATCCTTCCAAGATGCCTGGCCACCTAACATCTTTAGGGACAGACCTTCTTTATTTCTTCTTTCATTATCCATTCTTTGGTTTTATCAAGTCCTGGATTAGGATCTTCTTTTTATAGCCAACAGAAACTCAGCTTCTATTACCGAAAGAAAAATAATATTTATTATAAACTCATATTTTCATCCTGGTATAAGCTGCTATGAGAAATCCAAGATGTTTTAGATGTCGTCTTTCCTTATAAAATGTACATGGTTACATTTTATGTACATAGCGAGAAGATAGAACACATGCATGAAAATTGTTAACAAAAATATAAAGCTGTAGGTGATAATGTCCACACTGTGTTAACTGGCCAAATAATTCCTCAGAAAGGCCCTTTCTGTAGAGTCAGAACTGCGTAACTGTGGATAAAAACCAATGTTTTGTGTCAGATGACAAAACCATGGTCCAATGTAACTATGGATCAAGATATTTCCACAAAAATATCCAAGGATGGAGATCTGGGGAGAGACAAGGCCCCTATGATGGACATTTCTGGAGACAGCCACCAATACTGGCTACTGCTCTTCTCCCTGTGGCATTTATATAGCCTTGACTTCTGTCCAAGTTGTACCAAGAGAGGAGACACCTCTGCCCTCTTCCCCAGTCCCATGTGTTCTTTATATTGATGGGTCTGGAATGTCACATTATCATTCACCGCAGAACCGTCTTGGTAAATTAGTTTATAGGCTAGTTAAATAGTTGAAATACACAGTATTACTTTAATAAATATATCTGTTCTCAGTATGTTATCATTGTTTCTTTTTTCTTCCATTTGGCAAAAGATCAGTTGTGCAGCTAAAATCTATGTAACTTTACTAACAATTATCACCCCAATAAACTTTCATTAAAAAACAAAGATTCAAGCTCTATACCAAGAAGATAGTCTGCAATACTAATATTTGAGTGAGGTTCAGATATCACCCCCATCAACGATACATCATCACCAACCACTTGTGATGTGATCCAAACGTGTTAAATACACGTTGTCCTTGAAAGCCTTCCTCATACTTGTGGCAATAGACAAGGTGGCCCTATCTATTAAAAGATACTGATGACATACCAGTTGCACTATTATAATTGTAATTTAAAATGTGCGTTCTTTAAACAATTTGGGGGAAAATGCTGAATATTGAAGAAATCCAACTCTTTAGAACTTGGGATGCCTTTTCTTTCTCTTCCCCATTTTTTTCAGATTGTACAAAACACATTGATTACACTGGAATAGTATTCTCTCCAGAGAGCTGTTTCAGCTCAGCAAGCATGGTTTCACCTGCTCTCCATTATTCTACTTCCTGTGCTGGGCCTTTGGCCCTCTCTGTATATCCCTTTGGTCTATGGGGTAGGTGTGTCTAATTGGGCTACTGACCAGATTCCAAGCCCAGTGAGGGCAGGACCTGTGTCTTATACAGATACTCTTTGACTTACAATGGGGTTAGATCCTGATAAACTCATCATAAGTTGAAAATATTGTAAGTCATGTGCATTTAATATGCCTAACCTACTGAACATCATAGCTTAGCATAGTCTACCTTACTCATGCTCAAACACTTACATTTAGCCTACAGTTGGGCAAAATCATGTAACACAAAGCTTATTTTGTAATGAAATGTTGAATATCTCATGTAATTTATTATGCATGTTGCTTTCACACCGTGGTAAAGTTGAACCACCGTAAATTGGACACCATCTGTATTTGTATTCTTCCTGCCCTTCCTGCATCTAGCACAGTATACTGGCAAACCACAGACGTTTTAGAAGATATGATGATTAATTAATAACTGAAATGTTTTTCTAATTACTTGACATTACTTGACTCATGGAAAAGATTACCCAGAGATCCCATTATTCAGGGTTTTACTTTTTTCTGCACATGAAAATTTAATTGAATGATCAAGAATAGAGTTTTCTTATTCCTATGGGCCACTGACCCCTGGGAAGACTGAACAGTCATTGCAAGGGGATTTCAATGGCACGTGTACATAAATATTTCCCTGACAAACTCATTACAAAAGTACAAATATTATCATTTGGAGGGTATGCAAACATTTTTGGTTGGTTTATAAGGACCTTTACATTAAAGAAATACTAGGAATCAATCTAGGAACTGTAAGGACAAAATGAGCCCCTTCTTCTAGGTTTCTCATGGTATAGGGGTTAAAGATGGTGAAATGAAGTCAGCCAACGAGACCACTGGTTCCTGTTTGTGAATCGGGCCTGCTTTGTGTTGTGGCCAGCAATGTAGTTTTATGTTTTTTTGTTCCTGTATTTCTCAGCTGTTCCCAAAGAGGGAGAAACAGGACTGAGCTTAAACAGAAGCTGAAATGAGGTATTCTGAGTGGCAGAGGGAAGCTCAAAGGTCCTTCCAATTATGCCATTTCCCCCTTGCATTTAGATTAAGGCTTTGGATCTTGTTAGAATCAAACCCTACAGGGTAGGTGGTCTATGTGTTCGGAGGGAATGATCATTCTTCAAGCAATGAGTGGGAGATCTATAGCTGATGATGGGGGGGCGGGGAGGGCAAGAGAGGAGATGAAATTCCGAGCGCTGAGGAAAAAACAGTAACCTCACTGCGCAGTGCTACCCCTAGACCCTTGAGATGTAGATAACACTCAGGATATGCTCCCGATCTGGATTCAACTGCTACAAAGGAGGACTCAGAGGCTCATGAAGTTCAAGAACCACCTGTGAGTAAAGGTTGCTGCTCCCTATTTCACTTAGAAACTTGGGTTAATTCTCCATTAGCACATTGATCATGTCTACCATGAACCAAATGATGCTTTGTTAGAGACTGTAGACATGTTTCCTTGCCCTGTGGAGTCTGTAAGAGACTGAGAGGCAGAAACTAGCCCTGAGCCCTGGGAATCAATCCACAAAGAGTGATCTCAGTCAAATGCAAAGTGAGTGCTTCCAACCTGACCTGTGACAGGGGTTGGGAAAGAGGCTGATCAGCTTGAGATAGAAGTGGTCCTGGGAGAGATGAGACTTGGTACAGATACAAAGAGCTAATAGGGATGAGGTGCCAAAGCATTTTAAAAGCAGCAACAAGGTCTAGGTGATGGTAGGAAAGAGCGTCGTTCTTGGAAAGATAGTATACGGTGCTCAGTGAACATCTTTGTTAGGAAGGAGTCTGAGGTTCCTGAGCCTCCTTTGGAAAACCCAAAGGTGAGTCAGGCCAGTAAACTGTTCAACGTCATCATCACTTCCCAGCTGAATGTGTCCTTCAAAGGTTACAGAATTTTGAAATTTTAATCTTTTTTTTAATTAAAGTTTATTTGGGTGACAGTGATTAGTGAAGTTCAAGTATACAATTCTGTAATATATCATCTATATATCACATTGTATGTTCACTGTCCAGAGTCAGTTCTCCTTCCCATTCCCCTGCCCCCTTAGCCTCTGGTAACCACTAAACTATTGTCTGTGTCTATGAATTTTTGTTTCCTTCCTTGTTTGTCTTGTTCCTTTATTGCTTTCAGCTTTATATCCCACATATATCAGTGAAATCATATGGTTCTTGACTTTTTCTGTCTGACTTGTTTCGCTTAGCATAATAATCTCAAGATCCATCCAAGTTGTCACAAATGGCACTATTTCATCTTTTCTTACTGCCGAATAGTATTCCATTGTGTATATGACAATTAAGTTGGCGAACTTGTTGAAACGATGTTACTAACCTTTTTTGATATCAGAGGGATTATTCATTATGAATTTGTACCAACTGGAGAAACAATTAACCAAGTTTACTATTTAGAAGTGCTGAAAAGGCTAGTGAAAAAGTTAGACAACCTGAACTTTTCACCACCAATCCATGGCTCTTGCCTCACAACAATGCACCAGCTCACACAGCACTGTCTGTGAGGAGTTTTTAGCCAGTAAACAAATAACTGTATTGAAACACTCTCCCTACTCACCTGATCTGGCCCCCACTGACTTCTTTCTTATTTTTTAAAATTAAGGTTTATAGGGGTGACAATTGTTAGTAAAGTTACATAGATTTCTGGTGTACAGTTCTGTAATACATTATCTATATCTCACATTGTTCACCACCCAGAGTCAGTTCTCTGACTTCTTTCTTTATGTGATGCTAAAGAAAATATTGAAAGAAAGACATTTTGGTGACATTCAGGACATTAAGGGTAATACAACGACTGCTCTGATGGCCACTCCAGAAAAAGAGTTCCAAAATTGCTTTGAAGAGTGGACTAGGCACTGAGGTCAGTTCATAGCTTCCCAAGGGGACTACTTAGAAGGTAACCATAATGATCGGCAATGAGTTACATAGCACTTTTTCTAGGGTGAGTTCGCGAACTTAATGGTCCTACCACATCTTCTTTAGCCAATCATCTATCAAAGGACACTTTGGTTGTTTCCATGTCATGGCCACCGTAAATAAAGCTGCAATGAACATCGGAGCACATATATCGAAATCTTAATCTTGACCTGCATTTGAATGTCCTCTAGTCTGACCTCTACCTGTGGTAGAACTCTTCACCCCAGGACTCAAAAGAGCCTCTGCTGGAATTCTTCCAGTGACCAAGAGTTCACTGCTTCCTGAGGTTCTTGCTTCTTTCAGGTTGGGTTTCATTATTAAAACACTCTGCCCATAACTTTCTGATTGTCTTGTCGTGTTCTTTCCCCACCCTGCTTCACAATCTCCCTCCAACCCACAGTGCATTTCTCCAGACCCACCTGACTTATCACACTTCTACCCACTACTTGAAATTTAGAACTCTAAATTAGACTTGTTTCTCTGCCTAAGTCCAGCTTAGGGCTTCTTTTTATAATAATTGCTATGTGAAGCAAAGATGATTTTTTTCTGCCAGATTTCTCCCCAGCCTTATTATTGTTCGGAAACCATAAAACTGAAAACTGCATTTTTATGACTCCAAATGACCTTCAGAATTCCAGACACAGCTGACTCCTGCTTGGCTATAATACTTTGGCTCATTAATTTCAGAGAAGATACTCCGATTTATACTTTTATTAAGTTTCTGAGGATTTTTAATACTGTGTTTCTAAATATGATGAACTTCTCACCACCTAATTTTAATTAGGGAGCATATTAAATCCTCAATTAATGCCTGCAGTAATGCATAATTAATATCCAATAACATTTTATCAGGATCCTTTCAGGGAGGAGGGGACTGGGGCAGTCGGGAGCCTTGGTTCTCACTGACCAGTGGGGTAAACATATCTGCCTCTCAGTCTCCTTTTGCCCAATAGAGTAGAGTTTGCTATGAGGTATTAGTCAGGAACAATTAACACTTCTCATTATTAGCTTCTCCACTAGAATGAGCTGGGAGTATTGCACGAGGCATAGCATAGATTTTCTGAACAAGTCAGTCTGAAGCACATATACCTTAAAGGTATTTTATTTCCTCTTTTCATCTATAATCCATTTCCTCATGCATAGGAGTATCATGCATTAGTGCAAGTGTTTGCACACGTTTTCTGTAAAGGGTCACGTAGTCAATATTTTAGGCCATGCAGGTCTCTGTCCCAGCCACTTGATTCTGCCCTTATAGCACAAAAGCAACCACAGACAATACACAGATGGATAGGTGTAGGTATGTTTCAATAAAATTTATTTATGGACACCGAAATCTACATTCCATGTAATTGTCACATATCAAGCAATACTGTTATTAAATTTTTTCAACCATGTGAAAAATGTAAAAACCATTCTTAGCTCATGATTTGGCCAATGGCCATAGTTTCCAAGCCCTGCTTGAATGGAAAGAGTCCAGAACTGAGGTCAGGCGTCCTGGAATCTTGGTCCAGCTCTGCCACTAGGTCACCGCGGGACTCACAGGAAAGCCACTGCACCCTCTTGTGAACCAGTTTCTTTATTTATAAAACAATGGGTTGGCCTGGGTGGTAGGTAAGATCTTCTTCTGAGGATGAGTGATTCCTTCCACAGCAGCAACTTGCTCAGGTACTCTGTCTAAAGGCTCCCAGAACCATCTATTCACATTTCCCTCTTGCTCCTTAAAGCAGTCCTTCTCCTCTCCCACCAGAAGGCTAATTCGAAGGAGAAAAACAGTAGCCAGGCCATCAGAAGTGCCCAAGGCTCAGGTTCTGCAGTTTGGGAGACAACAGCTTCATTCTGACCTTAGTTGCAACAGGAAAGATTTCTCTCTCTGCTCTCTTTGGAACCTTCATTCTCTTGAGAGCTTTATAATCTTCCTCTAGAAAACTCATTCAGGAAGGGCTAACTACTCAGAGAAGTCCACAGAATTCTGATGCAAACGACGTGGCTATAGAATGGAGAACATGCTTCTCCTTCCACGGGCTCGCCCTCTGCTATATTCAAGCCACCAAAGGGGGCTGAACTCCCTCCAGCCTCCCAGTTTGGCTCTTGTCCCTGCAACAGGCAGACCTGTCCCTTCATCATATTCTCTTTCCTATAAAAACCCACCCTCAAGATAAGGACTTAACTTGGTCATACATGTTGAGATTAGAAAAATTGTTGAAAACATATAACACTGGGGAAAGCTGGAGGAATTTAATCATTATAAAAGCCAACACTTAATGGGTCCTTACTATCTGCTAAAAAGGTGTGGAGACATACATGAGAGTGTGTGTGTGTGTCCCACCTAAAATCCCCCCTTTTGCAGATGAAGAAATCAAGACTTAAAGAATTTTAGTAACTTACCCGAGGTCACCATCTATGAAGTGGCAGAACCGGGATTTGAACCCAAGTAGCCTGACTTTAGAGCTGCCATTCTTAGATTACACTGTCTCTGTAATAGTAAAATTGGGAGAATCAGTAAAGTGAAAGAAGAAATGTTTTTGGAAGAGCTTGCCTGAATGCCGCATCATACGCCTGTGTCTCTGGGTGAGGTTGTGTCTCTAGTCACATGCTTTCCTTCCCTTATTCACAATTTGCTAAAGAGGGAAGGTACTTGTACTGGAATCTGGGAGGCGCTTTTCCTTAGAGCTGTTGGTTCTTTCTACCTCCCTCGCTTCCTCACAGGTTGCCTTGCCATTCCCAGCAGGATGATTTCATCCAGATGGCCAAATAACTTCTTTATAAAAATAATTGGTTAACTAACGCTAATATTTATGATTTATACTCAGAATTTTCTTTCCCCCCTCTTTTGTACATAGCAAAAACATAACACTTGAAAATGCCACCAGGGCCATCTGTTGTTTCCTATCAGTTCTTGACGTCATTTGAGTCGCTTGGTTATTTTAAGGTTTCCATAACCATGACTGCAACATGGAGGCATTTCCGAGAGTGTTAGGACCACTGAACAAGAGACTCAGGCTTGCAATGAACCCAGAGGTCACCTACTTCTCCTTTTCCTGCTCTCCAAGTTGTTTTGTTTGTTTGTTTGTTTGGCTTTTTTTTTCTTTTTGTCTGACAGGTAGAGTTCAGCTTAAGTTTTGGAGTTTCCTGATCCAGTGGTTGTGAGATGTGTTTTTCAGGAAGTTCTTCCTTCCTCTACATGCCAATGAATTCTCCTCTCTGAAGCGTCTGCCCATTTGTCCCCATCCTACCCTCTGAACCTACACAGAATGAGGTGCTTGACAGAAGCAGACGTTCCAAAACTTAAAAACCTTGGGCCGGCCCGGTGGCTCAGGTGGTTAGAGCTCCATGCTCCTAACTCCGAAGGCTGCCGGTTCGATTCCCACATGGGCCAGTGGGCTCTCAAAAAAAAAATAATAATAAATAAATAAATAAATAAATACACCAAAACTTAAAAACCCTGCTCGTGTCAGTTTGGAGGCTTCCTGATCCCACCACGAGCATCTTGAACTCCTTGCATGCCCCTCATATGATTTGGTATTGATTATGCTCACCGTCTTAATCTTTCTCCCCATTAGTCTCCCGGGCTCCTTTTAATGTGGGTGACCGTTACTCTCAGAAGCACTTTCAGAACTATATCACATTTAGTCGTCATAACCACCCTGTATATAGGAAGCACATTATAATCCCCATAGTACAGACAGAGCAACTGATACCAAAAGGGATGAAATGATGTGTAGCATCAATGCCTGACTTTGTTATAACCCAATGAAGACTTGCCTCTTGCCCACTGCCCTTTTCTCTGGAGCGTGTTATCTGCTCAGGGCATAGCATCTTCTAATGGAGGTACTCACAGCATTTGTCTCTGTTTTACTTTTATTTTTTGTATTTTTGCTCATTTTGAAATGAAATACCTCAAACATACTAAAGCTACATAATGAATAACTTAATGAACATCCTGGTAGCTACTACACAATTTAAGAAATAAAAGATTACAGATAATACCTTGTGTACCTTTGGTAATCACCCCCTTCCCATGTCCTTCCTTTTACCCCAGAAGTAACCATTATTCTAAATTTGATGCTCATCATTCTCCATTTTTATATCGGTCCCTACACAATTCATAGTATCATTCTGCTTTTTATTAAACTTCATATAAATGTTATTCATAGATAGTAAATTGATGTTTTCTTTCACTCAACGTTTTGGTTTTGAGACTCATCCACATTGATATAGGGGACTAGAATTCATGGTTTATTTGTTTGTTCTTAATGCCCAAATTCTCCCTTCAATGGATATTCTATTTATTTACCCGTTCTACTATTGGGGAACATTTTTGCCATTGCAACAAGATTTCAACGCATATGGTAATTGTCTCCCTGAGTCCACGTTTGTCTAGGGTTTGCTTCAAAATGGAAGTACTAGGTCATAGGTTACTCATACATGCATCTCCAGCTTTACTAAATATTGCCACACTGGTCTCCAAATTTGCTGTGTCTGCCCAGTAGCAGTGGCTGAAGGACTCCCTGGTGCTGCCTCTTCATCCACAGTTAGTATCATACTTTGTCAGCCTGAAAGGTACGACTACCATTATTTTGTCTAATTTATGTTAAACTGCAGAAGACTAAACTTCAGTAAAGTTAACTGGCCTGACTGAGCCACACAGGTCCGAATTAGAATGCAAGTTCCTTGGCAGGAGTTAGAATTTGGTCTGCTGCTATCAGCCATTAGTCAGTGTTTCCTAGGTGTTGGTTTATGAAGAAGACTGTCCTAGGTATCATGAGACATTCATAGGAAATAAATTTGCATTTGTTAATGCTGATGAAGGCAATGGGCAGGTACAATGGGTTTGCGATTTGGACTTTTGTTGCTTTGAGGGATATAAATGGCACATGTACCATGTCAGACTGTATAACAGCAAGACATGTGATCATGTGGTTCTATGGGAGTGGACGTGGTCCATACCCCCAAGGAGCCTGTCACTGAATAGTAGAGCAAGTGGAGACCACAAGCAGTAGCCCAGATGGAGGGTAAAGAGTGTTTTTGGGGTTCAAGTCATAGAAATGGAAAGTCATCCCAACGTTGAACATGTGCTCAGAGATGTGCCCTGCTGACCTGTGGGGGTCAAGAAGGCACAGAGAAGCTGGGCAAGGACATGAAGACTTACTAGCCAGGGAGGATGAGGCAGATATGGAAAATCAAGACAAGTAAGCTAATGCAGAGAGAAGCAGGAAGAAGCAGGGAGGTCTAGCAGGCTGAAGGCCAGTGGGTCTATCAGAGCAATTCTACTGAGAGAGTGTATAGGCACATAGCACAGGGAAGGCGGCATTTCCCTTGACATTGTGTGTTGGCTTCGAGAGGCCCAAATAAATGGCTACTGACTTAATCCCAACAATAGCCCACAAGCTCACAGGTGGACCTACACAAATTTTTATTGTGAGTCTGCCAGCTTCAGACACTTGGGAGGTACTGAGAAAGACTCAGTCCTTGCCTGAGATTTGGTATCTAATCAGAGAGCAAGAATAAGGAAAGTAAGAAGGAATTTCAGTCTTTGTACACACATATATTAAAAAGTAGAAGTAAAAATAGGGTTGGGAGTAGCAGCACCAAAAGTGGAAGCAAAGAACCAGTTGTGGGGAGCCTTGAATGCCGAGCAAAGAAACTGAAATATCATCCAATCTAGTGTCAGTGTACTTTACAGTACCTGTTATATTCTAGCCATTAAACACTCTAAATACTCATTTAATCTCATTTAATCTTCTCAATTACCCTATCAGATAGGTCTACTTTTATTCTCATTTCATAGATGAGGGAACTGGGCACAGAGAGGTTAGGAGACTTGCCCCAAATCTCCCAACTACATAATGGCAGAGCCAGGCTCTGGACATACACAGGTGGCTACAGCGTCTGGGCTCCTAACCACTATGCTATATTCCCATTATATGGGAATTCCCATTATATGAGGTTTGATTCATAGATTTAAAAAGAAGTTCCAAATGCCTGGTCCCATCACTGGGCATTCAGATTGCACATGTTGAAATACCAAGCAATTCCCTGGGTAATTCTGATATGCACACATCTTGGTTGTCACTGCTGTCAGTCATTGGGGTTCACTTGGGTTTCTGATAAGCTCAGCAACATCTCCAAGGTTGAAAGTTTGAGCAAGGAAGCGTCACCAGCAAAACAGTATTTTAGCAGGATTGATCTGGCAGATGTGCTTGGCAGGGACTAAGAAAGTCCACAGAGTGGAGGTGGGGAGAGTGTAGCAGACTGTTCAGAGGCCAAGTCATGGGAGAGAGGAAGGGCTGGGCCAGAAAAAAGGAACAGAAGCAAAATAAGCCATTGATGCCAGAGATGAGCGAGGACTATCTAAAGAGAGTTGTGGGTACCTTCAAGATGGGAAGGCTTACAGAGTGACAAAGTCCTCGTGCCACTGAGTCTACCATAGTCGTTAACATAAGGACTGTAGTTCCCATCGCTGCTCACTCAATGACAAACCGTGTGACTATGGGCAAGTTACTTAACCTTTCTGTGCGTTGCTTGGTTCATTTATAGAACAAAAATAATGACAGCACCTCTCTCATTGGGTGATTAATACACATTTAATGCTTAGAGCGGTGTTTTGCTCACAATATGTGCTCAATAAATGCTAGCTCTATTATTTTTATTGGCAGGAGAAGGGAAGTTGCTATGTGAGCACTGTGAGACATGAACTAAGAGTTAGGGGGTTTGGTCTTAGAGGCAACAAGATCTCTGATCCTACTACAGGCTACCTTCAGACTAGAAATAAAAATAACCCAAAACTTCGCTTTTTTTCAAAATGACAGTGGTTTCATCTTCAATGAAAATGATGCTAATTACTGGGTATTGACCCAAGATGAATTTCTCTTTGATGAACTACATACGGCTCTTCAGAAAACCTACCAAATCATCTCAAATACCAGGAAGTGTGGGGTAATGCAGCAAATTGGGGGAAAATGTGTATCAGAAAAAATTATCGCTACAAAAATATTTTCAGTAAGTTTGTTCCCTTCATAAATAGTGTGAATGGAATGCCTCAGCAATCAGCTAAAAGCCCCATCTTCGCTGTGGGCTAATTGCTCGTCTGGTTAGTGTAGAATTTAATTTGTGCTATTGTGCAGGCAAGGCTGAGAGCGTGAAATAAACAATGTGTGTTAATTTCACGTTTTGCAGTCTACTTAGCCAAGGAGAAAGCTTCGGCTCCTGTCGGGCCTCACCCCACCCCCTCCCAGCTTCTCATCTTAGAGCCTGCAGACTGCAGAGGATGGGATATTTGCTGAGTGCAGGTGTGAGGTTCTTGCTCCAAGACCAAAGTCACTGGAATACTGGTTGACCTGGGCATTGGTGCTGACCAAGACACACACGGTGCTCCCTCGACCTTCACCTCATGCCCAAGCCTGGTGCCGACTTCTTTCTTCCAAGACAAATGGGCACCTGCAGGTTCCAGGCAACTAGCTTTGTGTTCTCAGGTTTGAAGATGCCCCTGGCCTCCTGTACGGCACCTTTACTGGGGCAAACAGAGCTATCAAGTTGCATATATCCATAGTGAATAGATTAATTTGATGAGCTGACAGGATTCTTTTCTGTTTAGGGCAGCAGAGGTAGCCTTATGAAGAAATAGCTGCGGGATCACTTTCAGGCTGGTGCTTCGGGGAGCCTGAGAGGGCGTCCCTCCTACCTGCCTCCCTCCCTGGTCCACTCTAGGAATCGGAGGAATCAGAGCTGGAGCATTGGCAGTAAGCTGCTCCCACCTCCTTGCTCTATGGATGAAGGCCCTGAGGCCCCAGAGAAGTGACTTGCTGAGGGTCAGAGAGACCATCAGTAGTTTGACGAGGTTAGAAATCAAGGACCCCGTTGTCCTTCTCGTACTCGTTCTGCTACACCCTTTCTCATCAGGTCTATAAAGTGAACCAAATTATCTTCTTGGTAGCTAATATGTGAGCAGAGCCAGTCGGCCTGAGTTCAAAAATTGGTTCTAGCTAGGGAACATTGCACATACTAATTGTGCCACAAGGATAGCAATAGCACACACTTCATAAGGTTATTACGAGTCTCAAGCTATTTGATACACGTCAAGTGCTTAGAACAGTGCCTGGCAGAATGGAAGTGCTTGGTAAACATTAGCTATTGTTAGTGTTATTATTTGGGATATTCTGAGCTTCCAACCTGTTCTTGTTGTAAGATTATTTGTGTGTGTGCGTGATTAGATACTCCTATCCTCCCAGAAAGTGGGAGTTCTGTTCCCTTGCCTTCACTTTTGCATCTCTCTTGCTTTTATTGTTAAAAATCCAAGTGGACATTCTAGTACTTGGAAATATCTGAGGTCCGCTTTTAATTGAGAGACGAGCAGAAGAACTGAGGTCGTTGACGCAAATCCTTGTGATGGCAGGAAACTTGTTTCATTTATCTCTATCTTCCCAGCGACCATCACAGGCCTGACACACAGAACATCGTGAATATGTGCCGAGCCACCAGGGAGTCCAATGGGAGAAGTAAGATGTGGTTGTCAAAGCTGCAGAGGCCAGAGAACCAAGTAGGGGGGAAAAAATCACCTTACCTTTCTGGCCTTCCTGGATCATGGGGATAACTGGTTATTTCATTTCAGAAAAAAGCAAGATCAGTCTTGCTTTAACCATGAAAGTGTGTGGTAGAGCCACCTTCCCTTGCCTAGGAGACATTGCTGTATGTACTCTAAGTGGGGCCTCCATAAATATCATTATGCCCCTGCCTTGGACTGACTACTACACCAAACACTGAAGATACAAAGATAGTGCCAATCCTCAGGGAGGCCACAGTGCCCATAAGTATGGGTGATAATCATGGAATGCAACTTGACATTGAAGCAACATCCGACAGTTTACAAATCACAGTGTTGACTAGTTCTATCCTGTAAGTAAGGACACTAGGACTATGGGGGAGTGAGGGACTTGCTCAAGGTCACATAGCAGGGCTTTGACTGCAGGTCTCTGAACTTGAAGTCTTCTCTTCCCTCCACCTCACTGATCTTTCCCTCCATGACATGAGTCGTATTTGGTCTGACAAACTTGCCCCACTGACTGCTGGCAATGGCAAAAAAAAAAAAGAAAAAGAAAAAGAAAAAAAAAATTATGATAGTACAAGATGGAGCTATGTAACCTGAAGAGAAAAAGAACAAAAATGTTTCCACAATGTCGTGATTGTGGAGTGGGAGCTTAGGGAACATTAATACTATCAATAAAGCAACCGATAGTCATGGAGCACTTACTGCCTGCAAGACCCTGGGCTGCAGTTATGGGAGGAGGCCCAGTGATGAGTAAGTCGCCGTCCCTGCCGTCTGGTGTATCACAAACTCCAGGAGACGATAAATGAGTATCTACAAAAGAAAACTTCATGTTGGTATGTGGTAGCTGCTACCTGAGTTATATGGACTGGATGAGGCTTTGAATTAGTGAGGAGGTGAGAGTCTGCAAAGGCAGGGCTGATTTTAAGCACGCAAGAAGGGAACCAGAGAAAAGGTGACCCTGGGAAGCACATCACTGGCTGCCTGACAGTAAGAGAAACTGTATCTGCTGCAAAAAGGAGTAATCGGGGACAGCTTCTGGAAACAGGGAAACCCACAGGGGCCTCAAGGAGGAAGAAGTTGAATGGTTGAAGGAGAAGGACGTAGGACAAAGGATTCCAGACAATAGGAGTGTCAAGCCCAAAGGTACCAGAAAAGCTAGGACAGCATCAGTCTGTCCCCAACTGTAGTCTAACTGGAAAGGTTTTCTGGATCTAATGACAGACAGACGTTGATACTCAAAGATGGAGAAGATGGTTGCTTAGTGTTCCGTGCAGCAGAAGAAGGAGGAGAAGGGAAGGGGAGCTTAGAATGAATATACTGCCAGGGGACTCTCTCCATGACTCCGCTTATCTGGCCAGCACTCACAAATTAGACAATGAGCCACAGGTTGAAACTTATTAGACAAGTAGAACAAGAGAGTAGGAATATTCCTGCCTTGGTGGAACCAAGAAGTCCCCTCTCTAATCATATCTTCCTAGCTTAGAACCATCCCATGGCCCTGTTGTACATGATTACTCCTAGCCTGGGGCTTGAGGGTTCCCTGAAAGCTGGTGTGTTGGCAGTAAGGATGGGAGAGGAAATGCCCTGGGCTTAGCATGTGGCTCCACTTCTGTCTGCACTCCTGGTTATTTCTGACATTATCCACAGCTTCAATCTGAGCTCAGCCTCTTGCTTTGTTGTCCATTTCCGCCTTTCGATCATGGCGGGGGCTACTGGGACACATGAAAATCAGGCTCACAGTTTATCTTCCTAAACAGGGGGTCCTGGGCTATCAGAGTCCTACCTGGGGAGCTTTGCTTTCATTTGTATCTCCCCCTCCCCAACCTCTGTGGGAGCTAGGAAGACCATAAATGGTATACATTATTTCCTTTTTGATTAGGTGAATAAATAACTTGAATGAGATGCGCCTCTTTGGAGGGTGATGCTGGCAGGCTTCCAGGAGTGGGAGGCAGCTGGCTCTGAGCGCAGAGGAGGTGGCAACAAAGGCCTGAGAGACAGACACACCATGGGTAGGCATGGGATCCTGCCTAGCCCTATAGAGGACCGGCGAGAAACATTTAGGGAAATAATTTGCTCCTTCCCCATCCCTGAGAGGGAAGGTTTAGGTTTGGATTGCCTTTCCAAGCATTGGGACATCTGTCCCGGCCTGCTGTCCACCTGAGGGACAAGCTTCAGCTGGGAGGAATGGGCATAGGCTCAGGGCAGCTGATTGTGCTACCCAAGTGAGCCGGTCTGTGGAAAAGTTCTCCACCCATGATAGGTATCACTTCTAAGTAAAGCCTGTAGACCCTGTACAACATCTCCACATGTGCAGGGGATGGGGACATTGGTGCATGGAATGCATTCACTGGCCTTTGATCCAGGCTTCTCTTTACTGCTTTCTAAATTTGAAGTGTGAATCTCAGTTGGGATCGTCTGCCCTTCCCCAACCCAAGAGACACCGCCGGCCACCTGCACTCCCAAAGTGGCCCTGTTCCACCCGAGGGCTGTGGCGAGCTCTGGTCCTAAGCACCTGTGATGCTCTATAGCAAGGGGGCAAAATAAAGTGGGGAGAAGGGACATGTGAGACTCTAAGGGATTCAAATACAAGCCCCACCCCAAGTGCTAGACTCGAGATTCGCTACTGTGAAAACGGGGCGGGGGAGGGGAGGGGTGACAACCTGGAGTATAAATACTAACATTGAAGGCAGCTAGAATAGGCTTTTTAGTGCAAAATTGGGTTTCCTAGCTGGTTACTGAGCTACCACTAGACAGCTATTCTTTAGAGTTAATTCATGGTGACTTCAGGAATCCCCGGTTAAAACATCCTTAGGATGGGAAATACATTGATCAAATTTCCATCATCAATGGCTTATTTAGTTACAGAATAATTGATGACTATCCTTTAGATAAAGTCTGCAGGGCCCAAGGAAATAGATGAGGGCATAAAACAATTTGCTACCATTTATGGAGCCCATTAGGAACCAAGGAGAACACTGGATTCTTCATGTACGTCTTCTCATTTAATCCTCAGGATTTGAACCTAGGTTTGTGTGGTGACAGCCACTACACCCTTTCTACTATTCCAGCTACTTCTGTCTGAATGGGCTGTTGGGGAAATGAGATTTTTGGGGGAAACGCCAGACCTGGAGAACCTCTGAGGAAGCTTCTCTGAGTATCCAGGCACCTAAGGTGTAAGTAAGGGTAGTGCAAACCAGTAATGTCCCAGATTTGGCTCTGGTCAGCCTGCAGTCCAGGTGTGCCCTGTGACCCCATACCTCGTGCTCCTGGTCCTGGGCAGGGCTTCCTGAGGCTTTGAGTATCAATTAGTACCAGTCAGCCTGCTGGCTTCCAAGGATACCCCTTAGAGTTCCAGGAAAGGCCAAATGCCCAGCCAGATTCTGAGCCACGTGAGGAAGATGAGGAAGATGTCCAAGGAACTGGAGACTCGGACTCTTAAGTTGAAGGGTGCAGAGCCTGCATTGCTATCTCCATGCCCCCTCCTCACTCCTGCCACCGGAGTCCTCTGCTGGCTTCCATGTGGGAGAAGACCTCTCAGCCATATGGTTCTACCCACCTTTGACCCTGACCTCCAGTGTCTCCAGGGGCTCCCACTACTCTTTATAACCACTGGCTCCAATCATCTCCTTGTCCATGGTAAATCCCCTCTAGCTTTGAGGTTCAGCCCAAAGATGGCCTTCTTAATGAAGCATAACCCAATATCTCACGCTTCTGAGTTGCCCCAGCACAGGAGTTTTGCACCCTGTTGTACATATGAGTCCTCCCCTCTAGACAAGAGGTCCCTTAAAGGTAGCGTCTGTGACTTTCCTACCATCTACCACAGCATCTGGCATAACCGCTCTTACGGGACAATCTCCCTGACCTCTCCTCCACCCCCCAACCTTGGTTGCTTATGCATTCTCTGTACTCACCACATAACACCACTCACATATGTGGCATGATGGGGATGGTCTGTTTATTTGTCGGCACCTCCCATGGTCCCTAGTACCAGAAGAACTGGACCCATGACCATCTTGTCCATCAGCTAATCACTAATGCCCGGCTCATTTCTGACATCTAGGAGGTATTCCATACATTTATGTTGAATGAATAAATGAATAATGAATGAGTCCATCTGTGCTTCTGAAGACCAATTGGATTATAGATTCTCCCAGGTTTTCCCAGAAGTCTTATCCCAGTAAACATCTTGTCTCAATCCAAGACCCTGTGAGTCACACTCTTGCAACTGCCCACAGTCCCAATCTCATCAAACTGTACTTCCTTCAGTCACTGCTCTGGGGATAGTAGTTGTAGATAAATAGCTTCAGTAAAATGTATGTTGTTCTTTTTTTTCCAGTAGCTCTGAGTTTTTTTCCTTTGCTCTAATACAAACAGAACATTAATGACTAATGGACTTTTTCCTATTAAGCACAAGGAGAGAAAGAGGAACATACTTTATCCTGTGGTTGGTTTGCTGCTCTGCAAAACTGGGAAATCTGTGGGTGATGTGTTGGAAAAAGCTTTCTTCCCAAGAGTTAAGATACCAAGCTCCACTCTTAAATTGCTATGAAACCTTGGGCAAATTCACCCAAATGGTCTAGTTTCCTAGTTTCAAGTGCTGATTTCTATGTACTATCCCTTTTTTTCTAGT
Source organism: Rhinolophus hipposideros (assembly GCF_964194185.1). Lineage (NCBI taxonomy): Eukaryota > Metazoa > Chordata > Mammalia > Chiroptera > Rhinolophidae > Rhinolophus > Rhinolophus hipposideros. The sequence continues at coordinate 23,071,237 of NC_138063.1, read as the reverse complement.
CTATTTTTTTCTAGACTATTTTCTAGTCTGTTTAATAATCGTTGCAGAAATATGAAAAACTGCTTCCATAAGTACAGTCTTTTAAACACATGTGAAACATATTGATGTGCTCTATAGCTTATATCTTGGACCTGTGAAGTAAGTGGGGTAGTGAAATTGTTCTTAATAAGAGTTTGGATTAGATGATCTCAAATATTTGGCATAGCTTTCGGTTTCTGAGAAGTTTGCATTATAAAATGTGTGTCCTTTGATCCTTATGCAGGATAGAATCCCTTCCCCAAGTTGGGACCATGTACCTCAATCACATGAGTCACAGAATACAAACTCATTCACATGGGAGGGAAAAAAAATAACCCAAAGGGGCTTATTCTCCAAAGACATGACCCCTAGTGGAGAAATTTCACACAGTAGTGAAGGACTGTGTTATTGGCAAGAGTGCTTCCTTCTTCCTGTCAGTCACAGACAGGCTGCTGATTTCTTGCAGTGTATCAGGCTCCCCTCGACTGTGGTCCAGTGACACTGGGACTGGACCTTTTGAGCCTGGCAGGAACCATAGAAGGGATCAGGGCTGAGATGTTCTGGACTTTCAGTTGAGTCCCAGTTAAGGACTCAGCTCGAGTACTTTCAGCCATGTTACATCAATTGCCATCATAAGGTAAGAAAGGGAGGCTGATTCGTTAGACTAATTTTGAAATGTAAGGCTTAGAGAAGTGAGGTGGCTGGCCCAAGGAACCACCAAAATTCAGTGGTCAGGACACATGGTTATACCTCCCACTCACTGTCAGGAGAGAAAGCTGCCTTCTCACCTACAAGTGCCTTTTGAACTTTGATTCAAAAGAATGTGCATGAATATTGCATCACCAGTGTTCATGGGCTTGAACTGAGGCGAAACCATGTGATTTTTTTATATGGAAAGAATTCTGGTCAGGAAGACAGTGAACCAGGGTTCTTGCTGCAGTCCTACTTGGAGAATTGCATAAAACAATTTGCATACAACAATTAGTTCAGAGAAGTGATGCTCACCATTTAGTTTGAGGACCAATGGCGTCCAACTCATCTGGGTTTGTGTCCATAAAGGTGAATCCCTAGTCTCCCCCTAAGACATGTGGGCTTGGGATTTTAAAGTGTGGGCATGGAAATCAGCACTTGAAACAAGCTCACCAGAAAGGCTTGTGAAGCATATTGAGGCTCAGTAGCTCCAGGACCAGATGACCTCCGAGCTTCCATCCAGAGATATCATTTCAGGATTTTACCAATATAACTACTGCAAGATCCACAAGGAATAATAGCTCGGAGGAAAACTGTACTTTTAGCCTCCTGAGTTTTCATTTCCCACCTGTGTGTGCCAGTTCTATGTAGAAAGTAATGCATTTGAAAAAGCTAGTACATTTGAGGGGTGTGGGGGCACTAGTCTCATCCTGAGGTTCCCTTTAGGCTGTTCTGCAGCACGAATTCCTTAATGGTGGGGTGAGAGGGGAAGAAAACCTGCTTTGAGAGAAAGGGAGAGCCCCTATAAACAGCAGTCCTGGAATTATCCTCCAGCTCCTGCACTATTATAAAGAAAAGCTGACACAGCAGAGTCCAGGGGAAGCTGACTGTCTGCAGAGCACTAATCACTGAGGCAGCCAGGCTAGATGCAAAGAGAACATTTTCACAAACAGCACCTGTACGAGCCGTCATCTGCTATTTTTAGAGCTACTGCAAAAAGCAGAGGGACATTTGGAGAGACTCCCAAAGGGCACCAGGCAGGAAGAAGTTTGAAAGTCTTTGGCATATTCTCTCTGGCTGATTTTATACTGCCCTACCAATTGAGTCATTGAAAACCTGGCCAGGCTGACTTTTTCTTTTGTTTCGTTTGTTGTGTTTTGTGGATGAGGATGAGGTGGAGACATGGAGGTAAATGAGCAAGAAAGGATAAGCAGCGTCTTTCTGATCCATTGGTGATGTTTTAGATGGCAGAACACATTTTTAAAAGTTTAGATGATTTTGATTCCAGAAAAGAGAAGAACAGTCTGTTTGTTCTTCAGGGCTTATTCTGGAGCAGCTCAAAGTAGGAATAAATGGCAAATACTTTGATTGCATTCATTTTATCCAGCTACAAAAAATGTCCTCTTTGTTGGGATAATCACACCTTACATTTGTAGGTAGAATAAATTATATAGTTTAGTGCTGGACATGTATTGGCCATTTGGAGAGACTATCACCTCGGCACGTCAACTCTTATTTCCAAATAAGAAATGATGGCAAACACTAATTGAGGGCATAAAGAAACATTTTCAAAGGCAGGCCCATTGGCAATTGGCTAAAGACATCAATTCTGCTCAGAAAAGTAGAATGGGACTTCTGTAACATGTTTTGACATGGAATTTCCCATCAAGCAAACATAATCGATCTGATAAATGTTGCGCATTTGTTTGACCTTTCAGGTAGATTCATAACACTTCAGGTCAGAAAATGTTATTTTCTGATCTACCCTCTCCTCTTCTCCCATTTGCAATTGGGAAATTCTCCTCTTTCTTTTTCAGCCTCTCAAGGAATATTGGGTTGAGCTATAATAAGATACCTGGTGCAGTCCTCTCTTATTATGGATGAGCAAAAGAGCCTTCCTCAAGTCTACTTTGCAAGCTCACACAGCTATTTGTTTGCAGAGTTGGCTTGGAACTCTGGTCTCCTGACTCCTAGCCTTGTGCTTTTTTCTATTACATCAAAAAACCTGAGACTCCTAGAGTTGGAAGGACATTAAAAGTCATCCAACTTAACCAGTTATCCTCAATGTTTGAATAGATAAACTAAAGATCACACAGACTTTTTTCTAATAATTGGGTTGAGACACAAAATTGGACAACACAGATGAATGCCAAGTTGAGACAATTTTCTTTTGGTCCTGCTTGATATAAATACAAAACAAACAAATAAAAATACCACCTAGCTGCATCTGAATGCATACTGGCCTTGAGGTGTGTAATTCAGAACTTGTGGACCTCCCAAGAGTATTTTCACAGGGTAAGCAAATTGTGATGGGAACCAAGCTGTGATTTTACTGCATGAATACAATATATATTCCTTAATACATTCTAACTAATGCAAAAACTTTGAGACTATTGAAACAATCACCTCGGTGAACTGATTATTAACAGAATTGCAAAATAACAAATTTTGCTCTTTTCTAATGTCCATTCAACTTCCCAAGGATCTTCCTATTTCTTGGGTCAGACTTCTCCCTAGAAGCCACACCTTGTGTTAAATGTCACCCTTTAGAGTTTTGCTTAGCCAGCTGCCATGTCCTCCCTTAAAGCATTTGCCCATCAAAATGTAATAAGTTTGGAAAACGCAAAGGGAAGAGGAGAGGTGACTTAGTCCATGTGGTCTGCTACAACAAAATACCTCTGGCTTGTAAATAATAGAAGTTTATTTCTCACAGTTCTGGAGGCTGGGAAGTCCGAGGTCAAGGCACTGACAGATTCAGTGTCTGGTGAGAGCCTGTTTTCTGGTCCATCATGGCTGTCTTTACACTGTGTCCTCACATAGCAGATCTCCCAGGTCTCTTTTCTAAAGGCACTAATCCCATTCACGAGGGCTCCGCCCTGAGAACCTAATCATCTTCCAAAGACTCCACTTCCTGATACCAATGCATTGGAGATTAAGTTTCAATATATGAGTTTTGAGGAGACATGGTCAGTCTATAGCTAACAGGACATGGACGTTTAAGAAGTACCAATTCTTAAATCTAACCATATTTTTCTCTCCTCCTTCTGATTGTGTTTGCTTCCATTATGGCTTTTTCAAGAAGTTCTGCTTGGTATTACATTGAACTCTAGAAAATGGTCATTTTTGTAGGTCAAAAACAGTCAAATATCAGCAATTTAATATGATTCAACTTAGTGTCATTGAGTCCTTGTGTGCTCGTGACTGAGATGCCCCCACAGCATCTAAATACTTCCTTTTGCACAGTGATGTTGTTATGCAGCCACCCAGGTAAATTAAGGTTCTCATCTCAAAGGATTTGTTTGGCAAGACCGGTTCCAAACACCAGTATACAGCCTGACCTCTCCCTCCACTTCCCATGGAGGGAGAAAGGAAAGGAAAGGGGAAAGGAAAGGAAAGGAAAGGAAAGGAAAGGAAAGGGGAAGGGGAAGGGGAAGGGGAAGGGGAAGGGGAAGGGGAAGGGGAAGGGGAAGGGGAAGGGGAAGGGGAAGGGGAAGGGGAAGGGGAAGGGGAAGGGGAAGGGAAGGGAAGGGAAGGGAAGGGAAGGGAAGGGAAGGGAAGGGAAGGGAAAGGAAAGGAAGTCAGGAAAGTTGGAGCCTTTTGAACTCCATCCTGGCCACATCACATTAGACTCTCTCAGCTTTTGCAGGACATGGCCCAGCTTCACCCCCCTCCCCATCCCAAGCTGTTACTCTATTCCAAGAAACTCCAGCAAGTCTTGGAACAAAAACTGGCAGCAAATGAAATTCCCTGTCTGGCCTGAGAATAGAATGCAATTAGCCAGGGAAGGTTGTGAAATTTGTTTTTAAACACTACGAATATTTTATCTCCTGACCCTCACCTCCACGACATTCCCCTTCCAGACATCCCCCCCCAAAACCCCTTCACGAGGGGTCTTTGCAAAGTAACACATGACCTTTAGATTGAGACATTCTCTGTTGCAATACGGTGGAATATGTTTCAACACGGTAACTTGAGATCTATTTACTAAACTGTTTGGCACATTCAGCACGTCCTGGGGGAATTGCTGGCGGGACCCGCGGTGTGTTTTTCACTCTTCTCTGATGCATTACCAGACATAAGGTCATCCCAGTCTAGCAGAGATGGGTGCTGCACAGGGCTCATTACCTCGCAGCAAGCCAGCCAGATGAGGCTTTGGGATGTTTTCTCTTCATCATTCAAGCATGAAAGGAAACTGTCAGCCTCCACTTGCTCTTAAAACAATGAAAATTTAGGTGACAGCTCTCTCATTAGCTCAATGGAGATGAAGGTTTCTAGGCAAAGACTATCCTCCTTTGTAACATACTAACCAACTCTACCTCAAGATAATTCTAGAAGCCAAAGCGTGGGGATGTGTTTCAGCTTCTGGGGGCAGGGTGATGACAATAAAATGACACACACACTTCTTCTGTAAAACCAGAAAATTTCAGAATACACAGCCTCTTTACTGGGAAAAAATGGGTAGATTTTAGATAGATCCAGGCTTTCCATGGCTCACCATTCCTGGGAAATGGACACATGTCTGGGGCTGTCCTCTTGACTTATATACGGTCACATTACCAGAAAACAAACAAGGATATTATTACACTGGTAAATGCTCCCCAAGGAGAAACGCAAGCAAAAGTGCCAAGTGCGGATCCTATTCCCTAAGATTTACCATCGCAGAATTTTTTTTTTAGCTGTTTTCTGTTTCTTTTTTTTTTAAATTAAATTTATTGGGGTGACAATTGTTAGTAAATTTACATAGATTTCAGGTGTACAATTCTGTATTACATCATCTATAAATCCCACTGTGTGTTCACCACCCAGAGTCAGTTCTCCTTCCATCACCATATATTTGATCCCCCTTACCCTCATCACCCACCCGCTACCCCCTTACCCTCTGGTAACCACTAAATTATTGTCTGTGTCTATGAGTTTTTGTTTCTCATTTGTTTGTCTTGTTCTTTTGTTGTTTTTGGTTTATATACCACATATCAGTGAAATCATAGGGTTCTCTGCTTTTTCTGTCTGATTTATTTCACTTAGCATTATATTCTCAAGATCCATCCATGTTGTCACAAATGTTCCTATATCATCTTTCCTTAACGCCGAATAGCATTCCATTGTGTATATATACCACAACTTCTTTATCCATTCATCTATCGAAGGACATTTTGGTTGTTTCCATGTCTTGGCCACCGTAAACAAAGCTGCAATGAACATTGGAGTACACGTGTCTCTATAGAGAAATGCTTTCAGATTTTTTGGGTAGATACCCAGGAGAGCGATTGCTGGGTCATATGGTAATTCTATTCGTAATTTCTTGAGGAACCTCCACACTGCCTTCCATAGCGGCTGCACCAGTCTGCATTCCCACCAACAGTGTATCAGGGTGCAGAATTTCTAATCTACGAGGGTTTGGTTAATATTTGATGAACCACTTGTGTAATACACAGAATTATGGGAGCCCTAATAATTGCCTACATGTGTATGGCACCATATTCTAGAACACGCGTATCATTATTTTCTTATTGTATCCATATAAGAGCCGTGTTTAATGATCTTAGTAGGTATTCTGTCTTTGTTTGTTATAAAGTTTTGGGAATATTAGAACTGAAAGTGACCTTAGCTGTACTTTTGATCAGTGGACACTAACCAGGGGTGCATACTGAATCATCAGGAAAATGGTTTTCAAAATCCATGTGTATGTGCCACCTTCCCTGCTCCCCAAGTTCTTGATACACTGTCCCCCCCCTCCCATACACACACGTAGAGTCAGAACCAGTAAGTGGGGATGAGATCGCAGACAAATGCTTTTTAGAACATTCTCCAAAGCACACTGGTATACACCATTGTTTCAGACCGGCCCCTCCTATGATCACTGGGGAAGTTGCGGATGAAAACAGCGCCATGATTGACCCAGCGGCACTCATGATGGTGGAGTCTGCATGCTTTCCCAGACCTCCTGACACTTAGTTGGGTGGACTTTCTTTCACACTTTCCTACCATCTTTCCAAATTAAAGAGAAGGCTGCCAACCTGGTGTTATTTGTTTTAAACCATTTTTTTTGCTTCTTGCTAGCCAGAAAGAAAAATGATAAGAAGTGCTGTGTCCAAAGTATACCTGATGTTAGTAAAGTTCCAAGACCCACATTTGTCTCTTAGAAGTGTTTCCACCTGAATGCATATTCCTCCCAGGTTTCACCCTCCATTCCAAGATTTGGCTCTGAGCCTCATGAATAGTGATTACCCTCTTTTTCTTGGTGACACTTCATTTTGATTCCCTGCACCTTCCCCAAACCGCAGAAGCATTCCACTGAATTTTAGGATCGTATCATCAATAACCTAAAATATATGAGAAAGCACTGATGAGAAGAAGAGAAAAGATGCTAGGTAGCAAATGACTTATGTTGGGGAGAGGAGAAAAAGTGTTTCTCTCCCCAGTTTTCTGCAGGAGGGGCTCTTCGAATTGTTCAGAGCCAAGACCCTTGGTCGCTCCCATTTCATTAGTGAGCGGGTTACTGCGTGAAAGGATAAAGCTCTAGTTCAGGTGCTTCCTGAGCCTGAGTGCTAAGAAATGAAAGCAGACCTTTCGACTAGGCATGCCTCTTTCATATTGCAATTTAGATAAGCAGACCCAAGGCAGGCTCTACAGATTTCCTACTCTCAATTCCTGCTCAGTGTGCAGGAAACCTCATTAGGAAATTCCTGATGGAGGAAGAAATGAAGGGCTACTCAGTCTTACTCTTAACCAAAGATGCTCCATCCAAAATGTCCCTGATTTGAATAAGGATCTAAGCATCACAATTTTCTATGATGAGTAGTTCCACCTACATGGCAGCAGCCATAGTGTAATTAATGTATTGCTTTACCTCCAAAGATTATATATTTGTTTTTCAAGTAATGACAATCTGCAAGCCAATAGGCCAACCACTTTGTTTTTTTTTTTTTTATTCTGGTAAAATATACAAAACATAAAATTTATCATTTTAACCATTTTTAGGTGTACAATTCAGTGGCATTAAGTACATTCACAATATTGTGAAACTATTACCACAATCCTTTTTCAGAAGGTTTTCATCAGCCCAAACAAAAGTTCTGTCCCCATTAAACAGTAACCTTCCATTCCCTCTTTCTCCCTTTCCTCATTTCCTGGTAACTTTTATTCTACTTTCTGTCTCTATGAATCTTCCTACTCTAGGAACTGCATATAAGTGAAATTATACAACATTTGTCCTTTTGAGACTGGTTTACTTCACTTACTGTAGTGTTTTCAAGGTTCATCCATGTTGCAATGTGTGTCAGAATGTCATTTTTAAAGGCTGAGTAATATTCCATTGCATGCATGTACCACATTGTGTTTATCCATTCATCAGTGGCAATTTTAGCATGGCATCAGTTGGGTGGCATGCATATTCACCTAACTAAGCTGTGGGGGTAGGGATGAGGGAAGAAAGTGAGAAAGATTGGTAATTTCTTAGGGACCTCTGAATGAGGCTTCATGAACCAGAAATATTATGGTGTTCACATTTTTATGAATGAAAAGTGTGGACAGACATGATTTGACAAATATCACGTTTGTACAGGGGTAACTGAAGAGAATGTTGAAAACAGACTTTCTAGAAAATTAAGTAGGTGTGGTCACCATAGCTTCCTATAAGCAACTGAGAAAAACAAAATGGGGGAAATGTTGCTTCATAAGGATGTCTCCCCTTCTTAAACAGAGGTTTAGAACTCTCTGTCCACTGCCCTCCTCTCTCCTCATTTTGATTTACTCTATGAAAGTGAGTGTCTTCTCTTCCGGAAGGTGCTTGTGTCTGCATAGCAGGAAGGGAGTGCAGCCTGGAGACCCCAGGAGGAAAGTCTTAGAAGCAGCTTGTGGCCCAAAGAGGCTGTCAGTGTCATCTTTCAACTTCTTAGGCCCTCTATCCTGTTATCACCAAGCATCAACCACAGGATCGGGGCGGAAAAGATGGGCAAAGCTTTACAAAGCAGCATAAGACTCAAATCAGCACTATCAGAAACTTTTTGGGGCTTGAGTGGGATTGAAGTTATGTTTTGATATATATCACTGTTTTGGGGCTCAGACAAGACAATTTAGTATTGAGAGTCCTGAAGTCAGGTAACTCCTTCAAGAGCTGTGTCAACTTCTTGGAGGGGTATTTAGACATCATGAAGTTGGTAGCAAAACAAAAGGTTTACATGAGCATGGACCAAGAATAAATCCCCAGAAAAATCTTCCTCCTCTTGTTTTACCCTAACTGGTGGATTTCATGTTATGTAAGAAGCACACACTTAACACTAAAGATGGGAAACTGCTGAGGGTGATGGTGGAGCATTGGGGGATGGGCCAATTGGTTTTATCAAAAAGCAAAGGAATTATGAAAAGTGCATTGCTAGTCCTGCTATTTTTCTTATACTACTTTACAAACCCAAACAAACTTGAAAAAAAGTATGTGGGCAAAAGCAAACCTTAAACCATTTTTGCGAATCCCACCCTAGCTTTCACATTTCTCCAGTGAAGCTTCCATTCCTTTATTCAGATTCCAAAAGTAGAGATAATTTGTTCCAAATGTTTCCGAAGCCTACCAGCAGAAGGGTTTAACGATTTTTCCAGAGCTGGAGAAAACTGTGAAATCGTGTACACTCTAATGGAGCATTCAAAGTGGGAAAAAAGAGACAAGCAAGGGGAAAGAAAGGGAAAAGGAATGTTTTGATGATCTACGTGTTTATTTTGTTACAGTTATGGCTCTTTGACAATGTCTGAGGAGACATGTTGATTGCCAATGTCTTATTTCCTTTGGCAAGGTAACATTTCTTCTGTATTATGGAGCCAATTATGATGGAGAAATTGCCCGTACAATTATACATTTCTTGCAAGATGGTGAGCAAGCTCATTTCAAAGCGACCACTTGGGAACCCTTGTGGATGATGTGTGTTTGTACATTAGTGGCACCCAAGCATCTAAAATGACCCCATCCTTTCTTCCTAACAGATTTTTAGATAACTCCGAATTTGCAGATGACAACTCCCTCTACTAATAGAAAAGACTGTGTCTGAATGTAGCTTCCATTTCAAAACACATTTGGGCACTGAGGGCCAAAGCTGGTGACTGACAGCTGGAGTAACTTCTAAGGACAGGCAAGCTTCAGTGGGCTTCAGTGGGACTGGAAGGAAAAGCTTTTTTCACTTTGCTAGACTGTTACCAGACTGTACTGTCATCCAATAGTTTAGTATGTGTACGCCTCATCCCCACTGTGATAGTCTAAGTTCCTACCAGTCTGGAAGTGAATCTTCCTCTTCTTTGTAACTCCCACAGTGCATAGCACAGGACTTGACCAGCAATAGATGTTAATTTGGGGAAAATGTAGATAGAATGGCACGTGCGACACACTTTAGCTCATTAAATTTACATAGAACAAAAGAAAACTTAGATAAACTCAGATTTCAAGACATCATGGTTTGCAATATAATAAGGAATATAACTTATTGTAGATATCATTATTGTTATCATTGTCACTGTTTATTGAGGTTATACTCTGTACTAGGCACAGTGACAAGTGCTTTACATATATAATCTCCCTGTATCTTAGTAACAACTCTACAAAGAGGAAATGACTATCTCATTTGAAAAGGAGGAAACTGAGGCTCAAATAATTAAATAACTTTGGATTCCAGTGGCTGAAGTTGGATCAGATCGAGGTTGATTGATGAGTCTTTGGGTATGCGCTGAAACCTTGAAAGTAAACAGAGCTGATATCATAGCCAGCTCACTCACTGGGGTCAAGCAAAGGACTAGGGAGCCCAAAGCTATGATTGTGACTCTCCGTGTTTGTGTTGCATCAAGACAAACTCTTTTTTGGCTTTCAACCACACCCTTAAGCCAGGCCAGCTGGATTTGAAATTGTGCAATTGGTCATAGGCAAAAGAGTGTGGGTGGCTTGGGGAAAATTCATCACTAGGCTTGAAGCTGCATTTCAGAGCACATGGTCTTCTAATGGAAGGCTGGGAAAACATTTGCGTGCATGAGTGATGATGGTTCATGGCTGCCAGGGTCTAAGGAGGAATGGACATAGAATGTTAGCCATGACCCCTGTCTTTGAGTGATGGGGGATTTACTACGTAAGGCAGAATGCCCACCCATCCTGAGTAGGACATAAGAACACAGATATGGGCCTTATGAATGAGCGCATATACCCTTTTCAAGCTCTGTACACAGATGTGAGGTCTTGGATGTGATGTAGCCAGGCAAGTCTTTTCTTTTCCACTCACAGTCATTATTTACCACTCACTCTCAGACCCCTAAGATCCTTCCTCCCAATTGTATGAAGCCTTGTGTTGGAGAAAAAGATCATTGGGTTTGAAATAAGAAGACCAAGGCTCAAATCTTTCACTGTCACTCACTAGCTAGAGAAACTATCTGAGTCTTCATTTCTTGAGTTAGAAGTTTGAGATAACCTCTGCCTTCCTGAACTTACGTGATTATTGAGAAGATAAAATTATATACAACACACATCCAAAAACATGGAAGTGCTTCACGCATTTTCAAAGACTCGATGTAAGTGATAGCCATTGTGATATATCATAAAACTCAAGGAACATAAGAAATATGTAACTAGCTAAAATTATTGCTGAGTATTTCTGTGTCCAAAATTCTATTAGACATTTGGATGAAATAACCAGACACATACATGATATATTACCATTAGGCAGCTTGTACTATTTTAGAGAAGGTAAAACCAGCAAGTGTAATAGGTTTACTAGACAAGCTGGACTGAGTAGGGTATAAGAAGGAACCAAATTAATTTCTTCTTGCCACTAGTTTTCCCCATCCTTGGTGATATCTAAGAGCCCATAGTCCCCCAAGTCATTTTTAGGTATCAACAGTCTCAGTTTCCGATATTAGAATGTTAGGTCAAAAGTAGTGAAAAATTCCACCCCACCAGAGCTCAGGAAGAAATCAGAGAGGGGGCATAATCTGTTTTATATCTTTTCCTCATTCTACGTTCTTCCTGATAGAATCTCTTTCTGTACTTCCCCACCCCAAGATTGGCTCCAATAAGGAAAGAAAATTTGAGGGGGAAAAGAGGCAAAAATCACAACTTTTAGTATCAAGTTCTTTCATTCTACCATGTTGGACCCTTTTTGTGCAGGTGAACAAATACTGGCTCTTTCTCTCATGGGGCACTTTTGTGGGTTCTTTGTTGACCTTCTCCTCTTAAGGAATTGTTTCTAGGTGACTGCCTCTTCTACCTGAACAACGTTGAATCTTCCTTTTAGTTCAAGCTGCTGGTGGAAAACTTCATGTCAAATCCTTCTGTGGTGGCTTCCTCATTTAGGCAAGCAAAATTCCTGAGAAGGCAGGGTCCCTTCAAAAGGGCTACAGCTAGCTACCTTCTGCAGAGCCTACTGGCCTTTTCTCTAGTCCACAGGGAATACTTGGAAGCCAGCACAATCCTTACTCCTTCCTCAGTCACCACAGGCTGCTGCAACCTTTGGACATTTTTGGATGACAATCAGACCCCAGGCTCTCAGTCCTTCAAAATCCAGGAGTCCATCTCTCTGATACTTTTCTAGAAGCCCTTTGCCTTAATTGAAAAGTCGAGGGAGAGCAGTCATAGCCCCCCGAAACTCTCTCTACAGAAATTCATTCTCCCCAACTTTCTCCCTCATGAAGCCCCATCTTATATGTAGAGGAAGGAGGAATAATGGACTATGGGCAGCAGAACCGGTGTTTGGCCACAGTATTTGTTTCCTAGAGTTGCCGTAACAAATTAACGCAAACAGGGTGGCTTAAAACAACAGAAATTTATTCTCTCACAGTTCTGGAGGATAGAAGTCTGAAAACAAGATGTCACCAGAGTTTGTTCCTTGTGGATGCCCTGAGGGAGAATCTGTTCCATACCTCTTTCCTAGCGTCTGGTAGTTCTCATCAACACTTGACGTTCTTTGGCTTGTAGATACATCACTCCAGTTTCCACCCCATCTTTACGTGGCCTTTCCTCTGTGTGTCATCTCCTTTTCTTGTAAGGACACCAGTCATTCATTGGATTTAGCCACCCCTCTTCCCCAATCCAATATGGCTTCTTCTTAACTTGATTACATCTGCAAAGACCTTATTTCTAAATAAAGTCCCATCTACCAGTACCCGGGATTAAGACTCCATCATTATCTTTTTGGATGACACAGTTCAACCCACAATAGCCACCTTCCTAGCAACCACTACATAGATGTCCAGATAACCCTCTTTAGAATATATGGACACCTAATTCCCTTTGTACTCAAAGTTGGGGCCCAAGTGAAATAAGATCTAAAATAAAGTCTCCTTAATATCCCCTTAAACAGACAGAAAATATATATATATATATATATATATATCCCCCATGTACCATCACTCACTTTGAACAATTATCAGCATTCTGGAGTTCTTGTTTCATCTATTTCCCCCCACACAAAACACAAAAACAAACAAAATCTTTCTTTTTTTGGAGTGTTGTAAAGTACATCACAGACAATATCCTTTATTTACAAATGAGAAGTGATCTATTCTAATCATTAGAGTTCAGCCTATATTTGGACCTTCTGCTGTGATGGATGGGGTTAATAGTGATGCACATTTTCTCTGCCCATGGGTGTAGTGGATGGGTCTGGAGAACTTGGATATTTGTAGAGGATGAATCCTTAACCTTGGAAATCCATGTCTACTCTCTCCTCTCTTCTAAAGCTTCTCCTCTTGAAGCTAAGGGCAACCATAACATTCCAGTGAACGCATGAAGTGGAGTTACTTTTGTTTCATCCTGTTAATCTACTCCTTGGCAGTCAACTCCATGTTTCAAATATATAATAAGCGTCCACTAATAATCAAGGACCTGGATGAATGCTGTAGAAACTTCTCACAAGGGGTTTCAAGATAGTGGAAGGGAGGAAATAAGACAAATATATAACCGTAACTCAAGGAGAATAAAAAACTCCTAGAGGTATAAAAAATTGCAAGGCTGAGTCAAAGACTTTACTCAGGTTGACAAGTGCTATCCTGGTCTGCAGAGAAGTTTCTGGAATTATGGTTCCTACATGAAGTCCACAGTTTAAACTTGAATAAAAGTACTGGCAGCAATTTGGATAATGCAATTTTATGTGAGAAGAACAGCCTAAAGGGTCAGGAGTGGGGAGATGTGCAGGGTGATTTTCCCAGCCATGTTTCTCAGGACTCAGACCACCTTAGGGAGCAAATGCAGCCATTTACATCCTGACTATTAGACTTGCCATTTCAAAGTGCTTTCCTCAAGAATTCATAAAAATGCAGCTGGGGTGAACGGGCTGAAACCTCCTGAGCTACCCAGGGTCTGGTAATTTATCATTCAGCAAGGCTTTTCTCTAACTCAATTTCGGCTTTTTTCTCTTTGTTAATAATAGAGTGTTTAGGGCAGTTTGTGGTTTCAGGTTATCTCCTTCCTCAGCCAAATTATACTCCCAAATGCATCAATATCTTCTGGGGAATCATATCCATTGACAGAAGAAATTATTTGCCTTCTCAGAGGATCCATTGGAGTGGCCTGGAACTGAGAGATGAAAATATTTAGATAGTGAGGTAGGAAAGAAAAAAAACACACACACGTTACTTTTAGCAGTGGCTATATGCTGTAATAGTCCCCAATGACTAAATGTCTCTACGAGTGACTATATAGGAGTCTCTGTAGTAGGAAAGAAGTATTTGGCAATGAGCTATAAGGCAGGAAAAGGCCTATCTGAAAGGCATTTGTTAAGGCGTTTTCTCAAAATCCAATGAATAGTTTAATGCCATTTATTTTGTATTGATGGTGTAATTTGTATCCTACAATATACATAGAAAACAACAAAAGATCTGTCACAGCACTGGTCTTGAGAAAAAAAATCATGGACTTAGTAAATTGCTATCACTTCAAGCCACGAATCTTTACTGAAACCTCTCAAGGAGCAACGCACTGTGCTAGGGACACTGGGAAGTTCAAGGCGTATGAACTCCTGCTTCATGTCTAAAGGAGCCCATGCAACCCACAGACTGTCAGTCCTTAATATGCCTTTTTAAGAAAGAGTAATGCTTGACTGACTGTGTGTCTTCCAGACAAGAGGATCTGGACTCTATTCATTAATGTAGTAAGTGTTTATTGGGTACCAGGCACTGAGCTACATATTAGCCCACCCTGCACGGACACCTATTAATAATATTTGAAAAATCGTTCTTTAACTTGGCAAAAGGGTCTGTTGAGTTGACTTGAGCCCAGTTTTAAGTTGAGAAGTATGTTGTATAGAGTCTATCATGCCTGGCAGTATGTGATACAAAACAAAGATACATAACAGGTTCTCACATAAGTCTCAGTTTCTTCTTACAAAAACTAATCATTTAAGATACTGAGAATATTTCTGGTCTTTTCCACATCCTATTCCCTTGCTTCTGTCCCTTGAGGCCTGGTCAATGCTGCATTGTTTACTTCGTTATTTATAAGTAGTCAGTGCTATCATAGAAGAGCTAATATAAAAACTGAATCGCAGTTATCGCCCTTTATTGTACATGTAAGCCTGTGTATTAGGAATCCAGAAAGCGATTGCATTTTGTTTCTCCTATTGAATGAGAATTTTTTGTTAATCCTTTGTTGGAAACATTTTGAACACCAGCCAGTAGAATTTGGGTGCATAGGGGATATTTAGGGAATGAGATAAGATAGCCACATATTCCAGGTCCTTGAGGACAGCCCCATATATTACCCCCCCCTTTTTTTTTTTAACTTCTTGCAACTTCTTTCATGATAGCGGCAGTTACCAAACTCACACTGCACATACTGAAGACTATGAAACGAAGTGAGCATTTGGGTTATAATATCACACAATGTACTTAATTCTGTGGTTTTATCTTGGTCTGTAACCTCACTGAACTTTAGAAACCATCTTTGAATGACCCCTTTCGATGACTTCTCTCACTGAGAACCCATCTGGCCTTGATCTCTCTTTTTTTCTATCTATAAAATAGGAGAAAGAAAAAAAATTTGCTCCTCCACCTAATGGGGGTATTGTGAGGAACAAATGAGTTAATACCTTCGAAGAGCAGAGAGCATTGAGGAGATGGGGCAGAATTAGCACTCAGTAAACAGTGAGCTCCACTCACCACAGACTAGATGCTTCTCCCACCCTGCTAGCTGAGGGGACTGCTCTGAGGAGCCTGAATTCCACCACTTTGCTCAGCCTCTCACTTCCTGGTAAATACTCGCCTCCTGCCTTCACACACCAGTGTTCCCACAAGAATTTGAGTGAATAAGTGTGTAGTATTTATTTATTTATCTATTTATTTATTTATATAGCTTTATTGATACGTAATTGATAGACAATAAATGGCATTTATATAAAGTATACAATTTGATAAGTTTTGACAAATGCATGCACCCTTGAAACTATCACCACAGCCAAGATTGTGAATTACCCCCCAAAATTACCTCATGCCCCTTATAATCTCTCCTTTCCCTCCCCCCTACTCCATTCAACCACTAATTTGCTTTCTGTGGCCATAGGTTACTTTGAGTTCTCTAAAGTTTGACATAAATGGGATTATACATTGTGGACCCCTTTTTTGGTTTGTTTTGTCTGGCTTTTTGCACGTAGCCTAATTATTCTGAGTTTTGTCGACTGGCAAAAAATAACTCTCCAGATAAATTCACAAGAAAAACGGTGGGAAAAGGAAAAAGAAACAAAAACTACCACCGCAGTGCGGGAACACGCACTTCCAACCCGGGGCTCCAAGCAGCTGCCCAAGTGAAGGAAGAAAAATAATAACCCTGGTTCCAAGATGACTATTCTATTTATTAGCATCTCTCCCCTTGAAGTTACCACAAAGTTCAACAGAAAGTCAGGGCTAGAGAGCCAATAAGGGGACCCAGCTCCACCCACAGTCCTCCCAGCTCCATGGTTGGGCATCCCAAGATGTCAGTTCCCTTTATCAGTTTCACCCACAATGTTGTGTGTATAAATTAGATATCCTTTTGAGGACATTATTTAGAAGGTAGATGCATTGGTTACAGCAGAGGAAGGAGGCATAAAAACTGTTGTATTCAAATACAAGAATGCAAAGCATTTTACATTCTGAGTGCAACCACTAATGTTTGCACAACCAAAATCATTCACTGAAGCCAATAAAGTATTGGTGTCAGTAAAGATGACCCTCAGTCATCAAGAAAGGATCACGTTATGGTTAGGATTCCCTGTTTAAGAAGACACGAAACGCAGAATATGCTTGGTAGAAATGTCCTCCAAAATAGCTAGAATTATTTTGAGTTTGGAAGTCTAAAGAAGTCATCCTAAGCTACCTGGAAAAGTTGCCGCCCCAGAATTCCCCAAGGGTTCTTAGCAGCCAAGGTTTTCTTGCACTTCACTTGCAGGTTTCCTCTTCCAGCCAGGAAAGGAGGAGCCTCTCCTTGACTCATTGAATAAATAAATGGCGCTTTTTAGAGGAAGGTGCTAAACTATCCTGGCTCCCCAGCCAGAACAGGTAGATGAAGGCCTGGGCTTCCACAGCATCTTTGCAAGCTTAATGGGGCGATAACGAGGAGAAAATGGCTTAATCTGTGTTTTGGCCTCCTTCTTGCCAAGCTGGTTGGAATGAGAGAGGCTGTAACTTTAGAAAACCTAGTCATAAAATAGGTTTTTGAACATGGCTGTTTTTGGCAGGGATAGAGAGACCCTAAAGGATCAAGTGCCTGCCAGCTTCAGTTTTGAAAATGGACCAATTAATTACAAAAGTGAGGGGTAGCAGAGGAGATACGACATACACCACCTGGACAGCCCGCTTGGTAAGGAAAACAGATTTAAAAGAAGCAAATCCAAAAGAAAACAAAAAGGCATTTGAACTGTGAAAATGTCCTCTGGGTAGTAGCCTAACTCAATATATTAGGCCGGTGCAAAAGTAATTGCGGTTTAAAAGGTTAAAAATAATTGCAAAAACCGCAGTTACTTTGGCACCAACCTCATAAAAGGTGAGGCAGAGACCCTTAAAAAATGGAGCTTTCCAGAGGAAGCAGCAGGGGACCCTTATTAACATCAGCCTGCCATGGTTAATAATTCTACATTGGGCAGGAGGTTGGGTCAGCTGATCTCTAAGGTCCCTTTCTCACTCTGAGATTCTAAGATGCTGATATTTATAGCACAATATTCAGAACCTATAAATCGACTGCTCTCGGAAGGTGTGCCTTATAATGTCTCTTTTATTTCATTAGTTTTCCCCCTGGATCTTGCCTCCTTCCCTCTGTTGCCTCCTTGCCAATAGAGCAGGAAGAATGTATTCATAGATCCCAGAGTAACATCTGGAGGATAAGCATTGGCCTCCAGCCCTGGACAGATGTTCTGGGACTATTCCTTTGGCCCAATATTTTACATGGAAATATAACAATAATCGTCTATGGTGACTCCCAGGTTCTTCCACCACCAAATCTAAACCCACAGCCCACTAACCGGCCTCCACCTTGACTCACAGTCCAAATACATAGAGGCTCAAAGCTTGGTGGTTCAGGTCCTTAAGTATAAAGTTGACTGGCCAGGAAGTATTTACTGAACATACTGTGTGTGCTTACCTTTGGGTCAGGCATTAAAGGGGCTGCCAGGGAAGGAGAATACATCTCTACTCCCAGGATGTTTATAAAATATATGCACATAGAAATAGAGAAAGAAACCTTTTTAAAAATGTGTAAGTTGGGTGTCCAGCTCTAAGTGGAATAAGAGTTTAGAACAGGAATTCAAAAGGACTAAAGTAGTCAGGAGACCCTTTGTCTGTGAGGGGCACTTAAAGTGGGCTTGAAGGCTGTGAACAAATTGGGAAGGGACATGGGATGTAGGGAAAATCTATAGGAATAAACAACACACAATGGGGCATAGGACTCCTTGCAAACTGACCCATGTCTGTTATTGTTATTTTGGGTCCGTACTGGTAGCCTCCGAAGTTAGAAGTAGGAGAGGGCTATAGGTCTGTTTCCCTAACTTGTTTTCAGGTTGTAATTTACCAAGTAGTCAGGCTTCTGTGGAGTCTCAGTTCTCTCTCTCTTTCTCTCTTTCTCTCTCTCGCTCTCTCTCTGTCTCTCTCTCTCTCTCTCTCACACACACACACACACACACACGCACACACACACGAGTTTATTAACAGACAGGTTTGAAAACAATCATACAACCTGCGCTATAAGCAACATAGGTCCTGTTCCTTTGTCCTTCTATGAAAACATGCACTGAAACAGATGCAGCATATTCAGGTGGCAGGGTTCCAGTAAACCTAGTCTGGTAAGCAAAGACCCATTTGGATTCCTAACCCCAGGGACACCATTCCAAACTGAAGAGAAAATTGCTCTTGCTAGATTCTTATGCCTTATTTGTGCAATGGTAAGACTGCTTGTAAAACAATGCAAAATATCTCACATTTCTAAACATCAATGAAAAAGAATGGTATCTAACATCCGTTGTTCTAATTAACAAAGCCACTGGTCATAAAAAGAAATAAAGAAAGCTGAAGGTTGGAAGTAGGTGCCTCTAGAGTTATGGTTTCTGATTAGAGTCTTTCAAATGCTAACTAACCACCTCTGGAGTGTGTACTCCTGATTAAGGACTACAAATGTTAATCAATCACCTCTAGGGTGCAGATTAAAATTAACACACACATACATACACACATTATGCTGTCTATGCTAATGTATTTTGAAGTAAATTACAGATAATATAAATAGATGGAAAAGAACATGGCATTGGTTGTGGATGGTGAAAGGACCATCAGCTGAGTCATTGATGTTGAGAAGAAAGGAAAGAACAGGTTGTGTAGACCATTTTTGGCAGATTGGTGATGCGTTGAATTCCAGATGGAGTAGGTTTGATGAGGTAGTCTATGGATAGGGTGACTGTATAATTTATCAACCAAAGAGGGGACACTTTAGAGAGTAAAATGAGGCACTATTAGTAATAACATCAGAAAAATAGATGTAAACTGGTTCTGTCCCAGGCAAACCAAGACATATGGTCAACCTAGCTATGGTCATTGCATGAAAGCATGAAGACCTGATGAAAGTTGCGTTCTATGAAGATTCATCCATCAGATACCTCTTCTCTGGCTTACCTGGGCACAGCAAAATTTCCTTGGGGTGACCTGGTAGGTCAGAGGGACTACATGGATAAGAAAATTCCTCTCATTGATTAGTTATCTCATATTTGGTCATCTGCAGACAGTGTGGTGTCCTACCTTCTCAGATCGGCATTTCTGGAACATGTTCCTAATATTCATGGTAACTTTATAGAACAGAACTACTGCGAATAACAAGAATTACCTGTATTACAAAAAAAAAAATTAAATGAATGTAACTGTGAACAATTGCTGGTGCTATAAGGTTAGGGTGACCAGGTGAGACTTTGCTGGGAGAAAGAGGCTTAAACT
Source organism: Rhinolophus hipposideros (assembly GCF_964194185.1). Lineage (NCBI taxonomy): Eukaryota > Metazoa > Chordata > Mammalia > Chiroptera > Rhinolophidae > Rhinolophus > Rhinolophus hipposideros. The sequence continues at coordinate 23,051,125 of NC_138063.1, read as the reverse complement.
GAAACTTCAACGACAAGGATGGGGAAACCAGAGGAAGAGTGTTCTGGGCAATAGCCACATGAGGGAGACCCTCCTGAAAGGAGAGTTTTAATTTGAGAACAAAGGGGCACAGTGAGATTTACATTTGAAGATCACTTTGGCTGAAATGTGAAGAACACTTTTGGAAGCAATCAGAGTGAATGCAGGGAGCCTTAGAGATGGTTATTGCTAATGTCCTTTAGAAAGATGGTGTTTATTTGTACCAGAGTGTTGATGAGCAGGATGGAGAGAAGCAATTATTCAAGACATGCTTAGGAGGCAAACTGGGCAGAACTTGATGATAAATGGAATCTGGAAAGGCAACCAAGAATTGATCAAACAGAACCAAAACAGACTCATAGATACAGAGAACAAACTGATGGTTGCCAGAGGGGAGAGGAGTTGGGGAACTGGGTGAAAAAAGGTGAAGGGATTAAGAAACACAAATTGTTAGTTAAAAAATAGTCATGGGGATGTAAAGCACCGCATAAAGAATATAGTCAATAATGTTGCAACAACCATGTATAGTTCTAGGTAGGTAGGTAGTAGGCGAATCTGGGGATCACTGCATAAATTCTATAAATGTCTAACCACTATACTGTATACCTGAAACTAACATAATATTGAAAGTCAACTGTATCTGAAAAAAAAAATTAACAAAAAAAAGAATTGATTCTAATTTCAAAGACCTTCCCATGACAATGCATTCCAATGACTGGAGATTCTCTGATGCTCAAGCTTTGTCCTTAGGAGAAATAGAGAACTTCCAGACTTACTTTAAGATACAGAAATAGTTCTAGAGCAAAAACCTTTCAACCTATCAACCTTTCTAAGTAGCTAGAGGCCATTGAATCACCCTTTAATCAGCCTTTCTTTGAGACCTGAATCACAAACCCTACACCATTCCATAATCTCTGAAGCTCTACTGAGCTACCAAGTCTGGCAGTAACTGGGAGCCAAAACAATGGACACAGAACCTAAATCGGGGCAGAGGGTAGTGAGCCCAATCATAAGATGACTGCCATTCCTTCCCGAGCTAGTCCTATTGGATGTTTTCCTTTAGTGCTGCTGAAAACCTTTGTCTGTCTTTGATTCTATTGCTTCTTCTCATAAGCAAAGCCTTAACCCAACTCCAAGGGAAAGCCCCCCAAAGCTACCCACATTTATTGAAGTTTGTTTAATAACAGTCTCTCTTCCTGCTCTGAGAATCCACATTTGAAATGAGACTCACAGCGGAGGTGGGTCTTTTTTATTTGGGTTATATTCCACTTGTCAGTATGTTGGTTCAGGTGGTCCAAAGAGAATCAGTAACCCTGGGTTACGCTCCCTTTTTAATCCAAACCCTCCCATGGCAGTTCTGATTTCTCTCGTGTCACCTTACTATTCCTTTCTCCAGTGACCCTCGCTCTGCTGCTGTGACACATGGAGCATTTGCAGCACCGAGCAGAACACCATTCAGTGTCTCCTCCATCCAATTAAAATGTTTTACTATCTTTCCTTTTTATCTCGCCTTTGTAATTGGATTCCCAGTTTCTCAATTTTCATGGCAGCAAAGGGAGGGAGAAAATGATGGCAAGTATCTGATAAAAATAAAATGCTATGATTTAATTTCTGCTGAAAGGATTCTCTTGCCTTTATGAGGCTTTTGAAAGGGTTCCGGAGTCCCTGACCCAGTCAGATGGTGGCCCTGTGATTCCTTCTGGGTATTCAAAGGGTCTTAGAAATTTCAGGTATCAGGAGATCAGAAAAATCTAAAATCCCTGTCTATCTGAACTGCATGGAGAATCAGGAAGGAACAATTTGTGAGGCGATGACAAGACTAGATTTTGTGTGACAGCAATATCTGATTTATATGAGACCTCAGGCATGCTGAAACTATAGTCTCTGGGGTGGGCCTAGGGACGTCCTATAAGGCTATGCTCTCCTAAGAAAACAAACATTCATGATGAAATTTGTGTGTGGAATAAGCTACAATTTGCTGGCCCAGTAAGTTTCACAAGCTGTAATTTTCCAATTTTGTTCTTAGGATGAAGAGGGTCAATGTATGTGAAAGCACTCTATGTAATTCTCTAGTCAAAATTGGACACTGTCTGTATTATTGCTATTACTATTATTACTATTACTATTACTATGCCCCATAGTGCCTGGTAGTCTCCTACATATATTTTTTACTAAATAAATATACACTGATCAATTCACTGAGACATTACCTAGTCCAGATGCACTCCAACATCAACTCTCTAACACCAACTAGGTGTCCAATAATTCATATCAATTCAGTTCTGACACCAACTACTCTGAGTCATCAGACACCCATAAGTTAAGGGCTCAGTCTGACAAGACTGCCCTCACTTTAGATGCCAGCCACATATGTTGGGTGTCATATCACAAAGCACTTTGGCCATCTACAAATCTGGGGCTTACCATAACTCCTTCAGATGTGAGAATGCACTAGAACAACACACAGTACTCAGGAAAGCTCTGTATTTATAATCACCAGTTTATTATAAAGGATACATGTGAACATAGGGTGAGATCTAGAAGAATCCCAATAAGCAGATAGTTTTGAGGCAAGGGGGGAAAGGCAAATCCCAGAAATGTTGTCAAGAGGATGGGGCCAGTAGGTAGTTTTATTCTGTGAAGACCCAGAGAGTTTGAGAAACAGAAAAAGTTGCCTGAGCAGGAGGTGAATGCCATAATAATAACTCCAAAGAAAAACTCTATATCTACTCTGCTCATTCCTACAAAGGGTAGAATTGGTTCTTGTGCTTATTCACTCACTTAAAAATACATTATTGAGAACCAGTCTATGCCAAGAACTTTGATAGGTACCAGAGGATGTAGATTTTTTTTAAAAAAGGAAGAGTCTCTGCCCTCCAGTGATGACTCTTCACACACCCAATGGACACGTATTTAGGAGAGAAGCGCACGTCATATCTCGTCACATACATGATGACCTCCACTTCTCTACAAAACCACGGCTCTGATGATTTTCCTTTTATTATCTTGCTCTTTCTAGTTCTTGGGCAACCTTTTCTACCAACCATCTCTCTGGACTTAACTTATGAGACTGACCCATATGTATCATTTAGGTCATTTATTTGCACTGCTCTATACCATTCCATAGTAGGACCATTCCAGTTTATTTACTCAGTCTCCTCTGACAGTCCTGTTTTATACTATGCAATTCACATGTGAGTCTCCTTTACCTCACTGTGGGTGTTTATCTAGGGAAAATATTTATGAGAGGAATCGCAGGACTATAGGAAATGTGCATCTTCAACTTTACTGGATAATGCCAAGCTGCTCTCCAAACTGGTGGGACCACTTTTCACTGTCATTAACAGTAAGTGTAAGTTCCCATTGCTCTGAATTCTTGCCACCACTTAGAATTGTCAGATCTTAAGATATTTGTCAATATCATTAGTGAGAAATTGTATTTCACTAAGTTTAATTTGCACTTCCCTGATAATAAGAGTAGAACTTGTATTTACACATTTATTGTGTTTTGTATCTTCTCTTTTGTGAATTGCCTAGTCACATGTTTCTGTTGGGTTGTCTTGTCTTATTCACTTTTGCTAGTTTAGAAAAATATGTCCTGAATATCAATCTTTTGTTGGCTTGATGAGTTGCAGATATTTTCTCTGAGTCTGAATTTTCTTTTAATGATATCTTCTTAATGGCATCTTTTGATAAACAGGGCTTTTAAAATTTAATATGAATTAACCAATATTGAAAAATCCTACCCACCTAAATTCATGATGACATTTTCTTTTTAAAAAGTTTTCCTTTTTATATTTATATCTTTAATGTATTTGAGAGTGATTTGTGTTCATATATGAAGTAGGGATCCAATATCCGATTTTATTATTTTTTTTCCATATGGATAAACAGCTGTCTCCACACCAAATGTAGGACAATCCATCCTTCCCTTGTGAATCTGTAGGGTCACCTCTGTCACAGGTCAGGAATCTAGAAAGGAAAAGGGCCTGTTTCTGGTTCAGTATCCTGTTCCCCATGTATCCTTGTGCAAATACCACACTGTCATAGTGGCAAAGTTATAGTTATATAGCTTTACAATAAGCCTTGATTCTGGGAAGTACATCCCACCTTATTCTGATTCTTCAGTCCTCTTGAATCTTTAGTTTAGTCTTTTTTCTTTATCTACTTTAAGTTCCACTTACCGTCTACTCAATTTTCAAGACTTAGTATAAACTTCAAAACAGCTTCAAAGCCTTTCCACGACAGACCATTCAGAATTATTGCATTCAACCCCATGTTCCTCTTTCAAGGTCCACCCTGGGTCTCAGACCATTGTCCTGTGTGCCCCAGCTCACTTGCCCCACGGTCACATAGCTGTGAGCTCCCTACAAAACACAAGTCTCATCTCTGCATTCTAGAGCCCCTCATACCGAGTGGGAAGCACATAATGGGCACTAGGTAGATTTCATGAGTTGAAGCCCTCTGCCATCCAACATACTGTCTGTGATCTGCGCTAACACACCATCCAGGGCACTAAAACAATGTCCCCTGCAGAAATTTTCCCAGCTCTCCCACCAGGTCTGGGATCCACTGGCCCAGGGTGGATGATATGATTTCAGTCAGTAATTCTGATTTATGAGACGTGTATGGAAATGACTTTACAAAGTTCAAAGTGTGCATAGACAGTGTTTAGTCCTCTTACACATTTATGCCCATGTAAATAAAATTTTAGGTATCTCAAAAGCCTCACATGTAGCTCATCTCACTTGGTCTAGATGACAAGCGATCCAAATACTCAAGTGGCAACCTCAGTTCTCCCACTAACCCCCTCATTCCTCTTTTTCTCTAGACCTCAGTTTCTCCTATGCTATAAAATAAACATATCGTACCGGATCAGCCGCAAGGTCACTTCTAGCTCAAACGCCCTATGATCATGGTTTTCGCTGTTCCTCCTAAAGCTTCAGTTCTACTCTTCTAACTTGACAGCTCTGTACCTTTACTGTTTGATCTGGAACAGAAAAATGTTAAACTCAATAAAGTCATGTTTAGTTCCAAAATGCTGTATTCTACGTGCTTTATAACCAACCTGGAGATGGATAATACAGTAACAGTCGGTTCCAAAATTGAAACCCAAGGCCCAGAGGGGTTGAGTGGCGTGCTCATAATCCCACTGTAGGAAGTAGAAAAGCCGAGACTGATAGCTCAGTCTCTAGAAGTTGAGTTGAGGCATCTGTTTCCTTGCATTCAGACCCGTTGTGTGGCTCTATCTTCCTTTTACCTGACCAGACCAAGAATGGTTTTACCCTTGACTTTGAATTCAATAGCAATTGACTGAAATGCTAGGAATGTCCAAGGTTTTGACTTGTGTCCGGCTCCTGATGGACTCCAGTGTTGGTGATGAGCCTATTGTTGACTCAAAAGAAAGAGTTGGACTTGCGATATGATCCATGCTCGAATTGAGATAGTTTATAATGTGATTTCCCCATGTTCTGCCCAATTTCTCTATGCTCATTTTGCTTTCTTGGTTTTAAAAGGTGCTTCATATTCCCTTTGGACAAAGATTATATTTGGAAGGGCTATCAGTTCACTGGGAAGTTTTGCTTGATCAGAAACACATGACTCAGACTAAGGATGATATCAAGCAGGAGAAAAGCCACATAGTGGGGAGTACGTAAATAGGTTCCAAGGCAGATCTAGTATGCTTTGCAGCCACTCAAGAACATTGCAGTATAGCAAAAGTGGCATATTTGGGCCCGTTGTCCATGTTGCAGGGATAGAAACTGATTCTGTTGTTTATTAAAAAGTGGCTGACAATCCCGTTTCTCCCTGTTCTGTGTTTTTATTGGCTGGCCAGGTTCCAATCTCCTCCTGGGGATTGATACAAATATATCAATGGGCCTCCTGGGCGGTAGACCAGCACATCCGTTCCAGAATACTGCAAAGGTCAAGCAGAGACAGGCGGCAACAGTTGTCCACAGGTTGCCCTGGGCATTTCGATTCTGACACACCATGTAGTGAATGCAGTAAGAATAGGGAGAGTGCACAAACATAACCTCTCTTGGTTACAGCACTTTCCTCTCCTGGGCATTTCCCCAAATGTTTCTTTTGAATTATCCAAGGTACTGTCATCTCCAGATTGTAAAAAATTAAAAGGCAAGAAGTGGAACATAGAGGAAGATTAAGAGAACTAACTAGGCATAACTTAGCTAAGTGAAAATGCCAGGAGACCTCAAAGCCTTCTCTAAGTATTTCATGTGCAGCGGTAACTTGACAAAAATCAACATCTAAATGCATCAATGACAGGAAACAATGATGTTTACAGTAGTATAAGAAGTCAGAAGTCATCGAAAAAGAAGCAATATTATCAACTGTTTATTAAGCATCTACTACATGTCCCACCCTATGCGGGACACCAAGAAAAGATTTAACACAAAAGCAAAATAAGTTACAGCACTAGCTCTAAAGGACAACAGAGCTAAAAAGACAAAACACATACCCTGGAACAGAGTTAGGGGAGTAGACAATCTGCTAAAAGAGTTCAAAGCCAAGAGAGAGCCCTAGGAGCTAAGGTGGCCAAATCATCGGAGAAATGTGTGAGAAACGGGCTTCGAGTATTTTCAAAGGGAGTAAGTGTTACTAAAACCAACCTGGATAAAGTCCCCGAATCATGATGTGTGTCACTGAGATGCACTGAACATTTGCTATTTCTGATTTCTCTGATTCCCAAGAATGCCCCCGTAGCTCAGATAGGGTTGGTTATAAAACAAACACACTCATGGTTCAAGGTCATGGGGAGAGCACCTTCATTACCGTGAGGGAAACTCCTCAGGAAGAGGCTGCAGTTCGATCTCTGGATGGCAAGACCAGCACAGCTCTGCATGCTTGATAATTAGGAAGCTCTGTTTAATTCTAAATATCTGGGCCATAATCGATCGTGGGAACATGAGGGCTGTGTGGCTGAACTGGTTTATGTGATGGGTCACACATTAGGTACCTAATTGATGTGGCTTCTTGGGATGTGGCAGGCTGCTGACGCACACCACTTTCCTATTACTAGGCTTAATGGTTCATCTTTTGATTTCTGCCTCACTCGCAGCACAGTGTTATTTAAATAAGACCCTATTAGGAAATTTATTTATCACAAGGAAAAGATTTGTCCAGGGGGGAGAAAAATCTACTGAGACACTACAGTTCCCTTTTCAAAGGTGCCTTAATAAAAAAGACAATAGCAATATTTTTACTGTTGAGGTCGATACAATTATAGGATAGGAGAAAGCAAGAAGCAAAAAATATAAATTTCACACTCAGTGACCTAGTAATTTGTCAGTCATTTTCTGCATTAAACCTAATGTGTCCTCTGGGACTGGGGCAGACTATCAGAGAAATAGCATTCTTGGCCTTGCCACATTCTCGATTCCATGCCGTCCCCTCCTTTATTCTCCTCCCTTCCTGGTCTTATCCTTTATGTGTTTCAGTGTCTTTGTCTTCTCAGTTCCCATGGCTTTCTGGTGAGAGTTTTCTTTAGACTTTTATTCTGATACCGATTGCTGGAAAAATAATCTCCACTTTACCTACCAAATGAATATTTTGTGTTTCTCTATTAGAAGAAAAAGGCCTAATATGGCATGATAGAAAGATATTGACATTGCCAATTTGACTTTGCCAGTCATAGGAAAAGAGGGAAATTCTTTCCTTCCTGTGTCTCCAGCCCAAATAATCTCTAATTTTTTTCTACAATAGCCTTTTCCCACTACACTTATGTACTTTTCATCCTGCAATGAATGCCCACTGTGTTTCCAGACAAGTAATGGGTTGGCGAAGTACAGAAAAAGGGAGGAGGGAAATTGTTTCCTTCAGGAGCTTACAATCTATGTGAGGAGATGAGACACACATGGAACATAAAACTATGAAGGACACAGAGTAGGTTGGGGCTGCAGATGTGAGGAAGGGAGCACTGTGACAACTGTATCCAGATGTTAGAAGGACTGTGATATTTGGAAATGAGGAGTAGTTGTACTGTAGGGGCACTGGGGAACAGGAATGAGATCAAAGCATGGTATCATTAGGGAGACAGATCTTAGGTCAACATAAGGAAACCGCCTCAATCCATTAAACAGTGTCATCTGGCAAAAGAAGTGAATATCTATGAGGAACCCATGGGCAGGACTACATGGGGTAGCTGCTGGACAGGGCATGAGACTGGCCCAATCAAGCCTGAAGTTCTCTGATGTGACAGATATGTACTTTAGGGGTCTGTGGAAGGTATATATTTGTGAGGGCTTTAGTCACCAGGAAAGATTTCAAAGAAAAGGTAAAAACTAAGTTAGGCCCTATGTAAGAGCTGAACTGGCTATGAAGACATGGGCAGATGCTTCTAGAGAAGGAACAACAAACATTCAACCTGCACCCACACCCCCACACTTGCGAATAATTTCTTATAGTTTTCTGTCTCTCCTTCTCTCTTTTAAGCAAAGAGAGAGAGAGAGAGAGTAGTTCATGACAGATTCGTCCATCCCACAAAGAAAAAGAAAAGGCACAAGAAGTAGAACGAATTTCAAAGTTGATGCCTTTATTGTTTTCTTTTTATGTCTTTTCATTCCTTCTATTTTTCTTAGTTTTCTTTAGTCTTTTATTCTGATACCGATTGCTGGAAAAATAATCTCCACTTTACCTAACCACTTTATCTCCACTTTATCTTCCAAATCAATTTATTGAGGATCTAGGCACTGGACTCAGTGCTAGAGATACAGTGATGTGCAAAGACAGATATGGCCCCGTGCCCTCATGGAGCTTATAGCCTCTCAGTGGAGAGAAACATTAGCCAAGTAATGTCTCAGATATATATTTACAAATGAAAATACAGGGAGCAAAGAGAGCAGGCAAGAGAAAACCCCAATCTAGGCTGCAGAGGAGACAGAACAGGCTTCCCTGAAGGACGAATAGTTGATCTGAGTTCCAAGGTTGAGGGATGATAAGGTGAAAGGGTGTGGCAGTAAAGAGTTTCAAGAGGTGGAGAGAGGAGGAATAAATAATACCAGGAGGAGGAAACAACAAAAACAAAAGCAGGAGGAAGAGCTACATATGTTCTATGAAACACCTACATAGTACACATTTAGAATGATAGAAAACAGACATGTTAGGCTCATGATTTGTGACCGAGAACACAGGGAACAAATGGGAGTAAACTGGTAAAATGCAGGAACCTACATTTTCTGTAAATAGTACAGTCCTGATTTTGTACAACCCTTTGAAAAGATGAAGCTTAGCATTCATTTTATAAATCAGATTTTTTCCAGAAAATATTTATGATTAGGATTTATGTGACCTGTTTTAGCCCAGTTCTCCTACAGGTCCAGGCAGACTTACAGATTTAAATTGCAATGATCTTATAATTAATTATCCATGCATGTATTATTCCTATTGACCTGGGCCCACAATGATTGTTTTCTTTCTACCACATGATTAAGTCTTAACAGGACAGGAAGGAGAACGCACATTAGGTATGGGGCTGGGAACAAAGAAGGTGGTTATATTTGAGAGTCTAAATATGGTAGGCATGCATGAAGGCTGTTACTGGTGGTTTTCTCCTTGCTACCTTCCAAGACTAAATATAGGTCCCTGGATTATCTAGTCTTTGGTATTAGTCTACCTATGGCTGCTTAAGCTGGCTTTGTTCTGAAATCTTAGAGATTTATGTTAAACAGACAGATTAATGAGTTGCTAATTGTTTTCTCCTTTCTGCAATTAAAAAGCTTTTTAACAAGATAAATGGGGACTCTTCCAAGAAAGGCATAATAGATGGAGATGACGGGAACTATTTGTGCTCAGTTGGTCTCCTTCCATATTGAGGAAGAGGAAGCACTCTTGGCTTTATCTTTAAAACATTGAAGGTGCTCACGTTAAATTTTTGGAGGGGGTAGCATTGAGGTAAGGTATAAAGTGAATGACTAATTGTTCTCTTTAGCATCAATATTAAGTAAATATAAAGACAAATTGCCTGTGCTATAACTAGTAGAACTCGCTGATTCAAGCTTATCTAAGCTATTGATGTTCTCTGCTCACCAGTCCAACTTGTTAGCATTCTATTTGCCTAATCAATAGGCTTCAAACATCCCCAGTGAATCAATCAGCAAAGCTTCTAGACATTTGGAGCAGGCTGATTTCTGAAGAACCTTTAGAAATATTCAAAGTCTGGCTTACTTCTGACAACAAAGGTAGCTGTAATTCATTCTTCCACTCACCATTTTAACCCATCTTGAGTAATGTTTACCGTGTGGCCAATGCTAGAAAGAAACCATGTCAAGGATAGTGTTGACTTGAGGTTCCCAGTTCAGTGGCACAAACAAACATGGAAGGATGTCCTTGGATCTGAGAGGGGTGTCCTAACCCTACCTGGTGGAGTCAGAGAGACATCCCCAGAGCTGGTGGCACTTGGTTATCTCCTAGGATCAGGTTGTCAATTCCCTGGTAAAACCACTGCTTTGGTAAAAGATGATTTCCACAGAAATGGCCAGATGAGGTGAAATTAGGAAAATGATGAAGTTTTCATAATTTTATGCTGTGTGCTACTCACCCAACACCTCCCTCCCCATATGCCCTGTTGGTTCTGCCATTCCACAAAGTGGCTGAACCTCCAAATTATCTCTGGTTTACCCATCTCAAAATCCCCAAGGAATTTCAGCTGCGTGTACTGAGAAGAATCAACTAAGAAAACTGACTCAAGGGTGTCAGTAACTGATCATGCCCAAATTTTTTTTAAAAGATATATAATATCCTCAATGGATCATATATTGGTGGAACTGAAGAAAGACAATATCATAGAAATAACCCCTGAGGCTGATCTGCCTTTGAAACAGGCTCCTTCACCTCCTGGTTCTATGGCCTGGGGAAGAGAGATGCTCCTGGATTCCTACATCAATCTCTTTGAACCCAAATGTCCTAGTCTATAACATGAGGATGATCATACCCCTCCCTTGCAGAGAGACAATATACACAAAAGCACAGGACCTAGAACATAGTAGGTGTTCAATGAAGAACAACATTTATGACGCTGATAATGGTTCTAATCCTAAGCAAAGTGTAAGAGACTATCTTTTTCTGGCTGCCAGTGTGGATTGGAGAGGGGAGGTATTTTGGGATAGAGAGCACAAAGACCCCTGAGCCACGTTCACACAGTCAGGGCCTCCATAAGACTTATCCTGGCTTCAGACAAAATACCTGGGTACCACACCTCTAAGCATTATTGTCTGAATGCTCCATCTCAGGGCACTGGGTGGGCTGGCCAATGAGCTGGCCAGCTAGGGCTGCTGGGGAACAGTCAAGGCAGGATGATCATCCAAAGAAATGAGAAATAAAGAGACCAGGAAGAGTAAATCCCACCCAGGTGCTAGGGAGGAGAGCTGACTGCAGGAGCCAGAGCAGACCAGAAGATGGAGATTGAGACGTAGTTGGGATAGGAGTCCAGGAGCAGTCTAGGACAGCTGTGAATGCCTGAGGGTTTTTGTGACAGCTCTGATGGGTGGTGGTCAGGGCTTTGTGGACATGTTAGATTTCAGACCACGTTACAGTGCATGAAACCACAGCTGTGCTCAGTGTATGGTGACCTTTGGTGTTCAAAAGTACCAGAAGGATTGATTCTATGGATCCTTGTGTGTCCCTTGCTTTTTTCAAGTTTCAGTTTATAAATCTGTACAATAGGAATGTATAGGAATCACACTGGAAGGTTTTAGAGCTTTTACTGGCCCTAAGTGAGATAATGGCTATGGAACACCTTTGTTTCTTATCACAGAAGACTATTATTGAGATGTGATTATTTTCAGGAATCATGACTATAGAGTGGGTGCTGGTTAAACAGCAAGGCCCATTCAAGACTTTTATCCTATTTGCGTAATTTCTCTAGAGTGTGATAGTATCCCACTTAGAGATGTCTTGGAAGAAGCTTGTCAGATCAGCATAGACAGTGACAAATTGAACTAATGAGATGTGGGTCATAGTCAGAAAGGATGTGGAAAGTGGTTGAATCTGAGACCAGACAACTGGCTCTCCTTAAGGTCATAGCTGGGGGAAACAAAATGTAGGCCAAAAGTCAGTGCACAAGGAGATCAAGATACGGATTAAGAGTGGTGTAATAACTAGTGGTCTTAATCAGTAGTCCTCAAACCTGGCTGACTATTACTGGAAATAGCTGGGAACTTTAACAAAAATACAGACCTACTAAGTCAGAATCTCTGGATGACGTTTGAGCAAATGTTTTTAAAAGTTCCCTAAGTGAAAAGGATGATCAACCAGACAGGTGTGGAGAGCAGGGGTCTGTGCCAAGTCTTGGGGCCAGGTGCAAGAAGCCATCAGCCCTGCAGGATCAAGCACCTGGGAGCCTGGGGCCTGGCAGTTAGCTGGACCATGACAGGGACACCGAGCACTGGAACGTAACAAAGAGAGAAGCTTCACTGACCTGTAGCTTTTGTTTATTTGCTTAAATCCAGAAATGTAGGTTCTAGATTTCTACATTTCAGGATGTTGGAGAGGCTGGATCTGGGGCATGAGGAGAGGGGGAAACTACAGTTAGGAAAGGGGCCTGGAGGAGTGGCTCAGGGTCAAAGTGAAGATAAGTAGGTTTTCTCTTCTCAGACCTCTCCTGAGACGGGGGGCTTGGAACATTTTTTTTTCTCCCACTGCTATCAGGGTAAGAGCGTAAGAGGGAAATAATGGTTGAATGACAAGAAAAGGGTGAAAAATTAGAGTGTGTGGATCTGGTTATCCTCCCCTTCACCCCATCCTTCCTCCACAGCTATAATCAGAGGAGTGAGGTGCCCCAAAGAGAGGGATGGTCCCAGAGCTCACATTCTCAGGAGTGTAAGGAAGAGACAGGATTGGGGAGCTGATTGGATCCCTGGAGAAGCTGTTTGCACAGCTTGGTGAAAGGCGTGGTCCCTGCCACATCTCAGGAGACTTCTAGAAAGCCCCCCAGCTCTCAGACATGCAGCTTTTGGTAACCACAACACACACACACACACACACACACACACACACACACAAAGCCTTCTTGGAGACACAGCAAAGTTTGTGATGAGCAGGCAAGAGATGTTGTCATGTGGGAGACCCTGTTTGCTGCACCATTTGTTGTGCAGAAGACCCTGCTCGCTGCGCCATTTGTCATGTGAGGCGGCCTGCAGGGTCTCTGCTCCCACTCCCCACTTAAGAACACAGGATATGGCTAGGTCAAAAAGGAACACCCACGGAGCCATAGGTAGGGGAGTCATACAACTATAGTCTCACTGGAGGCTGGATTTACACGGCCTGCAACCTGCTGTCCGCTTCTCTGCCTGCCAACTGACCGACTGACCAACCAACGCAGCCACCGAAGTCATATCAGTGGTTAATTAGCAAACTGGTTACAGCTGACGGCCAACCAGCCACAGCTGATGTCCATCTACTACCCGAGCCAGCACCTTTCCATGTGAGGCCGAGAGCCTGGAAACTGCTCTCTGGGACTGAGTCCCCACAGATGTGTGATTCCCCAATCAAGTTAATTGATTGTGCATATCTTTAGTTTAAGAAAAAAATTAAAAATAAACTCTCTGAAGGAGAGGGACAGAGAGAGAGAAAGAGAGAGAGAGAGAAATTTGTTTATCTATCCTTTGTCCTAATGAAGTTCCAAAATGGTGATTCCACATTAAATTTTCCAAATATTTGCCAGAGGGTCCGAGTTGCAATGAATGGGGTGCTTCAGAAATGGAAGAAACACGAGAAATGAGCTTTGTCTCCTGGCTAAGGCCTCAGTGCTCCTCCAGGCCACTCCCATGGGACTGCTCCTGGAAGCAGTGCCAGCAGAGGTCCAGATGAAGCTCTGTGAAGTGAGTGTGTTGGTAAGGATCCTCAAAGCCCCAGTGGCCCACCCGTGGAACATAATAAAACATTGTGTCATAAATCATGACTTGTTCCAAGGAACCTTTCTTTCCCTATAATTAAATGTGTAATGTGTAACCGAGATGACACAACACAGAGAAAGGAGCATGAATTTTGAATACAGGATCCAAATCTGACTTCTAACACTTCTAGTTATATGGCCTTGGGAATGTCCATACACATCGGGAAACATGGAATGGCCACAAGGATGCCTATACCTGCCGTGTGCAGTTTTGGAGACACTCAGAGGAGAGAACGTGCATGATGGCACTTTTTACAGGATTTTCAATAGAGCAGGTATCAGCAATAGTCTCCAGTGTGGCGCTAACTCAGATCTGTCTGGGATTCCTTCCCGTTTATCAGCCAGTTATTTGTATTTCCCTCAAGTCCCCCGAATTGTTGCACACGGATGGCCATGGTGGGATGTATGGAAAAGTGATGTGTGAGCTGAAAGGGCAGCATTTGGATAGATGACCAGACTGGGATTCCAGGCACGAGCTAAAGGGAGGCCTCTTTATAGGGTTGGTTTGAGCTGAAATGGAAGAGTGGGCAGACAGGGAAGATAACCTGGGAAGACAGGTGGAAGTCAGATTGTGAATCAGAGATAGGAGGCAGCAGACCCTCACTTCTAGCATTGCTTCCAAAGCGGCTCCCCAGAGCAATGGCCCCGGAACCTCCTCCTTCCTCTTTCCCTGCCTCACTGCATCACTCTGTTAATGTCTAATCCTTTGGTGCAAGTACCTGTGAGACAGAAAGCCCCAGCGCCTGAGCCTCCCTTCCCTGGAAGGAGAGAAAGAATGAGCCTCCCTGGACAGGCCCCGGGCTGCATGCCTTCATGCCCTCAGCTCCCCAGGGTGCACCTCTGTGATCAGGTGCTTATCTCCAGGTGTTCGCCTGAAGGGAGGTCATGAAAAATCAACACCAATCAGGGCAGTTTCCTTGGAAGCTGAAATTATCGCACAGACATCTCGGAGCAGGTGCAGGGCTATTTTGGGCCAGCAATCACTGTGTGCAGAGGGAGCATTGCCCCTCCTCACAAGAAGGCAGCAGCCGAGAGAGAGCCAATTATGGCGAGCTGCTTCCAGCTCCTTCTGTCTACATCGCTGAATGCAGCACAGCGTCCTGGCGTGGATTTCTGCTGCCCGATCACTGGCCAGGGCATCTCTCTAGTGGATGAAATGGTAGGGACTTGGCTTCTTGGTCTGAAAAAAGAGCTTCCTTTACCTCCAGGATAAAGTTCACATCTCCTAGCTTGGAATTCAAAGCCTCCTGTGTCCAAACTCAGATGCAGTCTCTACACAGAATCTTTGTCCAGACCCCTCTCATGCTCTTTGCCACCCCAGAACCTCCAGTCCCATCTGCACATACCTGCATTTTAACTCAGACAGGCTGAACTTGCCTCTGGACCTCTGCCCAAGCTACCCTCCATCTCCTCTCTTCCCAGTTAACTCTCTGTTTGATTTTCCTTTTCTTCAGGTTCCCCTTCTCCAACAAAGTGCACTTCCTCCTCTGACAGTCAACCCAATCCACACTCATCTCTCCCCTTTCTGCCCTGCCATTGTTGGAACCACAGAACTCAATGGTGCCTCTATGAGCACTCTGCAATTGGCAATGACGGCTTCCTGGGTGTATTATACACGCCCCTGAACAACAGAAAACGACTCAAGCGTCTTTTACTTCTTTGGGTCCCCCCACAGTATCTGGGACTAAAGTCTAGGCACTGAATAACTTACTAATTCAATTCTTTTCTCTCTAATTCATAAACCTTTTGCAGAGTCCGTCTCATCTCTCCTTGCCCCTTGCAACCTCCTCTAACCACTCATGTCATCGATGCTTGTTAAATTCATGGGTAACATCTTGGAGTTTAGGAATGCACTGTTTTCTAAAAGCTTCTGGCAGGTTTGTCTTGTGTCTCCAAACAGTCTATTTCTGGGACAGGGGTCATAGCTTATGTACTTCCTCATCCCCTGTTCTGTGCCCCAGTAACACAGAAAGTGGGTGTTTAGCTGGCGATCTGGTTTGCAAAGAAGGGAAACACTTGCATTGTAAACTGATTTATTAAAATGTATGCCCACCATTTTTGTCTTTTAGAAGCAAACAATCTAAAAATATGCCACAGAACGAAGGGCACATAGACAATTGAAAAGACAAGAAGTAGGAGCAGACAGAATCTAAAAATATCAGGGTTCTGAACAAAAAAGGGAGGTTTGATAATGTTACATGTTGAAAACTTGTCCAAAGCAGATCTCTCTGTCCCTCTGTCTCTCTGTCTCTCTGTCTCTCTCTCTCTCTTTCTCTCTCTCTCTCTCTGTCTCTCTCTGTCTCTCTCTGTCTCTCTCTCTCCCTCTCCCCCACCCCTAATTTCTTTACTTCTTTTCTCTGTCTACTTCCTTTCTTCAATATTTAAACCTTTAAAAAGTCAAACCAGAATCCAATGGACAGAAAGCAACCATGTCTGTCACTGCTTGTTCTCTTCCCCTACACTGGGTAGCACTGGGTAGTCACTCCTGTGGGATCCCTTAGATGAAAGTCTTCTCTCTTTCCTCTGATAGCATTTTGTGTCCTCCTGATGCAGCACTGATGAAGTTGCCCTGGATTACAGGCATTACGTGTGAGGTCTCCATCCCTGACTAGAATATAAACCCCTCAGTAGAAGGGGTCTCACTCACCACTGTAGCCACAGACCACGGTGCAAAGTTTTGGTATAAGCAGGTGGCCTTTAGCTAAAGCAATGAGTGGGCTATTATTTGAAAACATGATTCTTTCCAGGGGTTGACAGCCCATGGACACACTGTTATTAATAACCGTATTTTGGTCCCACACAGCTCCCACCTACACAACCAGACAGTCTGTCACACATTGACTCGATCTGAATCAGGAATGAAGGAAAGGGACACCTCTATAATTTTATCAAATGGAATCTCAGACAGGCCCTAATATAAAAAACAGATGGGACAGGTTAAAACATCTGGGTTTGGCAGAAGCTGCCTTGCTGTACACAGAAGCCTTAAAGCTACAAAGGGGCTGCCGGGCTCTGTGCCTGGACCCCAAGGGCCATCACAGGAGTAACAACCAGAGCAAACCAAGCATGGCCCTGGCAGCCCTTTTCCCCCAACTCAGGGCTGCTCTGCCTTTCCCCGCTTCATAGTCTGGGGTCCTATATAGGATTTTGTCTGAAGAAAGTCTTTCAATAATTAGAAGGGGGGGAACCCTAGGTTGCAACAAAGTTTCCTAACCATTGCTCTACGGAACAAAATGTCACTGTTCATGCCCACATTTTCCCCAGGAGCACCCCTTGACTGCTGTCCCCAAAACTGCCTTAGATCGCTGACCACTAGACAGTAGAATTTGAGCAGGGAGACATGGCTCTGAACTGCCTTCTGCCGATCAGAGGAACCATGAAAGTCGACTTTCCCCCTGCTCTCCTAAAGGCTTCAGGAACTTTCTGCACCCCACCCCCTTCCAAGCCTTCTTATATGAGTAGATGCTCTTCATTATCAGGAGTGAATATCTGAATGTGAGCGTCAGCAAGGTGCTTAGAGAGACTAACTCCAGACTAACTCCCTCATCTTAGAGATGAAGAAATCCACATAAATTACAGACAAAGAGGCTCACCCACACTCACATTGTTGGATGCTGGCTGGAGAGACTCCAGCCAGGGTCTTTGCATATTTAACTAATTTAAAACATCACACTTAAAAAAAAAATGGAAATGGGGAAATCAGAGAATTTCGGGTATCAGCCACTTCCGGATAGGGCTGTATTGTGTCCACCGCAGGGAGAGCATGGTTCTCTTGAAATTGGACTACACTCATGTATCACCACTCACTCTACCTGTGTGCAAGGCCAGCAATGCAGAAACTTATTTTTTCTTAACAGCTTCTCATAGTTTCAGCCAAGTGAGAATGGTCTGGAACTCTAAGACAAATATTTAACTCCCATCTTCCCCAGTTTCCCTGCCTCAAGTAGGTGTTAGACGGCCATGCTGGAGCTGCTCCCCCAAGCTAGGGACAGAGCTGCTATGGGGACCCGAGCTCTCTGTGTGGCACCAGCCTGACAGCATCCGTGCGAACGGAATCTGCCCAGACTGGCACTTGTCTGTCTGCTGACACCCGTTCCTGCCTCCCTTTGCCTGGCGCCTCTCCCCTCAAGCCTCCCCCTCCCAATCAAAAGAGTTGTATTTCCCAACCCCATTTCACAGCTATATTGTTTTATACGGCCCCTCCAAGATAGTGAATAGTCCCTATTTATCGCTTCCATTTTTTGAAAACTCCAGCTGCTCCTCTGAAACCATCCAAATCTAATTAACCACATAAGCTGGAGTTAGGGAGAGTAGCTCACTTTCGGGTCCTTAGCATACTCATTCAGGCCTTCTTTCAATATGGGCACAAAACCAGGAATTTCTAATAATTGTATCTATGGGCCTGGAAGAAAAAAAAAAAAGAAAAGAAAAGAAAAGAAAAAGAAAGAAAGAAAGCTGCTAATAAGTAGGTCTGTGAAAGGAGGGAGATCAGCACCTCGCATGAACTTGGCAGCCTGGCCCGGAGAAAGTTGGAGACAATGCCACTGGGGGATCTAAAAAGCTTAGCCTCCTGACTGAAATCTTGTGAGAACGTACCCCGGCTGTGAATAGAGATCGGAGCCTCAGCTCTAAATTGTCCCAGCTCAGACTCATTGAAATGTCTTCTCACAGAATTAGAAAAGAAGAGGGCCAGAAAAGTTTGTAGAATATCAATGAGGCCGGGGTTAGAAGGGGAAGATGGAGAAACTCTGAGGTTTATTCCTGAATGCCATGGATTAAATCAAAAGGAGCACGTTGGGTCTTTGCCAGGTGGCCCTGACAAGTGGGGACTCTGCCATTTGGGGAGCTGTCAGGGGTAGAGGCTACCTGGCATGAGCCACTTCCTGGGGTGTCGTGCTGGGCATGCGGGCCTTGGGATGTCACCTACTCAGTCCTCAGACAAGAAGAGAGACTCAGAAGGGGAAGAGGCGTCGGCATGCTCCCCTCTTCCCAGGCTCCCTTGCTCTCTCTTTGCTGCCTCTCCACAGCGGCCTGCTCACCACTACAGTCCCCTCACTCTGCCGAAAGAGGCCATGGAGAAGTAAATATCTGGACCCACTCTCCCACACCCATTTCAAACACTAGGACTTCCTTAAAGCCGTCTCCATTCTTCGCCTTAGTCCCTGCCCACCTCTGCCCTGCAAACCCCTTTGTCTTCCCCTGCTTCTGCCGCTCTTTGAACCACTCCCATAACTGGTCAGCCCCGGCCTCCTAATGCACGTTTTGGACATTTTATTTTCTGCTGTAAATGGCTGATTCCAGAGGTCTGGTGCTGCATCCTATACTTCTGGTAATTCCTATGCTGAGGAGGTAATTCATAAATGTCATTTAAATAGACACATGGCTAACCCAAGCTGAGCCTGGAATTCAGGCTTCCTAACTCTTAAAATAACTCAAAATTTCACGGCACTGTGCTTGAAGAGCTTGAAGACTCTTCCCCCTGGCTGGTTGGGTTACGTATTTTGGTCATCGTGGGGGCAAACATGAAAGAAGAACACGAGAGTTAACTGTTTTGTAGTAGTGGTATGTGGAAGGTGGAAAAACGGTAGCAAGCATTAGTTAGTTTATACAGGAACACACATGCATGTGTGTGTACTTGGGTTATATATGGGTGTGTGGATACAAAGGCATACATCTCCATACATATAAGAAAGGGAGTGCATGTGTTTATAACAGAGCAATTACAACAGAGCGAGAAAATGGTGTTCTTCTGGAAAGCAGTCAACAGTCTCTCATTGTAAAGAAAAAGAATTGTAGGTTTTTAACAAGCAGCATGGATTAGGCAATGCACAATTTTAGACTAGCACTTGGCATCTAGAAAGCATGAGATGTTTTGTTCATTTTTATTATCATTGCTGTCTCAGGTCGTTTTTCCAGGAGTGGGAATGGGTTGTCTCTTATGAATAGGAATTCACTCAGGGGGCCTCACTAGCGAGCTTCTATTGAAAAGAACTAAAGCACATTCTCTAGTCACATCTTTGCACTTGGTGACAGTGATCTGAAGCCCAGTTGTAGCCCCACATGTTGAAGAGTGACAGAACTGGAACAGAGTGAATTACAAGCTGTTTCAGGACGTAGAATCCTTTCAAATGAAATCAGAGCCAGGTAAATAAGTCAAGAGGGCCCTCTCTGATTAAATGAGGAGTACAGAGGTCCTCTCTCCTTCCTCCTCCCTCCTCTCTCTCTCCTCCCACCCCTCAAAACCCTGCAGGCGCAAGGGGGCTCTCGGATTTCCTAAGGTCCCAGCTCAGAGAAACACTATGCAGAGTTCCATATGTCCCCTCTGCTTTCCTCTAGTGTCCCAGCTTTACAGAGTTAGAGCTGGGAATTCTGGGTGCAGGCCCCAATTCTGCCTCTTTCTAGCTGGGTGGTCTTATGAGATCATTCCCCTAGAGTAATCTTAGTTATTGTGCCTAGAAAATGATTATTAGAGGTACTTCTTACTTTATGTACAAAAAAGTGTGCATCTCTGCTGTTTCTTATGTAGCTTGAAAAACCCCAAACACAAAGTGGAACATATAACAGTGTGACTTACTGGTATTGGCAGTCTTCTTTGCTACTTTTATTATTTCGAGAGGCAACAAAGGATTAGAGACTTTCACTATTGTGCCCAGTGTCACAAAGGTCCCAGGTCACCGAGAGCTCTTACCTCAGTGTTCATCCCCTGTCTCATTTGGGTGACATTCTTGGTGAAGAAGAGCACCTGTCTTTTGGTGGGTATGATCACGGACTCTAGACCCAGAGGATGAGTTCGAGTCACAGCTCTACCATCTGGCTTATAATGAGCACTGTATGCGTTAGCTACTGTTATTATTATTTTTTCCTATTATTGTTGTTGTTGCTTCTGATTGCTTTTTCCAAGACTGAATGGGCTCTCTCTTGTACACTCAGCACACATAAATTCTCCAATTAGGGCTGCAACTCGGGCTCGATTATTCTGTAAGCAGACAAGTACACACACCCAAGCAAAGCACGGCATCCCTCCCCCAAAAAAGAAAAAAAAAAATCCAACTTCAGTAAACTTAGTTTTGTATTCAGAAAATTCCACCAGCGGGGGTAGAGTGAGCATAACTATGTTTTAGTGTTTCTTTTCTAAAGGACTTACCATGAAGCACAGTGTGCCCGGGCGAAGAGAACAGAGTACAGCTTCCTCCCCATCAGGAATCTGAACCCAGCGCCTTGGCTTTCTCAGCCTCGCTCCTCAGGCTCCCTGCAATCACCAGCCACTTCCACAGCATCCTTTCTGGGCTTAATCCTCATCTTTCTTCAGGGGCTTCCTTCCTAGACTCCTTCCACATTTGTTCTCCTCCCCTTCGGTCTCCAATCTCCTCTCTAGCATGGGCTGATTGAATCAGCCACAGAAAAGCAATGTGATGAGTGTGGTCAGTCTCTGAGTTCTGTCCAGCCAGGTTTTACCAGGTAGGTAAGCCATGTATGCCAATCCCAGAGACAAAGGCACCAATGTAATTCATGCCGAGGACCCCTCTGTCACCACCCCATCTACAGCCAAGGCAGTCTGAAATATGCAAGGTAGATCTCAGCAAATTGTGAGCTAAAGAGAGTTCTATCACTTTCTGCCTTTCTCTTCAGAATCCTCCTTATTTCATGAGTACCTTCCCCTCTCCCACCACCCAGAAGCTAACCACTAACTGTCCTTTGGCCGCCATGCATAACTAGCTGCAGCGTGCTGCCCAGAGCATACCTCCACCCACCAGGACCTGAGATTGGATCTCTGTCTCTATTTCCCCACTTCCACATGTACCTGGTGTGTGTCTCTCATTATTGAGAGAAAGGGCTCAGCTGGTATCTGGTGGAGTAGTTATTGATACAAAAGCCTTTGTGACGACTGATAGATTCCATGCGCTTCATCCAAGTGGTGTGCACACTTCAGGATAGAACACAGTTTATATGTAAAGGTAGAATATCAGGCCAATACCCGGCCAGTGGGAGGGCAAACGAAGGACAAAGGCTGGGACTTGTAGGTATCCTTTCAAATCACACAGCATGCTGAGGTCTTGCATGGGGAGCAGAGAGTAAAATCTGTCAGAATTGTAGTTTCGTTTGGCCGAGGGGCAAGGAACCAGGTATCCAGCAGCGTGTAAACGAAGAAAGGTATTTCTTTCACTGGAAATGTTCACATGTTTTATATTTTGGATTTGTAGCTTTGGGATTTCCACTTTGGGATGAGAGGAATGTGACAAATATGAGGGACTTGAGAGATGTTATGCTTCACCCTCTTCATTTCACAAATGACAGAACAACATCCACGAAGGAAAGGTGACTTGATCAAAGTCCCACAGCGAGCTGGTGACCTATGAGTCTGGGGAAAAAAATACCAAGATTTCACAAATGTCGAATGAAACAAGGATTTCTATAAGTTATGAGAAGAATGATGTCCCTTGGGTCAATATATCCTTCTCTTTGATTTTTGGGTTCTTAGAACCAGCCGAATCTGATACGCCCAAGAACAAACAAAAACTGCATATAAGGAATGACCATCTTGGATGTGAGAGTGATCTGATAGAGACCTCTGTCACCCCATTGATTGCCAGGGTTGATTCGGCTGATCTGACTGGCTAGGCAGGTGGCCCTTTCCTCCCTCACTGCTCCATGTGTGTCCCTCCAAAACATACATGCTTGGTCGCAGAAGACAACCTTCCCCAATAGAGCAGGCCTATTCTTTAGACAAGGGTATATGATTAGCTGTGCTTCCCTGCTAGACCATCTAAACAAGCTCTCAAGGTCCTTTTGTAGGAAACAGAGTAGTCAAGCTTCCACGACTCCAGACACATCCAAATCAGGTACTGCATGTAGCAATCTGCCTTTCTTAACATAATAGTAATAATAATAACAGTTAAAATAACTAATTTTTAAAAATGAAAACAGAAAAGAATTACCATCTATTTTAAATGACAAATTGACCAATCAGTGAACAAGTAGGCTGAAACATCCTGTCTACCTGTGGTTTGATCTTTGAGAGACCTTGTGACTCTCCCAGTGGTGTGGCTGGAGCTGGCTCACACGAAGCCAATTGTGCTTATCTTTCCCGAAATCTAATTTCAGTAACTTCACATTGGTGGCTTGAAATTGGCCATGATGGAAGTATTTACACCAGGGAAATGAGCAAGTGCTACAAATCAGAGCTTTGTGTTGTTGTTGAGGGGATCCACTGGCTTCCTCTGTTCTCAGGGCCCCTGCTTACGAGTTGAGGGACGGTAATCAGAGCAAAGAGGCAGCTCTTTATCTAGGGAAAGGGAAACTGAAGGCTGACTGCACTTTTTGATTAATCAAAGGCAAATCTGGAGCTTGCTGATTGACCCCTTGGATTTTGGATTGGAAACTTCTGGGTGGTTGTGTTCCCTCAGTTCCCATTGGTGCTCTGTGCACCGTTGTTCCCTATTCTTACTGTGGAGATGGATGCAGGAGGACAGATACATTCTTTCAAGCACATTTAACTTGGAAAAGATGGAGGAACACAGTCTGATGCTGTTCACCTGAATAAAGGACACTAAAGAAGTTCTGCAGGTCGTATGGGCAGTGCTAGTGAGCAAGGCTCCCCAAAGACTGATATCCCCACTCATATAACTATTCATTTCCTTTGAATGTCTACTATGGCTGTTACTGTTGAGTTTCATGATTTTAGAATATATAGAAGCATGAGTCAAGGGTGGGAGTGTGAGAGGGAAAAGAGAAGACTGAAAATAACAGTCTCATGTCCTTGCAGACAAAGAGCTAAGACACCTTGTTTCCTTAGTTTCGTTGTTAGCTTTTCCCTGGGTGTAAGTCAGAGACTGAGAGGTAGGTGGGGTTGACGATTGTTTCCATGGCAAGATTTAAGGAAGAACTCATAGACTGTTTCCCATCACATAAAGCATATGACTTTAAAATGCCATTTCCCTTGTTAAGCATTTGGGAAGTTGGGTTTATTATCTCCATTTAACAATCCATAAAACTGCGCAAATGTCAAACCCAGAAAGGATTGGTTCCTCCAGTGTTGCGGTCAGAGAGGAAAAGTCATGTGAACAAGGGAGAGATAGAAAGAGCAAATCTAAGGAGCTTATGACAAATCTCAGCTTCTCCATAATTTTGCTTTGATTTGGATTAACTCCTTGCTCCTCTCACACCAATGAGAAATCAGTCCTAGTAGACACTTGGAAGGTTCCAAATAATGTTAATAGCCAACAAATACCACAGACCTTAATCATCCTACTGCATTCAATCTTTCTTAAAATGTTTGGTCATTCAACATTAGAACGCCAGGCCTTTAGAAGTGATGAATTCCCGTCACCTGCAGCCAAGAAGAAGCTGAGCCACAACTTGGGTTGTTAGGATGTTGTAATGGGGGCTCCTGAATTGAGTGAGTGATGGCAACCCGTCCACCTGGGAGAGGCTAAGATTCTCCCTTTGGTGAAAGTAATTATTCTGTATGGGTGTCAGTCAACATGGAAAAAACAAAGAAATAGTAGCACTGCTCACCTTTCCCTCTCTGCATCCCCTCCCCTTCTTCCCCACCATTGAAGAAGGAATTAGGCCTCATTACCTAGAGCAGAAGGATGGGGGCAATTCAATCTTTGATGAACACTCAGTTTACAGCTTTCTCTTCCAGTATTCTTCTACCTACACACTCCTCTCTGGTGCTAAACAATAAGGGCACTTGATCTCTTGTTACTTAGGAATTTGTTTCTCAAACTAATTCATACATATGATTTAATGTGACATCCAACCCAGGCACATGTGCATTTTAAAGGAGGTCATTAGGAAAATGTAAAGCTTAATTCAAAGAAATATCATACATTTAATGGCTCAAGGATCCAAGGTTGATATTTTATTTATGGATGGGTTGGCTGAAGGATAGTGTCCCAGTGGAGGTGTAAGCTAACATTAATTTATATAATGTTATTATATACATACATATATGTGTGTATATATATGTATATAATTACATACATAAATGTTTTATGATAAGAGCATTGTTCTAGTGCATTGTTCATAGTGCTTTCATTTAATCTCTTTAACAATAAAAGCAAAGCTAGTGCATAAACCCTCTAAAGATCTAGTCCGTATCAAGTCCAAGACTCCTGGTAACAAGTTCAGAATTATTTCTACTATGTTATAGCTGTTTCCCAGGGAAGTTATCAGAAATGTCAAAAATATATATTGGTACATTTTTCCCCCAGGGGTACTCCTGGACCTTCGCTGAAACGCTATGGACTGAAACCTGTAGTGACTCTAGGCAAAGCCATCTCCTCTCATCAGCACCGGGGGGGGGGGGGGGGGGGGGGTTGAACTGATGCTTTCTCCATCTTTTCCTTCCCTATTCCTGGCATCCAATCTTGCCCTATATCAGAGAGGACTTTGCTAGAAAACACATAGAGGATAGCAGTAGGGTTAATTGCTCGTGAAAAAGGTATTTTAAGGCTGAATACATGGGAGAAACCCAAGGTCCCACATTTTTAACCCCTACTTCAACCACCCCCCAAAAAACCCTGTTTTGTTTTTCCTGGAATCCGCCAGATATCTCAAGGAGAATCAGCCACAGGGAAAGCTGCAGGCAGGCTGGAGGACTGAGGGCTGGTGAGGAAGCGAATCCAGACAACTATCATCTGCTCCGTGGGAGAAGAGGCTGGGGAGCTTGGAGGCCTGTTTTTCCCTTAACAGATGCAAGAAAAGAGCCAGAAAAGGTCAGAGATAAATGCAGTCCTCACTTTGTTCTGCATATTCAAAAGAGCTTCTCTAAAGAAAGACCCAAAATATATGTGTTCACTCAACCTTTTCCTGTTAGGCACAGGGTTCCAGATACGGAAATGACAGGGTAACTACCAATGAAATTTGGGCAGGTCTGAGCAATAGCAGCTCTTTTGAGCAGGACCCCCAAAAGAGTGTATTTCATGCAGGACCCATCAATCTGGCTGGAAAAAGGGAAGCTTAGAAACAGTATATTATATCTTGAAAAATCACTCCCACAAGGGAACAGAAAGTTCACAGGGAGAATGCCAGGAAGGGGAAGGAGAGAGAGACTGGAACACTGTCATCAGAAGCGCCTGGAATTGGAAAAAGTCCAAGACCTCATCATGGCTGACAACCCCGCGCATAATCAGAAATTCCTTTCAATTATGTGGGAAAAGTCTCTTTGCACTGTCAACCCAGATGCCCCACTAAAGAAATAGCATGAAATGAGTCTCGGGGACATGTCAGCATGGAAGCAAGATCCAATTGCCAATGGTTTGGTTGGGGAAAGACCAGCCAGAGAGATGGGGCTGATAGGAAAATCTCTGGTCCCAAAGCAAAACAGTAACCCCAGAGGTAAAGGGACTCTGTCCCATGGTTTGGCAGTGTAGATAACCATTTTTTCAATGTTAATCAAAAATCTTTACTCCTGTAGTCCTGAAATATCTTTTCTGCCTCAGTTTCCACAATCAAGGAAATAGCCTTTTCAACCATACTTCCCACTTTGTACTTCTGTTCACCAAACCAGACTATCTACCATTCCCCAAACATGCCTGGACCTTTCATACTCCTTAGATCAGGTGTTTCTTCTACCAAGAATCCCATCTGACTCTTAGCAAACCTTGTTGTACTTAAAAAAACATCCTTCATGTTGTGTTCAATTACAATTAGTAGACTCTGTCCTACGACACTTTTCACCCTCATAATACCTAGTCCCACATTATATTAGTCTCAGTTAATAACGTTAATAATAAAAAATAATAGCTCATATTTATTAAGCTTCATCACCATGCTTCACCCATTTAATCCTTACATAATCTATTGAATAAATAAAGAGTGGTGTTATTTAATTCTTTTTTTGCAGAGAAATAAACTGAAATTTAGCTAGGTAAAATTATTTATGGGCAGTGGCTGGATACAAACCTCAGTCCTTTTGACTTGAGATGCTCTGCTTTTCTTTCTCCTTTAATGTTTGCTTACTATCTCTCTACTGAGGAAGAATTGATGCATGCCCATTTTGCAGACCTAGCCCAGAGAAGAGGTTTGAAAAGCTCATTGTAATGATTGATGCCTTAGTGTACAACCATTTTCTTTACTCAATGCATATTTTCCAAATACTAAACTCTCCACTGCTTGCTTTACGAGTAAATTCATTGATGAGTATAAATAATGGAATGAATTTTCAAAAGGACATGGGACAGGGTTATCTGGTACAGAATTAACAAATGTTCTTGAAAAGAATTGGAAAGGTATCACCTTCTTAGATAAGATCGTGATTGGGAACTAGAGATTCTAAAATTAAATGCTATAATGGTTAAATGGTATGATGGTAAAATTAAATGTCATGATGATTACTTCTACCAGGTAACAAAACCTGTATATTATAATTGTACAGTCACAGCCTGTTAGATAGGGCTCCAAAAACATCTAGTGTAGCTCCTTTATGTCATAGATGAGAAATCTAAGGTGTAGACCGAGGCTAGACCTTGTTCTTGGTCATTTATGTAGTTTGTGTCAGAGCTGGAATCAAGTGTGAAGACTTGAAAAGACCAGCCCACAAGAGAGACATGGAACACTGGAAATGTCTAGTGCTTCTCAAATTTTAGTGTGGATACAAATCAACTCGGGGTCATATTAACATGCAAATTCTGATTCAGTAGGCCCAGGTTGGGGGGGTGGCTCCATTTCTAACAGTCTCCTGGTGACACACTGAGAATGGTCCATGGACTACACATTAGGTAGCAAGAATCCAATCTAGACTACCACTACCCAATAGAAATACAATGGGAGCCACCTATCATTTAAACTATTTCAGTACTCACATTTTAAAATGTAAGAAAGGGCTAACATTAATTATTAATTTTAATAGCATCATTTATTTAATCTAATATGTATATAATATTATTTTGACATATAATCAATATAAAACATAATTATATATTCAACATTTTTTTTTGTTCTAAGTCTTTGAAATCAGTATGTAGTTTAAATATACAGCACAACTTAGACTACTCATGGTTCAAATGCTCTGTAGACACATGTGGTGAATGGCTACCAAATTAGAGAGAACAGCTCAGACTATACACTTCTGTCTGTCTCATCTTGTAGTCTTGAAACCCAACTAGACCAGCTCTTTCCTCAGAATAGGGCTCTGCTCTGTCATGTGTCCCTATGACATCCTGCCCAGGTCTGGGCACATATACGTACAATACGTACAATGAAGACTTATTAAATGGTTGCTTTTTGCTCTGACCTCTTACAGAGAGAAAAGAGCCTTTCCCACCATCTTCATACATTTAAATTATTCTGCTAGGGGCTCTCTAGTTCCTGCATTGAGTATGACATTAGATTATCAAGTTTCGTTCTGCTTCCAAGAGTCTATGATTTTATCCTTTCCAACACTAGCTGCAGTCATTGTCCTAGATACCCTCTCAGCCTCCTCTTTTTCTTTATCACAAACAGTTCCTACATCCCTCCCTCATTTTCCCTCTTAAAAACTCATTAATCACCTTCACACTCCCTCTGGAGCCAACTTCAGGCAATTTTCAGATTTTGAGGCTTAAGTGGAACACTGGAGTCTAATAGAGGACAATTGGGGGCACTAAATCAGATGCTCCTGTTTCTACATGCCCTCTTGTGTTTATATACGGCCCTGAGAAAAATGGCCCATGGTTAAAGTATGAAGTGCCTCTGGAAGAGTAGAGTGCAGGGTTAAGTGCACAGGCTCTGGGATCAGACAGCCTGTGATCAAATACCGTTCAGCAGGGGAGCATATGTCAAGTCTCTAAACTTCAGTGTTTCCAGTAGCTATGAGCTTAAATGAGACAATCCAAGTAAAGAACTTAAGAGGGTGTCTCTACATAACAGTGCTCAATATGTGGCAGGTGACTATTAAAGTTGGTGTTTTTTGAATTTCAAGGAAGGTTACCTGAACTTCATTGCATGACTCAGCCAGAAGAAAGGCTGTGGCTCAAAAGAACTGAGTATATTTTGGGTTGTGCCTAACTTAGAGCAAAACTATTTCTCTTTCACATTAGACATTTGATCACTCTAATCTCAAGGGCTTCTAATTCACTCCTTGTCTTAAAATCCTGTTGCTGGATTCCTTCTCATCACCTCACTACCCAGCACTCACTGGTGACCATTACCTGGCTCTTTAAGAACCTTGTAAAGTGCTGGTCATCTCAGAGAGCACCTGAGTGAGGTTTTTGTCTCCTTGCTGCCCAAAGCCACCCTCACGCAGTTTGCAAATAGACAACTTCTCCCCTGGAAGAAAGAACAAATAGTTCCTAATTGGCAATCTGCATAATGAGTGATGCATCTATGCAAATATAACATTTAGAATAATCTATTAATATCTCAACTGTGATATCTGTGGGCCACCACTTCCCATGCTAAAGAGCCAGAGCCAAATATTTTCTGACTCCTGTTGAGGTGAGAAGAGAGATTGACAAGCTGCTATCTTCTTAGGGTTCCAATTAGAAATCTGGAGACCACCAGGGTTAGAAAAGATCTCAGAAGCTGTTCAGTTCCTACCTCAAACCACTTCTCACATTAAGGATAAGGAGTCAAGCCCAGAGAGGCATGGAGACTCCCAGGGTTCCTGTACTGTTGGTGAATGAACCAAGGTCAAAAACCAGTGTCAGACTCCAGCCTCAGCCCTCCCAGAGAGGCCAACACATGTCTCTTTTGCTGATTGGGCTTTTGCTGCTATAAAATGCAGCCTTCTATGTGGAATTATCTAGTTCTCCATCACCTGCCTTCCTTCTCTCTTGATTAAACTCCTCTTGCTGATCTGGATTTCTAATCTAGAGAAGCAGCTCCTAGGATGGCAGGACAAACAACAGGGAGACTCACACAAAAGCATCTGGTCCCAAATAAGGAGGCTGTGGGTGCTAACCAAAAGATACAACCCTTGGGTTGGGCTGAGCCCCTTTGCTCTTGAAGTAGAGAATATCTGCAACACACACACACACACACACACACACACACACACACACACACAAACCCTCAGATTTACATGGGTAATACTACTAAACCATCAGCATTGGGGGAATGCAGGACCGGCTCTGTGAACAATCCATGACCATATTTCCTTAACCCCTTCCTTGTATGCCATGCTCTCCAGCCAGTCTTAGGCAGTCCCACCATTTCTGTCATGCCCCGCCCGCCCCTTCCCTAGAGGCAACAGTGGCTCCTTCTGTCACCCAAATATCTAACAAGCAGCTGTGCATGTCCACATACCTGCTGGCCAGGGAAGGGTAAGAAACTGTAGCTGGGGACAGAGCAATCAGTTAATCGGGCAATTAACCATTGCCCAAGTTGGAAGAGTCACGGTGTAGGTCTAAGAGGTTTGGGCTACATTCTGGCATAAATACTAATAAACCGTAAGTTCTTGATCTTTCTTTACGGCACAGGGCAAACAGTTCCTCCTCTCTGATTCTTTCTCTGGACTTGACCTCACTTCTTAGGTTTAATTAACAGCCCTTCCTCCTGCTCCACCTTGTACAAACCACCGTTTTACTCTGTACAATGCACATTTTGTTGAGCTGTTCACATGCCTCTCTTCCAAGCTAGATTGTGAATCTCTTTGTCTCCCGAAGTCCTGAGCATGTTGCACAAGGTCTGTCCCCAATAAATGCTCAGCAAATGTTTGACAAATGACAGAATGAGTAAATGAAGTCATAAAAACCTCTTCAGATTTCAATTTCCGCATCAGGAAAAATGAGGTAGTTGGACTTTCTTGAGTTAATTCTATGACTCTAAAATATTATGGAGCACCTGCTGTGTGTTCAAATTCTGCTAAGGGTTACTGAGAAGCAAGGTAAGTATGAAACTTGCTCCTAGCTCTCACGTGTCTAGTTGGAAAGACAAACACAGTCAGAACAGAAAATCATTCCAGGTTAAACTGGTTGGTTTTAGTTGATACAACAGAGGTTCAGAAAAAAGACAGAACTGTACCAGATAAAGCATTAAAGGATGTGCTCGATGGCCTCGTGGTAGGTTGGTGGGCACAAGGTGGGAGCATTCCAAGAAGAGATGATTGTAGGAGCCATGGCATGGCTTTGGGGGTCGGCGTAGAAGCCAGTTATCTACAGAAAAGGAATGGCAACCTCAGGAGGTACAGACCCTGATTTCTGACTGTCGAATCAATAAAAGACAATTACAACTAGATTTGGGTTCTTTTCTCTTCCTCATACCTTTAGCCACTCACTGTATACATACTTCTTCCTAAAAATAGGTTCTTGTATTTCTATTTTCATAAAACATGCTGTCACACATGCTATCCCCTCAAACTGTTCCTTTACCTCCAAACACCTTTGAAATGTGGCTTACGTCACGGCCTCCACTGCTGGAATCGCCCCATGTAACCTGGCTGCTCCTTCACCATGTTCTGACACTATTTTCAAAGGCCTCCAAAACACCTATCATTGCCAAATCCCAAAGCTGTTTCTTATTCCTGGTCCTCCTGGATGTCTGACACTATTTAATCAATTGGCCACCAGTCTACCTCTTTCAAAATGTCTCCTCTGCTTTCTGTGACTTGCTCAACATTGTCTTTTTCATCACAGAAACTCACTATCTTTTTTTTACTGCCTTCTTTTCTTCCCCAAATGCAGGTATTCCCCTCAAACCACTGAGGGCCCCTACTCTCATCCCTTGATGGTTACCTCTCTTCATATAGTATCGGCTTCTACCCAGATGGCTTGTAAATCCCTGATACTAGCACTAACCCCTATCCCAAGCTTTGGACCTTAGCTTCCAACCACCAATTAATCTCTCAGCCCGGAGTCCCAGCAACACCTCAAAACCAATATCTAAAACCCAGCTCTTCTTATTTTCTCTTAACCCAGCTCTTTGCCTCACCTCCATTTCTTCCTTTTCCCCTCCCCTTCCAAACCACATTTATTCCAAAGCTTAAATTAAGCCTTGTACATTCTCCCTCCTTGGTTTCAGAGTCATCCTCTTCTTTCCATTTTACATGCCATCCCTTTTCTGTGGGGTGTTCTCTACATGCCCTGTCACTCTCACTTCCAATCTGTACAAAACTGCCAGACGCCTCTTTTCTGTCTGTGACTCTAATTATTTCTTCACTGTAGATGAAAGCCTTCTGTAAGTCTCCATTACTTACCAAACTTAAACTAAACCCTTGGTCTGGGCATTCTAGCCTCTGTCTTCTACAGCTCCGTCTTCCAGCTTTTCCTTCTACCACTACCCACTCAACCTCCCAGTTACAGGGATCTTTCCAAAGGTATCCCACAAATTCCCATCTCTATGGCTTTCTCAAGATCATTTGTCTTCCTGAAAGATGCCACTCCCCACAATTACCATAAAAATTGCGTATCCTTCAAAATTACTGTGAAATTGCCATTTCCTTCTTGAACCCAGAAATTAGTGTAATCTCTCTCTCTTTGTTTCTCCCCCAGGCACTTAGATATTTTACTTTGAATTTACAGTTATTTACCTATGGGCTCCAAACTAGACAGTGACCTCCTAAGGCTACAGGCTAGGTCTGAGTTGTTTCTGAATTATCCAGCTTATTTAGCACAGTGCCTTAAAAGCTCTCATTAAGAAGTGAATTGAATTGAACTGAACTGAACTCAATGGAATTACTGGTAAAGAGGTCTGAAAACAGTTCCGTTTATTTTTCATCTCCAGAGTAAAATTTTTGGAGAACTACTTCTTGAGAAGAATCTGTGAGCTACACCACAGTTAACATTAGAATTGAACTTGGATAGCCATCACCGATCTCCAGTAAAAACTGACTTCAAAGACTTCTGGAAGTAGTTTTTCCTTTAAAACTATGAGCTAACATGATAGAGGCAGGTAATTCAGTAGAAAGTGTTTGGGGTTAATTTATCCCTGCATATGCAACTACATTTATGGGCCAACATTTTACTGGTGTTCTTTGGGATGTAGAAAATTAGATTATGACATAGTTCCTGTCCTCGAGTTTAAGATTGTAATAGAACTCTATGAGAAGAGAATCCATGTCTGTTTTATTTACCAAGGTACCCATAGAACCTGGAAAATATAAGTGTGAAATACAGTTTTATTGAATGAATCTAATGAGGAGAAAAAGATGACCGAAGAGTTAATTAAATTAAAAACCAAGGTAGCAAATGATCGCATGAAAAACACAAAATAGAAAAGTGACTGCATCTTATGAACTCTTGAATTTCCCACCCCACCCTCACCCCTATAAAGTCTAGTACTGTGTCTGGAACAATTCAGATGTGCATGTTAGAGACGGAACAACCACAGGTGTCATGAAAAACAAACTTCCACCTGGTATAGGATCTGCTCTCAGTTGTCTTTGACAAAATATCCTCCAGGTTCTACTTAAATTACCTCAAGAATAGTAAGTCCACTGACATCTCCACGTTAAAAAGACAATTTCCATATTGAGCCAAAAGCTGACTTCTTATAAATCCACCCACTGGTCCTAATTCTGCCTCCAAAGTAATATAGTGAAAGCCTATTTTCTCTTTGATGTCATGGCCTTTCCTATGTTTGAGGACCGCTATCATGATGCCACCAGTTCAATTCTCCAGGCTAACTGCCCCTGCCCGTATTCCCTCAACCATTCTGCCTAAGACCTTGTTTCAAAGCCACTCTTCATCATCATTATCCTCCTCGGAAAGTGTTACAAGTACCCACTGATTCTCTAAAATGTGATTCCTACCTGCTGTATCTGAGCTGTTTACCTTCTATAATCCAAGCCCCATCTACCTCTTAATGAGGTCTAGGAGCACACCAAATTTTACCAAAGCTTCATCATTTGTTCACACTAAGTGTATAATTACGTAAAAACTCCATTTTAGGTAAAATCCTCCTGACCAAGTTTCCCATCTTCGAATTTTGCTGTTATCATCGGACTTGACAATGGCAAAAAAAAAAAAAAAATGTTACGCATGTACTCCATTTTATGCATAGATTTATAGGAGTGATATGGGATAAGGAAAGCTCTCCAAAAATTACGGACCATATGTAAACCACTTTCCATCTCACCTGCCAAATGGCACAGTAATGCCCATCCCACCTTCTTCATTACAATAATATAAGGCTCAAATAAGATAGTTAGATTCAAAAGGAATTTGAAATTTTGAAATAGAGACTGAAGTAGAAATTATTAAGATGATTCATTCTCCTTAAACCGCAGTGCCTTGCACCTATCTCCTGGTGGCTGCCACTGCACTTTTGGGGCCTCTCTCCTATGGTTAGCCTTGTTCAGTACTATAGTACCCTGGAAAGAACAAAGGGCTAGATACTACAAGGTCAGTCCCTATTAACTGTGTGACCATGGCATCCCATTTAACCTTATGGAAATTGTCAATATCCTTCAGCCAAAGACCCCCAGGAACACATTTGTAGTTGAACATGTTGGGTTTCTTACTCGTTGCAGCAAAGAAGACTGCACATCATGGAGAATCATGGGTCATCTCAGAAATAGGGTGTGGAAAGGACCTATTATTATAGAATTTGGGCCTTGGCTGGGAGATTTGAAAACAGGACCCAAGGAAATAAAGGCTTACACTAGATCGGATGCTGTCAGAAAGTGGAGAAAAGTCTATGATTGGGTATCTTAGTAAATCTTCTCTACAATAAGAATAAGAATAAATCTATAAATGGTAAAGAAGTCACTCATTTTACCCCAAAGAGGGAGGTGTTAAGTATTTGTGAGTGGCATGGTGGCCTGATTTTTGTCTATATTTAGACAAAATTATGATGTGTCCTTGCTTTGTCTTATTTTATCATGTCTCAGAATAATCTTGTCTGAAGTTAGTATTTTTTCTGTTCAACAGGAGAATAACATGACATAACTGTGAGTGCTAGACCAGCTTTCAGATATCAGGGGCTGCTCTTCTTTTCTTTCTAAACATTAATTTTAACTATTGTTAACCTCCTTGAATCTCAGTTACCCCATCTAGAAAACAAAACTAACTCTTAGCCTTGTGGCCAGATCAAAAGAGGTAATATTTGTAAAAATGCTTTGGCAACTCGGCAGTTGTCTGATGTATACGAAGCTGCCTTTCTCATCTCTGGTATCCAGGATCTATAACCTATAGACACTGAGATTTCCTGAGCCCTGTTAGGTCCTCACCCCTTGGGAGAAAAAAATCTTACCTATAGCTTCATAGCTTGAGTCCTCTGGGGAAACTGCTCTTGAACTCTTCTGATTAACCTCTTTCCACAGATGAAGTCAACCAGTTTTCCGCATTTGTTAGACACTTAATTATCTCCTCCCCCAGCGAGAGCCTAGTTCTCTGCTAGAGCAAAACATAGAAGGCCTGACTCCATCTTCCCACATAATGTAGTTTGATAATGACACTTACTGTACGAGATGTGATCAAACAGTATGGTGAATGTTTAAATTAAAAAAAAAAAATTACTACAGTAAAAGACACATTGCCATTAACCCCCCTAAAAATACTCCTCCTCACTTCAAGCACACTTATTTCATCGTTCTTGCCACTTTCTGAAGCAGTTCTGGAAGTCCTCTTTCATGAGTGTCTTTAGTTGCGCTGTCATGGCTGGCTCGATGTCCTGAGTCCTTTTGACTTTGAAGAAGAGCCAGAAGTCACATGGTGCTAGATCCTGTGAATAAGGTGGCTAAGAATACACTGTAATGTTTTTATTTGACACAAATTGCCATATACCAGAAGCCATGAGTGACACAGAGTGTTGTCATGATGGAGGATGATTTACACACACTTTAAAACACACCTTCTCTCAACACACTTTCTCACACCCGACTGACCGCGCCGAACAAATTGAAACTTGTCACACACTGTTACTAAGGTTTGATACGCTGCTTCCCATGTTGAAGTTCCCTACCTTTCCATTGGATGGCACTCGGCAGCAGCATTCACCGTATTTTGTGATCACAACAGAAAAGCTCCATGTCATGCCTCACTTGTGGTACAGCAATTTCTGTCAAATAAAAACATGACTGTGTGTCCTCACCCACCTTATTCACTGGATCTGGCACTGTGAGACTTCTGGCTCTTCCCCAAAGTCAAAATGATTCAGGACATCAAGGCAGCCATGACAGCACAACTGAAGACACTCAGGAAAGAAAACTTCCAGAATCCCTTCAGAAAGTGGCAAGAACGATGGGATAAGTGTATTCAAAGCAAGGAGGGGAGGGTTTTTTTTAGAGGGATTAATGGCACTGTGTCTTTTACTGTAATAAATTTTTATGTAAACATTTATCATATTTTTCTATCACACCTCATACATTTGGTTAATAAATAATTGTACTCTTCAAACCAAAATATCATTGGATGTTAGATTTGGAAGACACAACATATTTTTGACCGAGCCTCTTATTTTATAGTTGAGGAAATTAAGGATCAGAAAAGGAAAGACCTCCTGAGTTTAGTTTTCTGTGGTCTTTTGACCACAGTCATCCCAAACTGTGTAAGCCACAAAGATACAAGACTGAATTTCGTAATTCCCTTTGCTTTTAGATCCTGACCTGAGTCAATTGAGGGCTTCAACACTTGAGTCAAAATTTTATTTTTTTTCTTCTTCAATGTGTCTTGGGCATAGCTCTTAGGGATCCAATAATATGGACTATAAACTCGTTAAGGGACAGATTGGCTAGAGAGAAATTGTGATTTCAACTCAATTCAAGTAACATTTGGGAGTGATACTTGTGCTAGATGCTGAAAATATAGAAAACAATTAAACACAAGCTCTCCCTCCAGAGAGCTTGTATTTTTACAGAAAAGATAATACATGGCAGAATGTATTGAGTAGTATAAAGGGTGTCAAGGACAGTGGGGTTTAGTTCTACCTGAAGGTATAGGGGAAGACTGTGCAAAACAGGCATTTAGGCTTGAGTTAATCTATATGACTTGGTCTGCAATACACCCAGCTGCCATATTATGTCTCCCAGATTCTCCACAATGCTTGACTCTCTCCACACCACTTTTGCTACCTGGAAACTAAATGATTACCTACCCTCCTTGTTAGAAAGAACCGTATACCCCTATGGGTCAGAGTGAGCTTAAGTTAGGTGTCATTAGTCCCTGAAATATTTGTATTTTAGGCCTAATTTATATAAAGAACTTATGAAAGTTCTAGGCACTTGGTAGGCACTTCTTATATACTTCCGATTGATTAGATAACACCAGTATTTTTAGATGTCTCTCTTTATACTTCGTGTAGTTCTTTTGAAAAGAGCTGCTAGATCCCCATTTGTTCTATGACCATAGCAGTCTTGCACAATATATGGTCAAGGAAGAGTTTATTTTAGAACTGCAAAAAAGCTTTCAGATTGTCCATTCCAGGGATGGCAAACAATTTTAGTATCCGTAGAAAGCTTTATTTGGTTGATAATGATTGTTTCAAATAGTACTGAGAAAGATTTTGAGTCTCATTCAGTAGGAAAGAAGATCCTGATCTATTAATACTATGTGCTGTGGGCATAGGCTGCCTTGTTTCATTTGTTCTACACATGTACCTTCTCTGATGTATTCCAATGCCTGCATTTTACAGAAGATCAAATTAAAAACTAGAGAGGGAAAGTGACTTACCCAAGATCACACAATGGGTTAGTGAGAAAAGTAGGACCTAGACCCAGGTCTCCTGATTCCAAATATATTGCTTTTCCCATAATCCCATGCAGCTTGCAGAAGCACCTGGGAAGTTCTATGCAGGCTGTCTGTGGAAAATAAAGGAAATTGACCCATTATATACTAAAACAGCTCAGCTCAAGGTGGAAAACACAGTGACCATATTGGAACCTCCTTCAGCCAAGGCACTTCAAAACTCCATCCAGCTCATTGAATCTCAGAGGCTGAGACTGGAAATGGGCTTAGCCAGTGTAAGAGTCTTTTGTACAGCTTCCCTGATGGTCTAAAACAAAATTTTGATATAGGCAAGGTTTATATTTGTTACACTTTCCTCTTCCTTGCCTTCTCGTCTTCTGCTGATCTTCCTGGGACTCCTTTCACAGGCTTCAAACCTTCATGGTTTTCAAACTACAGTATTCAAACTTTCATGATGCTCTTGGTCCAATGTCACCTTCAACCTTGCCCCAAGTTGTTCCATAATTTAGAATGTCTGAACACTGTCCCCCCTTAGTGCTATTGAAGAACACTCTGAAAAATGTCCATGGGTGGCTGCCCTAAGCTGCTTTCCTGGGCTTCTTTATCTTCTCTACTTCTGGACCCATCTACTCCCTCCCTTTTTCTTCCTGCAGGCCCCAAAGGGGCCTCTGACACTGAGGGGTTTGAGAAGCATGAGTGAGGTTAATCTGAGATTCACGTGCAGGATGGACTTGAGAAGGACCAATATCAAGAGTAAATCCCCAGAAAACGAACAAAAGTTTAGGGAGCCAAGGAATGTCTCTGGGTTGAGTAGAGGGGAAGAGAACTGTTCTTATATCCAAGACATGCTAGATAGCATAGGTACTACACAGGGAAACAGAGATTGGACATAAATTACATTTGTTTGAAAATAAGAGAGCTAAGATTAGAAGCCTTTGCACTGTCTGTTAAGCCACTGGGACCTAACCCGCTGCACTAAAAGGAGGAATAAAGCTTGAGGGAGACATATAGACCCTCTCCTCTGCGGGCTGTGACATGCTGGCTTCACCTCCAGCAGGTGATTTCACATCAAAGTGAAGAGGAGCATGGACCTTCCCAGGACCAGCCTGGGAATCCATGAACAAGTCTTCTTGTTATAAAGTGAATGGATCAAACCTTTGCTTTCTAAAGGGCTTCACGGTTGTTAATGTTTTCTGTGTTCTTCAGTGGAAATCAGCCCACAGACTTCATAAAGGAAACATTCCTCATTTTCATGGGGCTGCAGAGGATGCCCCAGAGATACCCCCAACCTGCTTTGGCTTGTCTCTGAATAAAGGGATGGATTTAGGATTGACTGTTAGGCACTGCTGCCCTCTGCTGGGTGGTATGTAGCCAACTGCCCCCACAAAGTGTTCTGTCCACCCCCAGCTGCCTAGCTGCTACTTATATACACCCCATCTTGCATTTCATGTTCAAATGGAAAACCACAAGGAAACTGAGGACCCAGAAATTGTGTGTATATGTGTGTGTTTGGGGGAAAGTGGCCTGTGGGTATAAACACAAATGGCAGTTGTCCTCAATTAGGTGAAAGCTCCTCTATGACTTGACCTTAACCAAGGTCTCACTCAACTGAAAAAGCATTCGCTGGTAACCAGCATGATGGCATCTTCAAGCAAAGATGACCTGGGGGCTTTCAAACTTCACCTGCCTTTTGTTATAGATGAGCTAAAACACAGAAGCAAAATGGGAATAATTGGATGGCAGGGGAACATCAGGATATTATAATTGTTCTCCTTGGAGATGAAAGGGGAAGCTGAAAAACATCTGCATGCTGAAATCTGCTCCAATGTGCTAAGTGGGCCAAGAAAACCTGCAACCACGAAGTGGGGCTAATTTACTGCTCTAATCACCAGCATCCAATCTGAAGCCAGGCATTATCTTAAAGTACACACCAGTTCCAGGTGGTGCACAGCAAATGTTTGATTAGTGCTACCAAATTCCCTGCAACTTGATAACGTTTCCGAGTGCACAGGAATCACGGGGCTGCACACCGATGGAGCTGGGGTGCTCCTGGCTCCGCTGCAAGCTGTTAGCCTTTGGGTCACAATCTTCCTAAGAAACACAGCCAGCCCGTCTTCCCAGGGTGCTGAGACAGCAAGTTTAAACAGGAGAAAGAAAGAAAGAGAGAAAGAGAGAGAGAAACCCGGCAAAGAGGTAGAATCAGTAGATGTGGAAGAGCCAGATTCTTTCCAGTGAGGCTTGAAAATGGAATAGAGAGAATATGGGACTAAAAACTCATATAGTAGCCAATATGTTCCAGGTGCCGGATATTTTTTATCTCATTCGTCCTCATGTCATGGTACATAGTTACTATCACTAGCTCCCTGTTTTGCCGATGAGACAACTGAGATGCAGATACTTTAAGTGACTCGCCTAAAATATCTTAGCTAGAAAATTATGGAGCCATCATTTGAACCCAGGACTGACTTAAAAGCCTTCTAAGTAAATAGCTCTGAAGAAACAGGGGTTCCAGTGAGGTAACACAGATGTTAAGGTGTCCTAGAGGTTACCTAGAAAAACAAGAGGAGGAATGTAGATCAGTCAGCGGCTTCAGAAAAGATGGAAATGAACAGACTCGAGGCAGCTGTGGCCACAATTAAGCTCCTGCCATGTGCCCAGGACTGTGTTAGGTGCTGTGGGTGAAGCAGAAGCCACAAGGGCTGCCCCCAAGGAGCTCAGAGCTCGGGGTCTATTTGAGAGATTGGCCCAGAAATGAGAGGTGCTATGGGATTCCAAGTTGAGAACTGCACGGACAAAGAAGGATGACCAGATGATCAGCAGAGAGAAGAGCATAATCCAAATAGTAGAGGCGAAAGTGATGGTGGTGAGTGGTTCTGGGGTAAATTCAGAGGCCCAGATAAGAAGTTACATCTGTCTAGCTGGAATTACTTCAGAATTGCAGCTGGAAACTACCTCTGGCTGGCTTTTAAAACCCCAACCAAAGGGTCAAATGTCTCATGAAAATTTCATATCCAACACCCATAGATGGGAAAACTGAAGGGAGGGCCTGGGTAGAGTGAGGATTGGTGACAAGGAAATCAATTTTCATGACACCT
Source organism: Rhinolophus hipposideros (assembly GCF_964194185.1). Lineage (NCBI taxonomy): Eukaryota > Metazoa > Chordata > Mammalia > Chiroptera > Rhinolophidae > Rhinolophus > Rhinolophus hipposideros. The sequence continues at coordinate 23,010,557 of NC_138063.1, read as the reverse complement.
GTCATTAGAACTGGTTCTTTCAGTGTCTTCTAGAATTAAGACCTCAAGAGGGTCTTGGAGAACCCGAGCCAACCAGTCTTGTAGTGCGAAGGCACACAGCCCCCCCTAAAGGTCCCAAGCATCGCCTCTGTACCTGGATTCCCCATGAGCGCTTACCTAGCTGGGTCCCTTCTGGAAAGGCTTGCTTCCTGCTCAGTAGCAGTGGGCACAGCTGCATTAACAGATTAACTGAGTCTTGCTACCACAAAACTCTAGATTCACCCTCCAATCATCTACCAAGACGCCTTTTAGAAGCAGAACGTCACTGTGGTTGACAATACAGACTCCGAGCTCAGGCTGGTGTTGGAACGATACCAACTGGCCATGGGACCTTGAATATGTTACTTGACTTCGCAAAGCCTTGGTTTCCTCAACTGTAGAATCGGAATGATGATAGTACCTACCTCCCAAGGACATTGTACACATTGATGGCAATAGTGCGTGCAAACCACTTAGCACATAACCAGATCCGTAGTGAGCATGTGTCGTAAATAGCCGCTTGTTTCGTAGTATGATTGTGATTCAATCTGAATTATTTTCTGTGAGCCTTCTGTGAATGTTAACTCTCTCCCTCCAGACCTGGGTTCAAACTGTTTCTGGAATGCTGTTGTCTGAATTCTTCTTTTTCTCCAAACTGGGCCCAGCCCAGTGACCCCTGTGTTCATTTGGGCCTTCACTGATACTCTACGTATTAAGGAATCTCTCTCCATACGAATTTTGTTATATCTCCCTTATACCTTTCTTCCTTATAGTACAGTCACTTATGGCCATGTCCCATTTCTGTCTTACGAGGATAAGCTCCCTGTCTCAATCAAAATAGGCTAGGCTAGGCCGCAGCACCAAATGACCCCCAATCTCAAAGCTTTCAAACAGTAAAGGCTTTTGTCGCACTTGTGCCCCTTGTCAGTCATCTAAAGGGCTCTGCTCACGACAGTCACTCAGAGGCCAGGCTAATGGAGCAGTCACCATCTCATACTCTGCTGGTCACCATGCACAAAGAAAACGACATGACTGGACCTAGAGAACATTATACTAAGTGAAATAAGTCAGACTGAGAAAGACAAATACTATATGATCTCACTTATATGTGGAATCTAAAGAACAGAGCATGAAGAAATGAGCAAACAAAACAGAATAGACTCAGAGATACAGAGAAAAAACCGATGGTTGCTAGATGGGAGGGATTTGGAGGATGGGGAAGAAGGTGAAGGGATTAGAAAGTACAAGTTGGTAGTTATAAAATAGTCACGGGGAGGTGAAATACGGAATGAGGGTTATAATCAATAATATTGTAAAGATTATGTAAGGTGTCAGATGGGCACTGGACTTACCCGGGGAGTCACTTCATGGGCTGTGTGGATACCTGAGCACTGTGCCGTGCACCTGAGGCTGAAGTAGAAGAGTACTGAGTGTCAGCTGTAATCATATGTACAGAGGGAGCCAAAAATGTATACACATTTGAAGAAAGGAAACAAGTGTATTAATTGTAATACTCAATGTATACCGGTAACAAAAGATGAATACAAGTCAGGTTTGACTTCTGCAATTACAAGAGGTGCTCAAAGTGGTTACGGCAAACTACTGTTTGAGTATAGATAATGACTCTTAAAATGTGTATACATTTTTTTGGCATCCCCAATATATATATTACATTATATATATATTACATCCCATGAATATATATATATGCTGTATTTTATATCCCATGAGTATATATATGTATATGTATGTATTATATTTATGTGTGTGTATATATACATATAAACATATGTATATATATATATATATATATATATATATATATATATATATATATTCATGGGATGTAAAGTACAGAATAGGGAATATAGTCAACGGTATTGTAATAACTGTGTACAATGTCAGAGGGGTAGTAGATTGGGGGGTTAGCACTTGGTGAGGAGTGTAAATGTCTATTACATTGCTTTGTACATCTGAAACTAATAAAAAAAAAGAAAAAGAATAAAGAAAAGAAAGCTCTGGAAGGTCTCACACCAGCCCTGATTGCACCCGCCTGGAAGTGACACACATGACTTCTTACCAAATTAGTTCTAGCCCTGCCCCCAAGACAACCATACCAGTGCCTCCTCACCCCCAAGGTGAGGAGAACCATGTATTGGTGAGCATGAATGAGCACTACCACATTCCTGAAAAGCAAAGGCAATCTCTAATCTCACTTTGCACCCCCACATACATTTACCCAGAAGTGTGCCTTATACATAGTAAGTGCACAGGAGACATTTTTGAGTGAATAACTGAATGAAAATATTTGTTGGCAATTATGTTATGTCTCCCAATAAAGATCAAAGCCTTAGATCAAAAATCTCTTAATGCCTGTATGTAGAAATTTCAGATATCCTCAAGGCAAGTCAGAAGGGGTGGTATTTGGGTAGAGGACACAATTTTGTTTCCCTCCTATTCACACAATGTGTTTTTTAATGTAAAAAAGTGTATGAATTATGATGACAATGAGTAACTCAGAAGGATTAATTGCCCTCAGGAAATTGATTCACCCATGAGATAGTGTTTACACATGACTTAGCTGGAAGACAACCCACAGCTACTTAGAAAATGCATTGAAGTCCATACACAGTGTGTCCATGGGAGGAAGTGACAAATAAATGAGTCCTGTTTGAGGTCAGGTTATATGGGAAAAGGTCATTCTTAACCTAAAATTTAAAAGCAATGTGCAGCTTGGGAAGGCTCAAAGGATGAAAGTCCTGGATCTTCTAAAGCTTACCTTGTTCATATCTCAAAAAAAACGTGAACCTGAAATGAGGCCTTACTTTATCACAGGTGGAGAATAGTTTCACTCCTTAACTCTTGACAATAGGAGATATTATAATTATTTCAGAGCTTCTTCCATTCCTTCCTGGCAGCTGGGGTCCCTCTGGCCATTTTCCTTCAGTGCCCCCAGGCTGGGAATACCTGGGGTGAAATTTTTATATACCGGAGGTACAAAAAAAAAAAAGTATACACATAACTTGTATTCATCTTTTGTTATCGGTATGTATTGAGTATTACAATTTTAATAGTTCGTTCCCCTTTCTGAACATGTATATACTTTTTTTGGCACCCTCTGTATATGTAGATACAGAATCTCAAACCCTGCATTTCCAACAACCCCCTTTAGATTCCCCAAGAGGACATTTAAAAAATGGAAATTTCACCTATGTTTCTCATCCCAGATGCTAGCTAGCAAGAAGAGCATCTTGGCCCTTGCCTGGAGAAGAGGTACAAATCGCAAGCTCCTCCATTGTGATCTGGGAATATAGAGGAGATGTAAAGGCCACAGGTGCACATGAATAAACATTTACATGAGATAGAGCTATAAAGCCAAGGGATCCTTATGTATCCAAATGTAGGTTAGCTCCTTCAGAGGAGGCATGCCGGTGTTCTAGAAGCATCTAATGAGGATTAAAACAATATTGACTAAACACTTAAGGGAAGACAGAAGTCAAATATTCATGTATATAACTATGTGCATATAGACACACAGTTATCTGGCATGCATGAAAACAAGAGTTAAACCTTTGAAAGGTAAAACCTTTTGATTTCCAATAATTTGGATAGAAGTCTTTCTGAAACACAGGACACAAGTGTGAGCCCTTGTGTATAGAAGAAACTGATGGGCCTGAAGCTATTTGCTGGTGATAAAGATCGTCTTTCTGACCAATTATTGGCTGGCTGTGGAAGCTTATAGCTTGAGTGGTGCAACAGAATGGGTGCTAACTCCAGGGCAGGCTTGCAACTGATTTTCTTGACTAAATTTTGATATTGGTTTGATGCTTTATCATTTTTCTTTCTTATAAATATGGACTACAGATTCCATCTTCTTATTTCTTGAACCATGGAACATAGCTCTGTGTCTCCAAACGTAATGGTCAGACCAGTGAACTGAGCTTTTCCAAAAGGATTGTCTCATTTTTCATCAAGTCACACTATTCCACCTATTCAAGGACTGACTGACCATTTTTTGCAGAATAAAAAGCATTTTTCTTGAAGCTACTCTCAGGGTCCCAAAGCAACTTCAACCAGCGTTCTGTTTCCCTTGGATTAAGTTAATGGGTAAACATTGCACAATTGTGACCTTTTGTTACGAACGGTTTCTCAAACAGATGTTCACCTACAGAATTAAAAGCTGCTTTATAGTTGAGGAAATTTGTTTTCAGGTGCCAGAGGGCAAGACAAGCCTTAGGCAAAATAAGAAAATTGGCAAAGTTTGGCATACGTTGCTTAATGGCTCTCTCCTTTCTCTCCTTTTTCCTGAGCCCAGTGCCCCACGCTCACCCCCATTCTAAAAGATCTGTATATTAGATCCCACATTCATTCTAGTAGAAATGTTGACCTTGCTAAAAGACCTTGCGTCTTGACAGATATTCAAACGTCAGGCTAAAGGATCATTGTGGCATACAAAAGGTCCTTCAGTGTTTGGGAGAGAATTTGAGAGGAGGAAAGGGACTTGCCATGGCTCCTAGAGCTGCAGAACACAGGTGGTCCCTCAGTTTTCCTATATACGAGGCTACAGGCAGGAGAAGCGTGACATGCGGTCTGGGAGGAAACCGAGTTCTGGGGCAGGCACTGACAGTCCAGGTGGTGCTCAAGAGGGACGTCTGGTTGTCCTGCTTCCTCTGTTCCCACCTGCTGTCGTCTCACTGGACTTCATGAGGCAAGTCGTGAGTAATCTCAGGCAGTATCTCTTCGCTGCCTAATGTGCATGGAGGCCTCCAAGAATGGAATGATCACGTCATCTTTCAGTTGACCAACCTTCACGGAGGGGGTGGTGCTCCATTATACTATGTGCCCTACACCCTTATCAGTGAATTCATTCATTAAGTCATTAAACAAATGTTCCCTGAGCGTCTACTAAGTGCCCGGCACTTCTCCAGTAGTGAGCAGAGACAAAAATCCTACTCTATTATTACATATTATTATCTGAGAGAAATAGTACAGCGTACAAATAAAATGGGGTATATACAGAATGTCAGGGAAAGGGGTTAGGATGTGAATCAAATGAGGGGTGTGATTTTAGCGGGGGTGGTGGGGTCTGAAAGACCTAAAGAAAGTGATATCAGCTGCTACCTGCCATGAATGGCCACTGGGACCAGGCACTACACAGATCCCCTTTCACACAGCTCATTGAACTCTCACAGTAACCTGGTAAGACAGTCAACATTGCTATGTCTGTTTCACAAACGAGGGAAGCAACATTCAAAGGCTAAATACCTTAGCAGGACACACAGAAAGGAGTGAAAGTAGGAACCACCACCCAAGGCCTTTTGGCCCCCTCAGGGAACCTCAGGACACACTCTCACAACTTCCCTAACCCCAACACACACACACATGCTTTTCACCTGTACTTGCTGGTTTTGTACGTTTTATCTAAGTATTTAATATTGTTTGATTTATATAAACTCTTGTTGCTAAATGTTTAGAAGGAGGAGAATTGGGAGGGAAAAAAAAAAAACAAAAACAGAGTTGACTGGTCCCAAGGAAAGCTTGGGCCAATGAAAACCTTGTTGCTTCACAGCACAGTATGGTCATCAACATGCAGAATGGTGACCGGCAGTTCACCGTAAAATGTCAGAATACATTTAATAGCTCTGTTTAAGATGGACCAGAGTAGAATAACATATTTTTAAGAGATTTCCCCTAAAATGGTCATTGCATACGGTATTTGCTTTAACTGGCACCATGCTTACATAAAAAATTTGCTTAGATCTAAAATGCTGAAGTAAGGTATCATTTTGTATGACTATATACTTTATATCTGAACCGTGGAACATATGTCCACACCTTTATATGCAAATATGTATGTATATAGTTTTTCTATCTCACTCTGAAATAAAAATAGACAATTAGAAATTCCAGTTTTTATTCAAATTGGATTAAACATTTTCTTTAGAATGGAGCACATTTCCTTTCTAACAATGTGACTCACCTTACTTTGTTTTTTAAGCAGTGAATTCTTCGTAAAAGAAGATCAAACATGAAAGAGTTTCCCTCATCAGCTCCTTTAGCATTCTTTCAACAAAAACACTTGACTGGATGGATATTTTTTCCTCTCTCAATGTCTCCCCTTATACCTATGTGATAATATTGTTTAATATCAATTTTATATGTTGATACATTTTAAGGCTATTTCTTAGGCATAGTATCTTAAACTATATTTAAAATAACTTAAAAGAGTCTATGAAGACCCAGACTCCTAAACATGCCTTGCCCCTTTCTGCCAGCTCATGCCTAAAATTTTGCCAGTAATTGATTGACTCCTTTGATGGAAGCTTTGTCCTCTGCAGCATAAATTTATGACATGTAAGCACTCCTGGGAGAGGTGACACGTTACTGGCTTTAATGGAAAAGCACGTGCCCATTCATTTTTCTCCATAGAAAAGGCTGTAACAATAGGTTGGCCCTGTGTAGCATGGAAGCCCAAGTCTGGAACAAGACAACTGTCAGAAACTTTTGAAGGTCTGCTGGCCCAACAGGGTGGGAGAGAGTTTGAAGTTCTTGAGAGTAACAGAAACATTAGGAGTGGGCCCAGCTCATTCACTCTCATTCAGCCTCCTCCAAGTTGTCTGAGGAAGCTCCCAGCTTGCTCTCTTCTCCACCCCTTTTTGCATGGCTCTGGCCTGCTTTGTAGGCTGGATGCTCAATACTCACCATTTTCTTGTCAGTTATTCATATCAAAGTGGAAGCCAATACTCACTATGTTCTCACGACCCGCCACACACCTTACAAGCAGTATGACCCTATTAAATCCTCCTCAAAGCTTTCCATGGTATTATCATCCTTGCTTTACAGAAGAGAAAACAGATACCAGGGTCGCACCATTAGTAAGTGATGAGTGTGGGGTCCAGACTCAGTTCTAAATGGCTCCAGGCTCTTAGAACTCCACACTTGTCTCTCAAAGGGTCTCAACTCATTCAAGTTTGCCTACTTAGGGCAACTCAGTATTTTATCGGTTGCTTTCTTAAAGAAACCATGAACGTTATGCACATTAAATACTTTTTTGTGCTGTGATGCAATGATATTTTCACTGGTCCTAGTTGATGGGGCCAATCAACTGTAAACTGAAAATTCTTGTGTCTCCTTCTTCTCATTGTTCTGCTATGTACCGGGCTGCCAGGAGTCACTTTGCATTGTCATCAGTTTGCTACTTTGGACATCCCCATTCCTCTTAATTGACTTCATATCATCTCTTATGTTGCTGGAAATCAAGGAATTGGGCTCTTTAAACTTGTTTGTAGATCAAAAGTAAAGAGACACTGAACCAAGTTCTCAGCCTTCATTACAAATAAACATGAGATCTATAGCATCCTTTGCAACTTACGGTGTTTTGGTGATTTCAAATTTAGAATCACAAACTGTCCAAGTAGAAATTACTTTTAAGACATAATTTTCTTTTATAGTGGTGATCCTAACAGGTAGGACATATGTCTCATTATGGTTTTAATTTGCATTTTCCTGATGATCAGTAATGTTGAGCAAGTTTTCACATACCTGGTAGCCATTATATGTCTTCTTTAGAAAAATGTCTAAGTCCTTTGCCCATTTTTTATTCAGGTTATTTGCTTTTTGTTCTTGAGTTGTAGGAATTCCTTATGTATTTTGGATACTAACTCCTTATCAGTTTGCAAATATTTTCTCCCATTCCATAAGCTGCTTCTGTTGATTGTTTCCTTTGCGGAAATTGCAACCCTTGTGCACTGTTAATGAGAATCTAAAATGGTGCCACCACTATGGAAAACAGTATGGAGGGTCCTCAAAAAAATTAAAGATAAAACTACTATATGATCCAGCAATGTCACTTCCAGATATTTATTTTAAAATTTTGAAATCAGGATCTCAAAGAAATATTTGCACTTCATGTTCATTGCAGCTAAGAGATAAAAACAACCTAGATGTCTATCAACGGATGAATGGGTTTTTAAAATGTGATACACACGTACAATGGAATATTATTCAGACTTAAATATGAAACAAATCTTGTTATATGCTACAACATTGATAAAACTTGAGGACATTAGGCGAGGTGAATTAAGCCAGTCACAGGACAAAAATTTATGATTCTGCTTATAGGAGGTATCTAAAGTAGTCAAACTCATAGAAGAAGAAAGTAGAATAGTGGTTGCCAGGGCTGCGGGGAGGAGGAATGGGAAGTTGTTCTTCAATGGGGTACAGAGTTTTAGTCATGCAAGATGAAAAAGTTCTAGAAGTCTATACAACGATGTGCATATAGTTAACAATCCTGTCATACATACTTAAGAATTTGTAAAAGTATATTTCATGTGATGTGTTTTCACCACAATGAAAGAAAGAGAGAGGGGGAAGGGAGAAAAGGAAGAGAGGGGAGGGAAGGCTCTTCTTTTACTGATGAAAACACCGAGGCTTGAAAAGTAGGTAGCTTTCTAAAATCACAAAGCTAGTTATAGAAAGAACTGGACCTGAGCCTACACACTGAGAGATCTACTGTGTGTGCGGGGATTGCTGCCTCCCTTAGCCCTCGTTCCTCCTGCAGGGCCCTCAGGGAGAAACCCAAGAGCTGAGAGCTCAGATGCATCAAATCTGGAGCTGGAAAGGACATGTAGCCACAGCCATTTGAATCCAACCCGCTGCCTGATGGAGAAATGTCACCTAAAACATCTCTGACAGCCAATCCACCAACTTCTGCCTAAATAAATTGATGAGCTGCTCATCATTGGCATGGAGCTCACTTCATGTCGAACAGCGATTATTTGTAGGAAATTATTTCTTATGTGAAACTGCAGTCTAATCCTTATATCGTCCATTCATTTATTCCAGGCTTACTTTATGGATTCCCAGGGAAGAAATTGTTCCTTTTCTTCCATATGGAAAGCTTTCAAATATTTGAAGACAGCTAAATTATGTCCCTATACATCTTCTCCCCAAGTTGGGTTGGATCTCTCAAGCCACAGGGCAGATGTGATGTGGTTTCCAGATCTCTTATCACCCTAACCATTCTGATCACTTTCTGCCACCTAAATGCTAGTTTGTTCAGGCTCATCTTCAAGTAGTGCTCTCAGCACTAAACATGCCGTTTTAGATTTGATCAAACCTATGTATTCATCCCCATCTTTGTCTGGATACTGTGCTAATTGCAGGACCTAAGGGAACAATAGATGTTTGGCAAGCATATCCCACAACCTGGATATGAAGCATTTCTGGCCAAATAAATCATTCCTTAATCTTTTTTCACTTAACTTCTGGCAAGTCAGTTTAGCTACATTCCAGTTGTGCAGTTGTTTTGTTGTTGTTGTTATTGTTGTTTTAAGTGTAGATCTTTACATTAATCCTTATTAAGTTTTATTTTATTCTCCATCTATCTCTTATACAGAGAACGTTTTGTCCTCCAGTAGCTCTCCTTATCAGATCTGTGTTATTTTATAATCCTTCTTTCCATCCTTCATCCAAGCCATTGATAAAACTGCTGATCACATGTTAAGGGCAGAGTCCTGTGGAACTCTACTAGAGACTTTTCTCCGTCTTTATATCCATCTGTTAATGAATCCTCCGTCAATTATTTACTCAGATACATATTCATACAATACCATCATTCATGTTGTTCCTCCTGCTTGTCCAAACACTCTCACAAATTTTCCAAACTTGTCCAAACACTCTCACAAATTTTCAGAATCCCTTCTTTTGTCTTTTACTTTCTATTTTTTATTTTATCCTTATTTATCCATTTAGTTCGTTCGTTAGTTGTAGGGCCAGGGGAATGTGAAGGTAAAGAATATATCTCTAGAGTCGGCCTGCTTAACGTGAATCCTGGCTTTATCATTTACTAGCTGTGGGACCTTGGGCAAGTGAGTGAATCCCTCTACGCCAAAATTTCCCCGTCTATAAATAAGAGATAACAATAGGATTTAACCTCTTCAAAAAGACATTTGAAAAATTGAATATATATACTTAGTTCATTGCCTGTCCCATGATAGGACCTCAAGAATTAGCAATGATGACGATGATGATGGTGGCATATAAATAAATCACCTAATTGAAAGTATTTAATACTTTTGACATTAATCTTTGCAGGAGGGTTAGGAAGTAACATTTATTGAAGGCCTTCTGTATGCTAGGAGGTTACATATATAACTTTGGTCAATATTCCCACAAAAAAAGAGGTAATATTCTATGTATGGAATCCATTTTATATATAGGAAAGTTGAGGACCATAGAGATTAAAAGAACAGGGCAAGACCCATGTAGATACGATAACAGAACCAGTATTCTGAAGCTTCTGCCCTCCCCATCAATCAATGTCCTTCCTGCTTCTCTGCATTGAGTGTGTGTCTGAAACCAAGGCTGGATGTTAATTTCTGACCTAAATCAGACGATGAAAACGGCAGTTCTTGAGGGAAATAGATGACTGGGTCTTTCACAAGCTATCTCTGGGATTAGACCAACATAATCTGATCATTAAGCAGTAGGATTGAATGGATGGACTTTCAGCATTAAACAATAGTATACTCAAAAGAATTGGAAACAGAGACTTGAACAGATATCTGTACACCCATGTACACAGTAGCATTACTCACAATAGCTAAAAGCTGGAAACAACCCACATATTCATTGACAGATGAATGGATAAACGAAAGTCAGTATTGTCTATACACACAATAGAATATTATTCAGCCTTGAAAAGGAAGGAAATTCTGACACATGCTACAACATGAATGAACCTTGAGGACAGTATGCGAATGAAATAATCCAAACACAAAAGAACAAATATTGCATAATTCCACTTATATGAGGTACCTGAGTAGTCAAACTCATACAACAGAAGAAGAATGGTGGTTGCCAGGGGGTAGAGAGGCAGAGGGGAGTTATTGTTTAATGGGTTCAGAGTTTCAGTAGGGGATGATGAAAGTGTTCTGGAGATGGACAGATCGTATAGCAATGTAAGTGCATTTAATGACTAAACTGTACTTTTAAAAATGTATAACATTTTATCAGATATTTTACCACAATAAGATGTATTTACACAGCCAAAAAATAGAATCTTATAATTACTTATTAGATGCTAAATCCCATCTCATTTAATCCTCACAATAATCTCAAGAAGTAGGTCTTATTATTGCTCTCCGTTTTGAGATGAGGGCCCTGAGGCAGAAAGAGGTTAAGAAACTGACCCATTTTCACATAGCCAGTAAGGGCTGGAGTCAGGATCTGAACCCAAGCACTCTAGCTTCTGAGTATATGCTCTCACCCTCAGAGCTAAAATTGGCAAAGCAAACTGCCATTCCAGGCATGAAGGAGAAACGTGGGATTTAGGCAGCTGGGAGCATTCCCTGAGCCAGGGTTGAGATCCACCGGGAAGCAGGTGTGGGCCCCGGAGCCCAGCTGTACAGGTTGTGAGGACCTTAGTTGGCAGAAAGGGAGCTGGCTGACCCACAGCCCTTGAGGCCACCACCACACTTCTCTGAGAGGCAGAGTTTGGAGTTTATCTCCAGTTCTGAACACCTTACCAGAGCCTCCTAAATATCCCAGGCATGGGAGATGCAGCTGGGGTTCATTGTTGACCAGGCTGTATGGGAGAAATACCACTTCCATGGCTTCTGCCACTTTTTGGCACAGAAGGACTTGGGAGGTTTCCTGGTGGTGGCTGACTTTTGTTATTTCTTTTTGTTATTCTATTCGATGGGGTTGTAAGTAAAGAGGAAGCATATATATTTTGATAGGACTTTTTTCCATTTGCCTCTATTTTTTCTACTTTTTCTACTTTTTCTTCATTCGCTGCCACCCACACACTCCCAACCATGCAGGAAGACAACTGGTGAGATTCTGTTTGGAGTTAAAAGGGTTCTGATTATGCAACTACTCCTGCAGAGGAATCTGCAATGAGAGTTGGTGGCGAGAGTCAAGTGACAAATCCACCCCATCGACACCCTCCTTCTTCTTTTCTTTCTCCTCATTCTCATCGATGTTGGGCACCGCCCCAAAGGTCCTGCAGACCTGAGGCAATGGACTGCTTGTCACCATTCACAGCCATATCAGTCAGTGGCAATTTGCGTTGCAAGAAGCTTGTCACTAGCAACAGCTGACGTATGAAAGTTTAGGGTAAGTCTTAAAAAATGTAGTGTAATTTGAAACAAGTTCAAAGTTAACCAAAAAAAAAGTTGCAAGAATAGTACAAGGAGATTTCATATGCTCTTCATCCAGAGACCCCCATCAAGTTGCACCAAATGCTCCAATGATGCTTTTTATAGCAAAGGGGATCCGTCCAGGATGTTGGATTACATCAGTTATCACATTTCTCTAGTTTCCCTTTTTCGGGAACAATCCTGCAGCCTTTCCTTGTGTCTCACGCTCTTGAACTTTTTGAAGATTACAGGGCAGTCATTTTACAGGATGTCTCTTAACTAGGGTTGGTCCAATCTTTCCTTATGATTAGACCCAGGTTATACATTTGGGGCAGGAAATCCCCACATTAACGCTGTGTTCTTCTCATTGGCATTCTTTCAGGTGGCATGTAATGTCGGTTTGTCCCAATCATGTTGATAATATGATCACTTGATTAAGTTATCACTATAAAGTTATTCCACTATAAAGTTACTTTTTCCCTTTTGTACTTAATAAGTATTCTGTGTGGAGAAATTTTGAGACAACGTAAAGATCTGTTTCATTAGCCTACTCTCAACCTCTAGTTTTGGCATTCATTGATATTTCTTGCCTGAGTTAATGGTTACTATGACGATTGCCAAATGGAGACTTTCTAATTCCATCATTCCTTCTACATTTATTAGTTGGCGTTCTCCTATAAGGAAGAGCTTTATTTTCTCCCCGTGTTATTATTCGTTTATTTAGATCAATGTTGACTCATGGATTTTTATTTTAGTCAATGGATCATAATTTATATCATTATTCATTTGGACTCCAGCTTTGTCCTAGATTTGGCCAGCAGCAACCCCTTTCAAACTGGCTCCTGTGACTTTTCCATTTAGCCGTATCATTCTCTGAGCAATTCATCTGAACTGGACTTTCCTTGGCCCAGACCTGACATCAGCCATTTATCCAAGGATGCCTTGTTATTTTTAGTGGAGAACGGTGTTAAAAACTAAGATATAGGTACTAGATGTGCTCAAACCTACTGGAGTATTGCTTCTCTGAAGACATTTCCATAGTCAGCACTTATCCCTACCTCCGTCAGGTCTTGACTCAAATATTTTCATGGACCTTCTCTGCCTACCCTATTTAAAATTGCAAACCTTGACATCGTACCCAGCCACAGTCACCCTTCTCCCCTGCTTTAATTTTCCCCTATCACTTATCATCACATAATACTATATATTTTTATGCATTTACTGTATTATGTCCCCCACCCCGCAAATAAAACATTGGCTCCATGAGGGTAAACATTATTCTAGGAAACCAAAAGAGATTTTTTAAAAAATCCTTGGTCTCATTAATCAATGTGAAAAATATATAGAAATTATCCAGGAAAAAGGTCAAGGCAGAATATGTGTAATGACCCGAAACTTAGGAAAGCCACAACCATGCAGGAATGGGCAGGAAGCTAAGGCTGAGGCTGATGGTTGAGGAAGGGAGAGTAGGGTAAATTAGCGCAGAGTAGCCAGCTGAGCCTATACCAGCCAGGGCTCTGTGTCAACAAAATAATTTGGTGCATTTCCTTATAAGTGAAATAGGAAACCCCTGTAGGGTTTTAAATACAGGAGAGACCTAGTCTACCTTATATTTTTCAAAGATCTCATTGGTTACTTAATAGAGGAATAATTATGTGATGGCAAGATTTTTAACAGAGATACTTATAGGGAGGTCATTGCAGTGGCCCAAGAGAGATGATGGCATAGGATGATGGCAGTAGACGTAATGGTAGAAGATTTAGGAAACAGACTCCCTCAGACTACTGGTGATGGAATAGTTGTAATGGGTGAGGGAGAAGGAAATGTCAGTAATGATCCCCAGGTTATAGTTTCAAGAATAGTGAATTGATTCTGGACCTGTCTGGCTTCAGAGCCTGTCATCGTAACTGCTATGACATCCCCAGATGGCTAGAGACAGAGAGTAGGCTTTGCAGGTGAATATTTGGATTAAGAGTTGCTTTATAAAATCTGCCCACACTTCCCTACCTGCCAGGGAGCCAAATCCCCCTCTCATCACAGAAGTGATTCGGTAGGCCCTCAACACCTACGACAGAGACTTACAGCCCCTTTGGAGGTCTTAGCAGAGACCTAGGAGCTGGCAAAGGAACCCCCATCAAAACCCAAGAACCAGGAATCACATTTCAGCCTTCCCATCCAACACCCCTCCCTTCCTTTCCTCCCGCAAAAATGTTTCTCTTTGTAATTGTCTATAAAAGATTATTGTCTGTATTTTATTTAATTATTCCGTATGAAGTAATTATGAGAGAATAATCAGCCAGTTCACCGATAATAGACGTTTCATAAAAGAACACAAAAGACGCTAATAAAGGCAGAGCCAGCCCTCACTGCTGTCATTATTAGTTTCTCTGCATCTTTAATTTTCATACATTTTTATTGTTTGCCTGAAATTAATTGTCCATTTCTTTCCCCAATCAGGTTTATTGCAAGCGGGCTACTTTTAGATAGCTTTACCAATGGTGTGTTTATCTGATGAATGTCCCAATCGACCTTGTCAGTATTGCAATATCTATTTAGGAGACTAGAAGGAAAAGAATCACAGAATCAATATGTCTTGGTAGGCTAAAGGACCTTCCAAAAATTTAGCCACTCCCCACCCCCTCACCCCACCCAACATCCTCATTTGACAAACCAAGAATCTGAATCATTGAGAGGAATTTGCACAGCTTGTTGGTGGCAGTGCTGAGACCAGAACCTGAATCTCTTGGGTGAATCTCGAATGGGGAAGAGCTATATAACAGGAACTAACTGACCTAATGTGAGACGTAACTTTCTACCCTAGGTGAGAAATATTTCAGAGGACGGTGCCTCGGGCTTCATCACGTTCCTGCACACTAGTAAGAAGGGTCTTCCTTCTACTTCACTTCCTAAAAAATTTTTATTATGAGAAAGACATTTCAGTATCACCTAACAGGATGTATGAAGAGTAATCTGCTAGGGGTGCCATGATGAAATACCACAGAGGAGGTGGACTAAACAACAGACATTTATTTTCTCACACTTCTGGAGGTTGGAAGTCCAAGAGCAGGGTGCCGGCAGATTTGCTCTCTGTGAGGCCTCTCTCCTTGGCTTACAGACAGCTACCTTCTCACTGTGTCCTCACATGGCCTTTCTTCTGTATGTGCCTGGGGGCCAGGGATCTCTGGTGTCTCTTCTTCTTGTAAGAACACTGGTCCTATTGGTTTAGCACCCTACTCTTATGACCTTATTTAACCTTAATGACCTTAAAGGCCCTGTCTCCAAATACAGTCATTGGGGGTTAGGGCTTCAACATACAAAAGGGAGGAGGGCGGTAGGGGAACATAATTCAGTCCATAACACAGGATAATAATTACCACAGAATCTCATTTTTTTGTTGTTTTCCTTTTAAGCTTGTAATGGTAGTAATTGTTTGGAGGCAACAGTAGCACTCTGTAGCTGTGGGCCACGGACACAGTGGTGTTTCTCAGACCCTTGAGATGGGTCACCCCGGAGCCCTCTGCATTCCTCTTCACTGCTCCTCATGTGAGCTGGCTGTAGGGCCAGTGCAGTGCATGCAGACTGGGCATGAAAACGAGCAGGAGCCAACTGGATATGCCACAGCCTAGTTCACGGCCTCAGCTTTATTCACCCTACACTCTGGGTAGGGACCATGTTTTATCTAGTCTCTTCTGTATCCCCAGTGTCAGAAACAGATTCTGGCACAGAGTAACTACTCAGTCAGAGATGAATGAATGAATGAATGATTCTTATGAGTCAGATTTCATCACCAGACTCCTCTGCTTAAAATGGTGCAGTGGCTCCCAGCACCTGGAAGGTGAAGGCCATTGAGGACTTCCAAGGCTGGACCTACTCCACCCCTTCAGCCTCAGCACTTCCCACTTTGGCACTGGCCCTTTTCTCCTGATATCCCCATCCAGGCTAAGCTTCCTGCAGTTTTCATGTTCTTCCAAACATCTATGGCTTTGCTCATTCTGCTCCTGCTGCCTGGAAGGATCCCTCCTTTATCTGGCTGGCTGAGCTTACCCTCAGGACTCCTTCACCTCCTCTCAGTTTAAGAGGTTCTCTCCTTTTCTGGGCTCCTACCTGGACTCTTACTCCAGGGTTCTATGTGTCCCGTAACTTGTCTGTCTACCTCTTTAGGTCTGAGGTAAATCCTTCATCTGTGTCTTCTTACTGTCTAGCACAGTGCTTAGTCCCCAGGGATTGATTAGCCTAATTAATTATGACATTAGTGTTTGTATTATGTGACAAGAAGACTAGGTTTCTATTTCCTTAATCAAAAGCCAGTGCTGTACACACTTACATGAGAAAGATTATCGTCTTGGGAGTGCAGAAAATTTGGCTGATTCCTAACTTTCCTCCTTTCCTTCCTTCTTCCCATCAATGGGGAGATGTCTCCCTTATGTTGCTTCACACCTGCTGGAATGGGAAGCTTGATGGACATGTAACACAGTAATTCCCAAATCTGTCAGAATCTCCTGGGAAACATGATTACATATCCCCAGGCCACACTCCCCATTTCTAGTGAATCAGTCTCTCCAGGGAAGACCCCATGTGTTTCAGAGATCAGCCAGGTGTAACCACTGGAATCATGGAAGTAAAACCGAAATTGGGGTTTCTAACTGGTCTGGCCACCGATGAGCTGTCTCCTTGGTGAGATCATTCAACTCTTAGATTTTAACCTTGTCTTCTATACATGGAAAGGGTGCAAATGGACTAGTGTTTGTCAATCTTGTTTTCTTAGCAATGCAACAAAATCTTGTGTGATACATAAAATAGAAAAAAGCAGGTGGTAATGGTAAAGATGGAGAGGACTTCCCACTCAGCCTCTTTCTCAATTCCATGAGCATTGTCCTGAGAAATTCCCAGAGCACTTCCATATGGGAGTCCCAGGACTCTCAAGCATATAATTTGATAAATCCTGGACCAGAAAATCTATGTCTCTGCCAACCATAGCATTTTGGGACTCCATGGTAACAATGTGCTTACCTGGAGATGAGCCCTCAGGCCACTTTCTAGACAGCCTGGGAAGTTACAGAACATCCCCCAGTGCAGGAGAGCCATTGAGAACATGCAGGGAACAGCTCCAAGCAAAAAGGCAGAACACCTGGGGCCAGCTCTGGAGCTCTGAGATGCAAAAGGTGCTGGGAAAAGAACATGGGTGAGCAGAACACATCAGTGAGGTCTAAAGCCAGGAGAGGTACAAGTAGCAAAGGGTTGAAGTAGAAGAAGAATCCAGGGCATCCAAGAAGAATGCTCATAAATCTCAGTAAGAAATCGAGTTGTGCTTATTGCTGAAACAGAGGTTCATTATCAGGATTTGGCTCATCTAATTCTCCTAGATGAAGGTACATATAACCCTACTAAATCCTTAGGACTCTATGGTTCTGTTTCAGAATAGTATCCTATACAGAGAAATAAAATGTAATGACCTAAGCCAGTTAAAAAAATCTAATCTATATGGGTATCTTCGAGGTCCAAATTGTAACACAAAGCCAGCCACGCTTCTCTGAAATCCCCTTTTTCTCGCCTCTCCGGTTCTTTTCCATCTCCATTGTTACGATCTTTTCATTTTGGAAGTTCCTCATTTTTCACTGTATTTTCCTGACTCCACCCAATAGCCAGATGAACACCTCCTTGTCTGGCAAGGATCTTGACCAGTTTTCAAACATGTGTGTCTTCACCACCTGGCTCCATGTTCACACATGTAACTCGGTCTCGTTCCTGAATTTCTCTCCTTTCAGTTGAATCCACTCCATGATTTTAACCTCACTGCTATTTTAAAACAAGTGCTTTCAAATGGTGTCCTAGCACAGACTTCTTTCTTGATGCTGAGCTTTGCTGTTGGACTCTGCTTGGTTTGGACCTGCCCTTTCCTCTCAACCCCCTTCCCCCATCTCCTATTCTGACACTGAGCAGACCAACCCAGGCCCTTGAAAAAAACTCCTGATAGATGAGGCTTAAGAGGGGCAGAACCAAGTACCAGTTTTCCTTACTTCTCACTCCAAAGACTCTTCTCATTGCAAGGAGTTGTTATGAGATAGTGTATATGAGAGCCAAAGGTCCTATTTCCACAGTACCTCAACCACTGGTTACAAAGTAAAACATTTGCCCCCACCTAACACACAGCAATGCTTGCCTGATCTTAACTTTTTCAAATTCTGCATTCTGTAGCTGATGCAAGACATAGACCTGGCCCCTTCTTCTATCTCAGCCAACATATCACACACATCGGGTGGCCTTCAAAAGGGCAACTGCAAGCTCTAATACATGGGCCTGCTTGGAGGAAATCAGCCACAGAAACAAATCTTGCCATTTCAGCTCACATAATAAGCAACTGCAATTACGAACCTCCCCACGTCGCTTGCTTAATTATTACCTAGGTCAGGTTGAAATACGTTTGGTGGAAATTGAGCTGCCTTTCTTTGAGCTGAGGCACAAAGGCTTTACTCTTCCCTGTTAATATCATTGCTAGGGAAATCAAGCTGGCATGTGTTTTCAGTAACCACCACTGAGACCATTTTTCTCTCTCTGGGGTAATTCTGGGAAAGAAAAGCATTCAAAATATTATATTTGCCATCCCCTAGCACATTCACGTCATGTAGCACCTACAATTAATGAGTGGTACTTGTGAGGATGTGAGTCATTACAGCAAAGCATTTAATTCCATTCTTCTCCAACGCGCTGATTTAATCCACCCTGAGTTAAACTAGAGCTGTAATGCACCTTCCCTGAACAGAGCTCCATGACATAACATGGTGTGTCCGAATGACAGCAATTTTGCATGTGTACATAGCGGCTTCCAGGCTAGGATCTCCAAGAGTTGCTTTACACGTGGTAATTGATGGCACCTCTAAGCGTTACATTAAACATTTAATTGAACAGTTAAATGTGGATTAATTAGGCCATTAATTAATACAGCGGGGAAGTCTGTAATTCTTATCTGCGGACCACAGAGAGGATTTCCCCACACCATGTATTTGAAACTCCATCATGAAAATTCAAAACTGTGAAGCTGTTGGAAGTGGTGGCAGGAAAGAGTGCAATGGGAGTAGAAACAACATAAGGCTGGCAGGAAAAAGACCCAGACTTTGGAGACGTGAGTTCAAGACCAGGCTCTACTGCTAATGAGCTGTATGACTTTGTATAAATCACTTTACCTCTCTGGGACTTGATTTCCTTGCTGAAAAATAAAGGATGTACAACATTATTCCTAAGATTTATTTAACCATGTATCAGTGAAATCATAAACCAAAAACAACAAAAGAACAAGACAAACAAATGAGAGACAAAAACTCATAGACACAGACAATAGTTTAGTGGTTACCAAAGGGTAAGGGGGGTGGGGGGTGGGAGATGAGGGGAAGGGGGATCAAACATATGGTGATGGAAGGAGAACTGACTCTGGGTGGTGAGCACACAATGGGATTTATAGATGATGTAATACAGAATTGTACACCTGAAATCTATGTGATTTCACTAACAATTGTCACCCCAATAAATTTAAAAAAAAAGATTTATTTAACCAATCCTCTGAGTCTGTGAATTTAACCAAATGGACTCTGAGTGTGACCCAGTTGCTCAGCTATTGAAGAATCTATTGACTTCTGCTCATCAAACATTTGGCTCAGAGCTCCAGCACCTCTAGTTACAGCCCACCAAGGGCAGGTAGAGGAGCGCTGAACTTGAATTCACGAGTCCTACTTTTCATTCTGCTGCTAGAGATGCAATTCTGGAAGTCAACAAATACATCCAGTTCTCCATTCCTCATTCTTAAAATGTAAAGATAAGTATCTATTGAGAGGAGTTGTTATGAGATAGTGTATACGAGAGCCAAAAAGTATGATGTATACATGAGCAACTATTTTTCTTTTTGTTATCGTCACCCAGGGCCACGGATCGCTGATTCTGGCAGTCACATCAGGGCTTACGGGCACTCCTTCATCTCTTCACTTCTTTTTCCTTCTTTTTCCCCTACCTTGTTGTTCATTCTTGAGTTCTTTTTTTCCTAAATAGAGAGCAAACTATTTATTATCAAGCTTTTTGTTACCCATAATTCTTCACTCAACAAGCCCTTTTATTATTGTGGTCATGCAAATGAACTAGAAAAGAAAATCCTAAAGTTCCATATGGCAGCATCGCCTCTTCTAAAATAAACCGACCTTACTGCACTTGAAGGCACACTTTCCTCCCATCCATCCAGCCCTTTTCCAGAGGAGTGTTTTCAGGATTCTTCTTAGATTCACATGAAGAAACACAAAAATTATGGAAAGATGGTGGTACATTCTAGAGAGGTTACTTAACTTTAAGTAAACTTCATAAACTTTCATGGTCAGGTCATCTGAGATGGTCTCTGTATGAATCTGTGAAGCATATAATCAAAAGATTAAATTACATTCAAGGACATTTTCTTACTAAATAAGCATTATTGTATTACCTCATAGGATATATATGAATTCTCTTAACCAAAATATTTTTACTACATTAAATAACTTATTAACTTATTCAAAAAGTATTTGTTGGCTACGTACTATACGCCAGGTAATATGGTGAAGAATATACTTATATATATGAATATATTTCTCTCTATATATTATATATGCATTTGATCCTTAGTCACAAATTCTGTATTTGTTAATTCAGCTGCTCACTAAAATGTATTTGTAACCCCCAAATCAATACTCATATTGCTTTCACAGTCATTCAAGAACACGTTCAGGTTGAGTTCCCCAACTCGTACACTCCCAAGCTGAAATCGAAATGATGTTCTTCTGCTTTCTAATTTCAGCTCACACTTCAGACAAGTGCCCTTTATTGCCATTTATTTAGTGCCGCATAGTTTCTACATTTTTGTGCTTTTTGTTGATGATTTTGCTGTTTAAAATGCCCCCCCAAAAATGGCAAAGTGCGTTCTAGTGTTCCTAAGTACAGGACAGCTGTGATGTGCCTTACAGAAAAAAAATATATCTGTTAGCCTCTTGCAGGCACGAGTTAGTGTTATTGACTACGAATTCTATGTTAACGAAATAACAACATATATATTATATATGAGTTATCTTTGAACAGAAACACACATAAAACAAGATGATGTATTGATTGGTTGACAAAAATGTTGTGACCAAATGCTCTCAGGAACCTAATGCTGTATTTCCCCTAGGAGCAATGACTCGGTATTCACTAATTCAGTGTTTGCAGCAACTTTATAGAACATAACTCCTGCAAATAACGGAAACTGACTGTATATACATGTGTGTCTAATTGAGTTAAGTACTGGACACGGACTATAGCGGAGTATAATTAGCAAATTTATCCAGTACTTTTCTATTTTGCCTGTTGATCTCACCAGAAGTTGCTAATTTAAATGAGCACTTCCACTTTTATTAGGATAAATGGAAACTAGTCAGCTCAGCCTCAGGAAACAAAGGACTCAGCCTTCAAAACCAAATTTCATTGTTAAAAGCTTTAATCAAGGAAAATGTACAACAGAAGCCAAGTGAAGGGGGTGCTCGTGGTCCATCTTTATGAGCATAAACCAAGTTTGAGTCTTCCCAATAGCACACAGATTCAATTCCCCACACCTACAATACAAATTATGTCATCTCTATTCTCTCGTAGATGATCCATGCACTCCATGGCAAACATTTACTCAGGGGTTTAGTAGATCTCAGGTAACACAGGTGACATGTAGTCCTGTTAAGATTATCGCAATGTGATGGGCTGATAGGGAAATATGGGAGGACCATGGAGGAGAACTCAGCCTGGGTGAAGGGTGAAGGTCAGTAAAGGCTGCCCAGAGAATAACATGCTGGAACTGAGAGATGAGGACCAGTTAGCACGGTGGCCAGGGTGGAATCCCCAGGAGCAACGGACCACAGCTCTTACTCTGTGCAAGGCCCTAGAACAGGCCTGCTGGTGACACAAAGATGATTGAGTCTGCATCCTCAAAGGCCAGTTTCTCAAGAAAGCTTTCTGGGGAGACACCTCCCCTCTATGCACACATAAACTCCCAGCCAAGACTAAGTCTGGGTCCTCCCGCAGGACTCTTTTCTCCTGCATCCTGCCACTTATTTATCTAGCATCTGCATCCCCAAATGGAGTGTATACCTCTAAAAGCAGGGGCCAGGTGTTTTTGTTGTTGTTGTTCCTTATTGCATCTCCCACTGCCTTAAGCCTCTCCTGGCGCCAACAGCTGAACAACTGAATGAAGGTTGCAGAGTGAAGCCAAGATCTCATTCCTAGGGTGACAGCTTTCTTAGAAGATTTGGCAAGGTCACAATATTGGGGGGGGGGGTTCTTTTTATACGAAACAATGTGTTATCCTGGAAAATCAGTGTACTCTATAGGCATTTTTATTCATCACGCTCTAGGCTTTGTGTTGCTTAACTCTTTGACCTAGTAATGAGTAAATTAGCAGTAACCAGAACTAAAAAGAGAGTAAACAGAAAGTTTCGAGCCCTCTACCTTATACTTCTAAATGCAACCTTTGGTGCCAGAAGCTTGGCCCATGTTCTCAGCTCAGATTGGAGACGGCCCACGTGGGCAGGGGTTTGGGTGTCTTCTTTTATAATCTCTTACTTCCAGATTTGAGTTTGAGGATCAGGTCAGAATCCCATCCCCAGAGGAAGTATTTGCTTCTCCTTAGTCCCCTTAAATTTCCTCGCCATGAAGACCTCTTCTCTCTGGGTATGAGAAGTAAGATAAAGGACCCTCAGGTGGTACAGAAGTCATAGTATGCGTCACATGTGATGGTCAAGATCAAGATGGCCGGGATGGCCAACCCTGAGATGTCAGAAGATGCTATAGGGCTTCGTAGCCAGGAGGCCTCGCCCCTCTCTTCTTTCTCACGTCTTTGATGTAGGATTCTTAAACTCAAATGCTCATGTGGTCAGGCAGGTAATGTAGGTGGAGCTGGCCAGGTAGAAGCATGGCAAACACTGTAGCTACTACTCAACGCCACATAAGAATTTGGAATCGGTGTTGCCAAATCTTCTGATTTTTTTTTCAAAAGAAAGCAGAAATCTGGCATTCTACTCTCAATCTGTCAGATTTTTGTTGTTGTTGTTGTTGTTGTTGTTTTTCTGAAATGCCTTTTGTCAATCATTAGAGAGAAGATAAAGATAAATAGAACTGTGTGCCCATGTAAAAGAGCTTAAAGCCCAGGAGAGACTAAAGCTCATGCATAAAACGATCATTATACACAGTAGCTTATGTTATCTACAGAGAAAAAGTGTGAGAAGTTTTATTAGGCAATTTTGTTGATGAGAATCCCTACCCTTTAGCAACAAGAAACTCAACTGTTTCTGCCACCCCAGAAAAGGAAAGCTTTTCTGCCAACAGGGCCTCTTTGATGAGCTCATGGAGTTATAGACCTGCTCATAGAATTGGGTTGCAATATGGTAAGAAGGGAAACGAAGGTTGTTGTATCAAATCCGTGACTGAGTTAAATATGTTCAAACAACAGTACTGTGCTAGCATTCTTTGGCTCCCTTTCCTTTTCCTTTTTCCTCACCTGGTCCCAAGTCCCTGAATTCCAGTAAGGCTTTCTTTCCTCTCCTTGCTTAAGAAAGAGCAATAAGAATTTTAAGATAATAGCAACAGTTTAGATTCAAAATTCCTGTGCCTTTACAAAACTTGGCTGCTTTTTCCCAACAATATCATTGGGCAAGTTGATTAGAGATTCACTGTTTCTGCCAATGCTCAGCCAAAGCAGTTAATATGTGGGGTTCTAGAGCAACAGCTCAGGACCCCAGATCCACTCACTCCTCATATTAGCTGTGTGACTTTGGACAAGATGCTTAACTCGGTCCTAAGCCACTGTTTTCTCATTTACAAATAAGGTAATAATAGTGTCTACATCTGAGGTGTTTTGTAAGGATCAAATGAGATCATACATGTAACTTTATATGAGTGAAAAATCCTACAGGTAATCTGACAGAATACGGTAAGAAAGGAGACCATGTGTAGGTCTATATGTGAAGCACAGAGATCTGTGCTTGGCACAAAGAAGTCTTCAATTAAAGAAAGTCAATATCATTATGAAGTAGGGGCATGAATACTTCCTTGCTGTGAAGTATTGTGAGAATAAGGGTACATCTGCATAATTTCCAATTCACTGCAAATGAAGCAAATCACTGTAGGCAAACCCACATTTAGTATTATGTGGGCAGGAGACAAGCTTTGGCCTGGCCAACAGAAGAATGTGCCACTTAGGCCAGCAGTTTTGGCCCCAGTGCAGCATTGCAGGACCAAGCTGCAATACAATACATGAGTCCAACCCCACACCACACTGTTTGGTTATCAGTTGGAAAGTGGCCCTAGTTAAATAATAAACAATGGAAGACTCAGAATTTTTCAAGATTTTTAGAATTGTAGAATAATGACTGAGGACAAAAGAGTCTCCTAAGGGAAACCAACAATTTAAGAGGAAGGAAATTCCTTCCTCTCTCTCATCACTCTCTTCTCTCTTCCTACCTGTCTATCCATGTATCCATGGGAAATGAATCAGAACATTTGGACATATATGCAATTCACTTCTTCAGAGGAAAGTTCATCCGCTGCAAAATTGTATTATTGCATCAATTCCTCAAGGATATAATGGGCCTTTCAATATGCCAGGCACTGTTCTAGGCACTGAAGATACAATAATTGGAAAATACAGTCCATATCCTCAAAGATCTCATATTCTTGGAGATGAGATGATCTTTGTAAAATCCCAGCCTTCTCTTTTCTCCTTCTGGTGTTCCTCCCATCCTAAGTGTGCAGCGTGTTCACCTGCTCTCAGCAAAGAGTCTGATCAACTTCTTTGCACAAAAGTATGCATGGCTACATTGCACTAAAGTCTACATGTTCCACCTCTTTAAATCACAAGGATGTCTGTTTTTTTTTTATAGGAAGATGATATGTCTTAAGCCAGAAAGGTTATCTCAAATGATAGAATTATAAGCATTCTTGAAAAGGCAGGTAGAGTGAATTTTTATATATTGGGTATACACTTGCTGACTCTGAGGTGAGCCAGCTATTTGGCTACCAGATATGTCTTGGTCAGGATTCTCCTTGGTTTGTTGTATAGGCTTAGGGAAGCCCCATATCTTGTAGATACTCATTTTCACAGACTACTGGATGAACTGAAGCTTTGGCTCAGAATTGAGGCCCAGGGACACAGGGTGTGTTTCTATCATTATTCTGTCCAATCGTATACAACCAAGTGCGTCTGGCATTACCCCAACAAATGTGTAGCTTCTTGCACTTTTTGGAATTCCCTGATATGTGTGCATACTCTAAGATTTGATCACATACTGAATTTGCCCATCAAAGCTGTCTAATTGCATCATCTCCAGAGTAGATGGCAGTAAGTCAAATATCAGTCTTAATTTGAACTAGACCATTAACATATTAGACTTTTCTGCCATTCTAGATAACTTCAGAGCAAATGGCTCTCACATTCCAAAGTGGTAAAGAATCACCACTTGAAAGGGTTCAACTCTTCCCCAATTTTTATTTAGAAAACTGATAATGGTTGAAATAAGCCATAGGGGGTCAAAGAGCCAGGTGGCTAAGGGAGCTTATACTTAGATGAGAAAAGCTTTGCTGCCTGCTGGTTTAATAGGCTGCCCTTATTTCTAACAGGGCTTGAGTGGAGCTGAAATCGAGGCTGAGAGACCATATCAGAGCAATCTTAACACTGAAGCACCTGACATTGGGTCTGTGGGGGATATTTCATCATTGTCTGCTTGACCTTTGGCCCCTTAGACTTACAGCCCATCATTTCTGGGAAGTAGCAACTAAAAAAGCCATTTGTTCCCCATCGAATGTCCCTGTCCTGATGTGCTGTCAACACATTAGCTGTTTGCATTGCTAACTGTGCCAAGGGAAAACAATTGATGCTGGCAAACTTGAATTTCTAACCACCTCTTTTATGTTTGTCACTCCTGGTGCTAATGATGACCTATATTCTCTACCATAATGATTATCTTAAAAGTCTTTTTTGGCTTTGAAGAGAGCGTTTGAGTCCTAAGTGCCTTGTATTGTGAAAGAATATAATATGGAGAGGTCTATTATCTTAGAATTCATTTGCCCATTCTTTCCTTTTTTTTCTTTCTTTTTTTTTTTTTTTTTGAGGCAATGCTGTAAATTAAACTGCTTGAGTTGGCTTTGTAGGTTTCTTTTTTCTTTCCCTTTTTTTTTTTTTTTTTGCATACACAGCAAGGATAACTACACCTCAGATTTATGAGCATTGTGAACAGGTTGCCATAGCAACCACTCTGGCTGCTCTACACCAAATAACCTTGTCATGTGAGCGTTTATCACAGGAACATCAAGGACTGGATTGCACTGTACGCTCTTTGGCTAAACAGCAGGATTTTTCTGAATAATAATTGGTCGTGGCCTTTTATTCCACCAGTCAGAGTTAATCATCCTCGGAATCTGAAATTAACCATAATGCATTCAAGGCGCAGAGTACAGCCATTCAAAAATTCTTCTTTGGAGAAAGAAAACTTTCCAATGATCTTTGCTCTTTGTTGTACATAGCCATTGTTGTTATTATTGTTGTCATTACTATTGGGAAGGCTTAAGGAGAGAAGGAAGAGAATTTGGGAATGACAGAACTCATTATCATGATAGAAGTAAAATGGGCGTTTAACTAGCCTATTATTTATGAGAAGTAAAAGATATATTAAATTGTCATCAGAATCAGTAGTTTTTTTTGTTTTTTTCCCCCTCTCAAATCACCTTTACAGGACATTTCATCATTTGAATGGATTTTACTAGGTGAAATTATTTTCCATAGATTCATATTTTACTACACACCCAGAAATTTCAGTGTGCCTCTGATGTATCATATTAGGAGGGGAAAATGAATGGGGTGTAAAGGATCAGTGAGCTGTCTCCGTGCCTACACAGCATGCCATGTGTACGCACACACAGGCGCTTGTGTGCATGTACACGAACCCACGAGGTGGACCCCAGAAAGAAAATAATTACACCACAGGGATATAGCTGGCTCTCTGTCACAGGCAATTATGTTAGAGCTGGGGGGGGGCAGTTAAAAAAATGTCGGAATTGTGATTATTCATCAACAGAGAGGTTTTCTGGTCCATGAAGGGCTGTCACTTAAAATCCTACTAGGGAAGGGGTCAAACTTCAGCAAATTCACCCAATTGTAGTTTTCTTGGGTTCTTTACCACTCCTGTTTTCTGTGACTCTCTTTCCTACCCCTTCTCTTTGCACTTCCCTAGTCCCAGAGCCTTATTTCTTACAGGTCTTCTCCCATCATTACTGTTGATAATCATCACACCTTAAGTGTAGCCTCACACAACAATAGTTGTACTTTAAAAACTGAACATTGAATCTCAAAGGGAAGGATTTAAAAATATGTAAAGAATGGTTGTTTTTTAAAGATGGATTGAAGGAGGGAAGAACATTGTTTAAATGCCCCTTGAATTATGCTTCCTGGGTAGCCCCCTACTCCACCACCTTCTATGACTCTTTTATGAGAAAGACCTGCAGTTGGTCCAATCAAATAAAGTTAAATGATTGGATTTGGACATTAAAAGTAGCTTAGTGGGCAGTTTTTAAACGAAGCTATTCAGGGAAATGGCACTGTCCATCCCAAGTCACATCCTTGCTCTTGGCTTTTTTGCAGTTCTCCCTTGGAAATAAATGTATACATAGTGCAGGCAGTCAGCTGAGCTTTGGAAAAACAAGAACATAACAGCAGTAGTGGGAACACAGTAATTCATTTATTCATCAACCATATCTTAAGTTCTTTCTAAATGCCTAGGACACTGCTAGTTGCTGTGAGGGAAACAGCCATGAATGAGACCTGATTCCTATTCTCCAGGCACTTACCAGCTCAGAGGGGAGATAAATATATACAGAACCTAGAGAGCAACTGCACTATTGAAAGAATAACCAATCTCTTGTAAGTGAGTGGCATAAAAGTCTGGAGTAGACAACCGCCACAGGCATTGTCACGGGGTGGGGCTCCTCTAGTTTATGGTGCTAGAACTGCTGGACTCCAACGAAAGCTGGTGATTGGAAAGAGAGCATTCCAGGAGTAAAAGCAAGAGGCACAGAAGTGTTTGGTGTGGTCTGAGAATGGCCATTTCTTTCACATCCATGAGGAGTGGGTAGAGATACGACTGAAAAGTACCTTCAAGCTAGATTTGAAGCCTGGTCACCAGGTTCACTTAAGTGTCATCCTAAGATGCTTGAACATTTATTTGAATGGCTTTAAAGAGTCATGTCAGGTTCTTAAGCAGAATATTGATCTGATCAAAGCTGCAGGAAAATTTAAATGAGACCGAGGTGAGGAGGAGGAGGAAGGAAGACATTTTAGAAGTCATTCCATCTCTTGGAGAGGTGGATTTTCCTCAAGTCCCTGTTCGACAAGGCTTTTCTCCTTATTTTACCTCTGAGGAAAAAGAGGAGGCGTTTCCTTTCTGATGGTGGTTTTGAGCTGCTATGATAAAGGTGGGCAGACCGAACCCTGTGGTGCTAGCATCAGAACCATGGCTTAGCAGTTAAGTAGGAGAATACTTAGGAAAATGCACCTGCTCACATTTGAGCTGATCAGGCTGAAATGCGGGAATGTTGTGGATAGGAAAGCTGTGATCAATATTGCTGATCAGAGTCCAGTAAGCTATGACCAATCTGCCCGTGAGCATTGTTGCTCTTCGGCCCAAGACTGCTATGATTAGATACGAACAAAAGAATCACACGCTAGATGGTGGAGAACCCTCACAGAACTGTGTCTGATGCCCGGGGCTCATGAAACACACCTTGACCTGGATGATCCCTGGGGTTTCTCATGGCTCCCTCTGACTCTTTTGGGGGTGGGGGGGGGCTTATGACATGTGTAGATGAGAGGATCCAAGTGTGAATAAAAAGGTAAATGATTCTCTCCGTGATGCCCCTTCACTGTGCCTTGCTCTTGGCCATCAAACCATGGAGCAGATTTGTTTCCTGTTGTCATTCTGTCCTTTGTACTCTCAGAAGAGTGGGCGTTCTTCCTGCTATTAGTGCTCAATATTAGGTTCTCCCTGGTTTGAAACAGCAGCTCCGTGTGAGAAATTCTGTGTTATCTAACGCTGCATATCGAAGTGCTCCACGACGTCATGTCTTATAGCAATAACAGTTTCTGAGGGTCATAAATTCAGGAGTAGCTTGGCTAGGCAGTTCCAGCTTGGCGTCTCTCCCGAGTTTTCAGTCACATGTCAGTGAGGGCCACCGTCACCTGAAGATTTGACTAGAGCTGGAAGATCTGCTTCCAAGGTGGTCACTCACATGGCTGGCAAGTTTGTGTTGGCTGCTGTTGAAAGTCCTGATTTCTTCAGCACAGGGCTACTTGCATATCCTCACAGCATAGTAGTTGGCTTCCCCCGGTGTAAGTAATAGAAGATAGCAAGCCGGAAGCCCTTATGACCTGTCTTGTAAGTCACGCACCATCACGGGATATAGTCTATTGGCCGCACAGAACAGCCTGATTGGGTAGAGGAGGGGATTACACAGGCTGTGACTCTAGGAGATAAAGATCATTAGGAGGTTTCTTGGAGGTTGTACCTTTGCACCTCACAAGTAGATGTGTGAGGTGCTGCATTCAAAAGAGAAACTGCCTTGTTTCTGCTCAAAAACTCTGGGGAAATTTTTACCTGTGCTAAGGTTGAGTGGCGCTCATTGGAGAACTGCTTTAATCTGACACAATCTGGAATTATGATTAATAATGGACCAAGTTACTACAAACATACATAAAATAGGAAGCTTTTTCATTTTACCCTAAACTTACACATGCATACACACTTATTTACCAATCCTCTCAGGGAGAACCAATATTTTTTCTTTGAATAAGTGTCTTTTAATTAAAGTTCTGCACCATTTTTCCTACTCTTTTCCAGAACACATAATTTACATTATCTAGTTTTGGTTTCTTTAAAGTAAAGCAAGAAACTAAAATGTGTTTTCCAAGTAATCTGAACGCAGAATTCATCAAGACCTTTATGATCTTTGCTAATTTCTTAGAGCCGTCCTATCCACAATCAATTCAATATCAATTCTTTTTTTTTCAACTTCTCATTTGATTGACTCTTCCCAAAGCAATCACCTTGGTTTTTGTTAAAACAACTCACTGCATTCATATTTCACAGTTTTGTATAACATTTAAACAAATTACAACTACAACCAGCATAAAAAGGTTTAAGAACAAACAATTGATTTGTGGGAAGCATACAGTGTAACAGGAAGGAGCATAGTGCACTGGGCTTCTAGAAAGGAATGTCCAGCCCCAAAAGTTCATCAGAATGTCTTGAAGAGAGGATGGATAGCATCAATTGAGTGGTCATATGTTAAGACAATGTTTATGGTCAATTTTTTTATTTACTTGAATTTCCTTAAAAATATGCTTTGAAATGACTGATTTTTGTGCTCCTTTGTCAAAAATCAAATCTGTGAAAAATAATTGAACTGTTCATGTAGCTGATCAGATAATCATAGACTACCAATGAACTCACAATGTTCATTTCACCAAGCCTGTAGGAGAGGCCTGCTGAAGACCTCAAGGAATAGGAAGATAATTGCTTAACAGTTAATTATGTTTGGTTCTAAACCTTAGGTTGACAATTCAGATTAGCTTCTAATCCAGTGCTAAATGGTAATGCCCAGGCAATGAGTGCATCAGCACCAGTCAGGGTAGGCTTCCTGGAAGAGATGGTCATGACTTTTTCCTTGAATAGGATGAGACATCCAATGGGACAGGAGGTCTTACCACAGAAGTGAGAATGAGTGGTGCCCATAAGAACATTTGTGGAAGTAATGAGGAGAACTTGAAGAGAAACTGCAAGTGTGATCTCAGAGGCCAAAGAGACCCAGGAGTTTTCATTTACTGTTTGTAACAGGGAGCCATGATAGGATTATGAGCAGGGGAGTAGCATGACTAAATGGAGTATTTGAGAACTATCAGACTGGCAAAAGGATACTGGGTAGATCCAACTGGGAAGAAGCTAGAATCAGAGCCAGTTTGCAGGGGCTGTTAGAGTGGCTTAGAAGTAGTGTGTAGACAGGTCCTGACAAATTATTGTGGGTCCAGCGATTTCACTAGAAAAACATAACTGAATTTGGGAGCCATGTAACGGGGGAGATAAGTAGAAGAAATGCAAGTTTGAGTCTAGGGAGATGGGAGAAATAGTTGGTGCTCATTGGTGCCACTGACATAGTTTGAAATTTTGGGGAAGGGAGCCAGTGTAAGGAAATGATGAATGGAGATTTAGGCTGAATGGGAGATGGGAGGGGCAGTCTGAAGGGGGCCAGGTAAAAGGTTAG
Organism: Rhinolophus hipposideros; assembly: GCF_964194185.1. Classification (NCBI taxonomy): domain Eukaryota; kingdom Metazoa; phylum Chordata; class Mammalia; order Chiroptera; family Rhinolophidae; genus Rhinolophus; species Rhinolophus hipposideros. The sequence goes on along the minus strand of NC_138063.1, from coordinate 22,979,061 downwards.
AGACACAGGAGGACTGGACCCAGGGCCAGGAAACAGAACCCATCGCATAAATTCAAGAACCATCCACAGAGCAGCCTGTGAGAGGCCCCGAAAGTGGGCAGGTCAAACCTCCATGGAGAGTCCTGCAGAGAGAGGACAAACCAATGTCAAGATGACATTTAGCCCAACCCCCTGCTGCATCCACTGAGCCAGAGCTCTTTATGACAGAAGAGGTGACTAGAGGTCCTACTCTCTAAGATCTTACAGCCTAAGCTTCCTGTTTTTCATTCTCTGTTCTCCCCATTTGGGAGACTTGTTCTCTGTCTTTCCTTTCTGGTTCTCCATTTAGATAATAGGCAATTAGACTTTGTATAAACATATCCTTAGGTTCGGTCTGATTTTTATTTTACTGCCATGTGTAGACTGAGCCTCGTTCCCCCTAGTCTCTCATTTCTGCCCTTTCCTTGCTCTCCCCTCCTAACTTTTCTACTGATTCTATTATCTTAAAATCTGTCCTTGTTAAGAATGGGAAGCCCTCCATTAGGACCCACACTCCATTGTGTCACACATCATTTAAATACCTTTATCACTTTCCCACTGGGAAAAACAGTAATTGATGATATTTCCATTTATCTTCACTTTCTATGCTCCATTTGGGGGAAAAATGATGGTTTCAAAGAGCTCATTATTTATTTCCCACCAGGCTCAAGCTGGATCCCAGCACCGTCCTTACAGGGACCCAGACTTTCCTCTATCCCATAATGTTTTACGAGCAGTTTTACAATCCAGACACTGTATTATCATGTCCTTCTGAAGATGGTTATGTGAATTGTCAGCAAACAGGAGCTGAAAGACAGGATAATCTGCCACTGCTTGACAATTGGTTCAAGTTCACCCTGGTGAGAGCCCTTTGCCTCAGAGCTTCTGTGGGGTGGAGCCACTGCAGTGGAGCAGGGTGACCACTAATGTTTAAAAGGCTGTCATGTTCAATGACAGTGTACATAATCTGAGACACTGCTTTGGAACATTCTTATTGCAGGATTCCTTCGTGAGCATCTAGGCTTTTCCCATCCATGTTAGGAATGAAGAAACTGGAGCTGAGACATGAGATGTGATCACCACATACAGTGACCACCTCAGGACTGGAACCTGAACTTGCTGACAATCAGGAAAAAAAGAAAAAGAAAAAAAAAATCTCCTTAAAGAATTGTTTTGCTAAATACATCACAAATATGACACCCGGCCTGTCTATTCAACTGTCCTGTGTGGAAATGAAAACCCACAGATATGACATGCAGTAATTCTAATTTGCTGTTTTACGTTGAGAAAACAAAGTGAGTCCTTCCTGGTAATTGGCCTGCCTTCCCCTTATCCCCAGAGTTGGGACTCAAGTGCTCCACTTTCTTTGCCTCATTTCACCCAAGATTTATGGAGTTGAGGTGGAGTTTTTTTCCATTTCTTATTTCTCACTTTTGTTTTTCTACAAGAGAGAGAAATAACTGAAGCTGAGTGGAAAAGCTTCTTTCCCTTGTTTTGGGGACATGTTAACCAATGCCACTCTTGGGGCTGGCTTTCAGAGACATGCTTCCCATAGGCAGAGGGAGGAAGGGCACAGATTTACAGATTTCACAAAACAGCATCAATTTTGATTCAAGTTGAACCCTGGGCAGATGGATTTCCTATAATACAAGGGAGTTGGAAAGTACAATGTTTAAAAGGCCTGAGGTGACATGCAGTTAAAAAGATACTGGACTTGGACCCAGGTTCTGGTTCTGACTTTGTAACCAAATAGCTGCGTGACCTTTCTGAGCCTCCATATTCTCATGTATAAGATGAGGGAATTTGTTTTGTAAATGCGGAGACCCTTTCCAGCTCTAACATTCTGGGATTCTATGGAGACTTTGCATCCGGGAGATGGTGAACGATGATTGCAAGGAACACGGCCGGAAGGGGAATGCAAAGGAAAGGCTAATGGGAAACACATGGTGTAGATGACTAGAGGCAGGAAGCAAGGGAGTAGGATCGGCAGGCCCAGGGGCTCCCCATAAAGGCTTCACTTCTCCAACAGCAAACTGTTTCCAAACTCACAGCTGTGCGCAGCCATGAGGACTCGAACACCCATAACTTACTTTTTCATTGCTCATCAGAGAAGAGCAATTCATAATCATCTCTGTTGACTTTGAAAACACCCTTGTGAAGCAAACAGATTCTATTATCCTGCGTTTACATATGAGATAACAGAGGCTCCGGGAAGGTAGAAGACGTTGTTTACGGGCTGAGTTGGACAATACCCAGAATTTCCTAGGTCCCACTCACAGGCCTTTTCCAACTCAGCTTTCTACAGCAACCACTTGTATTTCTACAGAGATTCTTACTTTTTAAAAGTGTGTTCAAAGGCTGTTGCCTCATTTTTATCCCACCATGACCCTGTCCGTTGGGAGTACTAGGGGCTATTTCTCCTGTTTTAGAGATGATGAAACTGAGACTCAGAAAAATTGAGTTTCCTTTTCAACAAACCCTCATGGAGCACTTACAACCCACCAAGCACGACCCGGACAGGGCTGCCTAATGGCAAGGACAACTTTGATCTCCCAGCGTCTTGAACACATATCCAGGGCCCTTTAGAAGCTATGATTCTTTATGTGAAAACGAAAGCTCTCAAAAGAAGCCCCCAAATGCAGCATGGACACAACGGCCCTGCAATGATATTATCTGGGCCTCCATCACCCACTCTTATTTTAAGACCCACACTTAAGATGGACGGCCAACCCCAGATTTAATGACTTGGGACATACAGCGGACCCTTCAACAACGTGAGCATTAGGGGTGCCAACAACCCACACAGTTGAAAACTCACATAAAACTTTTGACTCCCCCAAACTTTACTACTAATAGCCTATTGTTGGGCAGAAGCCTTACCAATCACATTAACTGTCAAATAACACATATTTTGTATGTTACATCTATTACGTACTTTAGCGTATTCTCATACTAAAGGAAACCAGAGAAAACAAAATGTTATTCAGAAAACCCTAAGGAAGAGAAAATACATTGACAGTATTTATTGGAAAAAAAAATCTACTTTTAAGTGAAGCCATACAATTCAAACCCATGTGGTTGAGGGGTCAACTGTTACATGATAATTCCTAGAGATGTGGTAGGGCAATAATAAAAGTTGATGAGGACACGAGACCCAGACTTCAACTCTGGTTTGAAATAGGCAAAGCATGTACCAGTGCTTTCCAGTATTCCAGTACTCTCTCTTCTGTACTTTCTCAGCACCACAATTCCATAGCCTCCTCCATCCTACACTTGTATCTTTGGTTCAGTTCCTGCTAATTCCCACTGATGGATCCCCAGCCATCAATGGAATAAGCTGTGAAAGAATAGAGGCTAGATGGTCAGCCCTTAAAGGTGACTTAGAAAGAAATGTATGTCCTGGGAGAGGGCACTGAGATTCTCTCCGCCACTAAAAGCATACAAAATAGACTCACTGGGAGTACTGCAACTGCCTTCTGATTACATGGCCTCTCCTAGAATTTGGTCCTTCAGTCAGGCACTCAAATATACTAGTAAGTTATCCAGAACTTTCTACTTGACAAACATTGCATTAGCCTTCTACAGATCCTCAAAGCAATCTGTTTCCACATTTGCCTTTAAGTTTTTTGAATAGGTAGGTAACACAGCCCTGGTGTATTTTTTTTCAGTTAGGAAGGCAGGATTTTATTTGTCTGCAACACTGTGCGCTATCCCTCCACAACATAAATGGTGCTTGTCACCTATGATCACCCAGGATGCATTTTGAGCCTCTGAAAGTGGAGTCAAGTTTATACTGAGCCACCCACTTGTGTAGTCCTTTGTGATTACGAGAGAGTAAGTCCCTGGGAACAAAAGGGCAATCTGCGTCCAGGAAAGAGAAACAGGCCAACTCTCCTGCTTCCTCCTGCCTCCAGTTCTATTCTTCCCTTTGGTACCACCTCTCTCCCCGATGACCCCTCCTAACCAGCAGCAATCCAGCAGTCAAGACCCTACTCAAGTCCCCCCTTTTCTGATTCTTTGCAAACCATCCCATCCCTCTTGGACCTCTCTCTTTCCTGCGCTACCACAACCCATCTTTCTATTCTTCAATGAGTGCCACTTGTCATTATTATCCTCGAATTGCTCACTGACTTGTCAAGGGTGTAATCATGACTTTTCAGCTGGAGTGTAGGCTCCCTGAAGGCAGAGGACATAACTTCCTTCAACTCTGTTGCTCACTGTGGTTTACATTAGCTCATCACAGGGAATATGTTAGTTGGTTTAAAAAATGACTTCCAAGTGGAACACACCCCGATTTAGCCCTGACAACACAAAGCAGTGCTGAGTGAGGGAACATATATATACTCTGTGGAATAACAGCCCTTGAACAAGATTGGGCATTTTCTAAAAGAAGCATAGTGCTGTCCCAGGGTCCTGGCTCTGCCCCAGGGAACTAGCATTGGTCACACATGTTTGTGTGAGGAAGCCCCATCTTTGCTGATTCTAGACCACCCATCACAACAGCAGGAAATCTATCCGTCTGCTATCCTCCCTCAGGGAATGGCTGCATTGCAACCATCTCGTTTCACCTCTTAAGATGCCAAATGTATTCATTCATTCTTCAACACAGAGTTGGGGAAATATTAGTATTGGCTGAGTTGAGACGGTGGGTCATTTTACCCAGCTAATAGTGACCGAGTTATTTCAAAATACCTACTGAGGGACATAAGTAGCATGGAAATGGACACCCCACCCCCTTCCACTGGAAGATTGTGGGAGTGATTCTTTTCATTTGTCATGGGGGAAACCAAACCCCTCATCTGGCATTCACTTCATTTTTCTTCATGGTAAAAGCTGTTGACTTCTCCTATTAGTAGGATTAGAGAAAGAAACACTGGCCTGGAAATCAGGAGGCCTGGCTTTTCACCTGGATCCATGCCCAAGACCTCCTTCCTCTGGTTCTTTCCATGAGACCACACCACTTGCACACCTGCCTGTCACTTAGTACCAAGTGATGGGTTCATTTGGGTGACATGTTTCTTTTGAAGACCACCCAGAAGTTCCCGCTGGTACTCATGGTTTCTATTTAACATTATTGGCAGTGGTGAGACCAACCTCTGAAGTACACAGTGTGTGTGCAGAAAGGTGACAAGGTTCTACCAGTAGGGTTTGAAAACCAAGTTTTCTCCCAACGCATCCACTAATCCACATGTGACCAGGAAAGCCCCTTCAGTCTCTGTATTTGTTCCTCTGTCTGTAAGTTGGAAATAATGATGCAGATAACCCCCACCGAAGGGTTTCCTCCAGGGCTCTTGTGAGAATTAAATAGGATTCGAAATATGGCCATATTTTAGAAGCAAAATGATGTGGAGAAATTGATGTTCCTTCGACCATCATCATGTGTGGTGCCAAGAGAACAGTGCAGGCAGGAGATCTGACATCGGGTTCTAGCTTGGCCACTGAATATGTGATCTTAGGCAAGTCGTAGGATCTCTCCAGGTCCCACTTGTCTCCTTTGCCAAATGGGAATTAAAATAGCTGCCTTACCTTTCACACAAGAGTGCAGTGAAGATCTGAAATAATGTGTATGAAAGAGCATTGACAAGTATACAACACTCTATTCAAGTAAGAAAAAGTTCACTATTTTCAGCAACTCTATCTGGATTGAAGTCCATTGATTCCATGTAAGAAACCCACTCTCCGAAGATGGAGTCCCAGAGGGAGAGATTATATGTAAATTACCCAGCTACTACACCTGCATTTCTTCTGAAAGATATGTCATTCAACACAAAGAGCACCAGCCTGGGAATTAAAGATAGAAGCTAGACATTTACAAGGAAAACTCACAACACAGCCAGTCCCTTGGGATAGCATATATTTTAGCAGTATTATATCCAGCTCAAATAAAACAACACCTTTCAAGGGCGGAGTGTCACTTCTTCGGATTGTTGGATAGAAATGATCCATGTTTAAGAAGCTATAAAATGGTGACCACAGACCATAACTTTAAAATAAAAAACCTGCTTTGCAGAATTGTAACTGCAGAAATTGTACACAATATTGGAGGTGTAGAGGAGAGATGGTAGTAACTTGAATATAAAGCAGAGAACAGCGCTGACAGTGGGTGCCACCAAATCACAGGAGAGGGAGACACCTGAGGCCTGGAGATGGAGCTGTCGCTACAAGCTGCAGGTCATGGGAGCCCCCAGAGCACATCCCCCAAGCTGGTCCTGAAACATGGGTTATAATTGGAAAAGCAGAGATGGGGGGCAATGCCAAGGTGACATGGTGGGTCAGGCGAGGGAGGTGAGCAGAAGGGAATCGCAGGTTTAGTGACATAATGGACCAATCCCTGAGATGACACTCACAAAAGACCCTGCCCCACTTACCACCCCAAGTCAGAAGAAGACAATCTAAATAAAACTTCCATTTGGGTCCTGTTTAATAAATACAAAACATGTTGAAATGCAGTTTCTCTGAAGTCATTCAGGATGATGACTGGTGGTTCCTGATGAATAGTGGTTCATCATTGATGATGAATTGGTGATGAAGTGTTCAGCTCCCAACTTGTCCCCTACTGTTGCTTCTAGATTTATGGGAAGAAATGGGTAGCTCTTGCTCTTATGGGAGGAACCCATGTCCTTTGCTTACAAACACTCACACCACTCCCTCACAAGTACCTGGTGGAGAAGAGGACTGAGTAGCAGGGGCATCACTGAGCAAGAATGAGAGAGAGTCCAGCAGTCGAAGGCAAAGTGTGCCCTCTTATATGTTTGGAGAAACAGTGGCCCTGACCACAGATGAAGTTCTGTAATGAAGGACGAGGAAAAACAGAGACAAAGACATTACAGTTCTGAATTTCTTATCAGGAAGAGATGTTCACAATGGATCCTTAAATTAAAAATTCCCTTATAAAACAATACATCCCGGGTGTTTTTATTTTCTTGAACAAGAAAAACACTTATTAGATGAATAAACACAGTTACATTTTCAAAGGCCGGGTGTTTGCGGGGGGCTCGTGCTCCTAACAAGACCCTGCCTGTGACAACAGCCTGGCTGTGCCTAAGCGTGGAAAGCCACTCTTTGTGAGGCATCATTGAAGAGGTGTGGACCTGTCTGCAATACTCGGGGAGAAGCATCTCACCTGCCCACTCTCAGAGGGTTCCATTGGGAAATCTAGCTAGCTCATCACTCTGTCCCCTCTTGTCAAATCTCTGTGATGTGGGCTGCCGGAAGCTCCCAGGAGCCCCACTCATAATCAGAGAGGCCTCTACAGCCAAGCCAAGTTTAGAATAGGATTAACCCATCCATTTCAGCCTCCCACATATAGTCTAGTCTTGGACAAGAGTCCAGAGAGGAAGGAAGACAGAGTGCTTGAGTTTGATCCTCCAAGTCAAGCTATCTCTTCGGGCACTTGAAGGTCTCTTTCTGTGACCCCCTGGACTTGCTAAGCTCTGATCACAAGGAGAGGACCCACCATTGTGCCAGGTCTAGTGAAGGTTTGTGATTGAGGAACCTCACCCTCTTCCCTCCAGAAGTTCCTTTAGTCACTCCCCAAAGAATTAGAGGTGCTCACTGAAAGAGGACCAGGTTGCTTGGCCCACTGATTTTTTTAAGTCTTTGTGGACACTCGGTAATCTGCCTTACTTAACTGACTCTGCTATCTCCTGTTTCTTCGCTCACCCAGCCTCTGTTCTCAGAACACTTGTATGTTAAGTGATTTGGGTGTAGGATGGACCTTGCTTTGCAACTTTGTCTCTCTTCAAATGTTTAATCAGTTCTGCAATGGAGAGTTGCAACTTTGGAAAACGTCTTAGAAGCCATTTGCTCAAGCACCATTTTTGCAGATGGAGAAAAGAGTCCATTGGGGAAGAGTTCAATACCTTCCCCCAAACCACAATCGCTGGTTAGTAGCAGAGCTGGAACAAAAGACGGTTTTCCAAATTTTTCATCCCATGTTCTTTCTACCACTTCATTCTAGCAGTTATATTTGTTGAGCATTTGCTACAAGGGGTTAGAGAAAAGTATACGACATGGCCCCTACCCTCAAGGCTATAAATCTAATTGAATAGACAAAACATATACAAGGGAAACAAGAGGGTTATTATGATAACCCAAGTAACACTGACCAAAGGATTTCAGAGAAGGGAGAGGGCCATATGGATTGGAGTCATTGGAATGGATACCCTGTGGAAGGCAACTAGAACATCAGTAAGAAAATGAAGAGAGAAGCTTGAGAAGGCTAGTTGGAAAGCCAACTTAACCGAGACATAGAGGACTTGCCGAGGTGGGTGGGTTTCACATGGTGGTAAGAAGGGCGTCCGCTCACTGTCTACCAAGACAGGGAGATTGACAGATAGGAGAGCTGACAGGTGGAAGGGGCACCCGGAGAGATCTGTGAGGTCGTGCTCACTCTCAGCTCCATGTTGAATGACACTTCTCTGCCTGGATGCGATGACTTTTTTGAAGGGGGAGGAAACAGGCAGGGAGAGTATTTAGGGCCAGACATATGATATGAAGAATTTGGAGAAGGATGAACAAGGAAGCAGAAGATCTTACATAATCTACTTTAGATTTCTTACTTTGTATTTGGAAATAATCATATAATATTTCATTTGGGTTAATAATTAGACAAGGCTTAATGTTGTCTAGGCAGAGGTCTCATTTGTGCTAAAGCCAGGCAGTGATGAATAGATTCTCTTCTCAAGAGATATCTGGAGACAGTCTATTTTGAAAGAATTAAGATGTTGTGTGTGTGTGTGTGTGTGTGTGTGTGTGTGTGTGTGTGTAACATACCTAGCAACTGAATGAGTGTGTGCTGCATGTGTACTCGTATGTTTGTGTGAAATGTCTGATTAGTGGATGAATCCTGGTCCATTACTAACTCGTTTAGTCACCTTGGCTAATTTGGTAAACCTCTCTGTGCCTTAGTTTCTTCACAATGAGATGAAGTTAATGACACTTACCTTGCAGGATTGTCTAAAGAAGTAAATAAAATTAAAAACACCTCACGTAGTGCCTAGCACATATTATGCACCCAAATAATGTTAGTTCTCTTCCCTCTTTGCTAGCTATAGTCACCTAGCAAAGAGCAACACTCTGGGGGGAATTGGGCATGGGGGCAGAGAAGGTGGGAAGGGAGGGCGCTATGCTGGCTCAGTTGGAAACTGGAAATCATGGGAAAGCAAGGGGGCCATAATGTGTGTACTGTGTCCTCCAGGGAAAGAAAACAGTACCACAGGTCAGTGAATATGGTCTAGAGCGGATGGCCTATTATCATCACTTGCTCCTTGGTGCCCAGGTCTGGGCTTTGAAGAAGCCCAAGGTAATCAGTGTACAGTGAGGAGTCATTGCATAAGATGAAGGAAATGGGAAGCGTGATGCTAGGGAGAGGAAGAAACAAGCTGCCCTGGATAGAGCTCTGAGCCCTTAGAGGGTTCTTATCCTTCCAGCAGAGTCTCTTTTGTGAGGTTGCTTGACAATAGAAGGCAGCACAATGCTCGTAAATGAGTCCACACAACCTCTGGTTTATGCAGTCAGAGAGGGAGGTGAAAACTGAGCACAAAGCTTTGCTGTTGAATATCACTCTGCCAGCAAGACAATGCTTCGTTTGAATATTTGTTCTTAGTCACTATTTGTTTTTATTCTGAACAGCCATTAACCTCCTACTATGTCTCCGTCTTTTATAATAAAAATAGCAGTGTTAGAAAAGATAACAACACTCCCAGCACGGCCCCCTCCCCACGCAGTGTTCTGCATGGTAATGAAAGAATGAAAACGCCAGGCACCCCTGTGTCCAAACTAAAGCCACAGGGGCAGGCAGGACCCAGACGACGACGGAAAGAGGCTTCTGATGTAGCTTTTAGGAAACTGCCACTATGAAACCTTCCTCCAAAGGAAGTAGCAAGAAGAATTAAGAGGGGATGAATTAACAAGTGACCTGGAATACTCAGTCCCCAATCACACCCTCACTCGAAATACACAGATTTTTGCAACCCAGAGAGTCAGCTGGGGACATGCATCCTAACCCAGCGGGGCTGACTTCTGTGCTGGAAAGAGCCAGCATGATCGAGGGGAGGCAGAGCCCAAGAGAAGTCACCCACTCCAGTTCCTCTGCTGTCCCCTAACACCCCATCCCTGACCTTAGCTCCTGAATTTGGCCTCGAGAGTCGGCTGTGATTCCCGCGCTGTTCCTTGCAAAGGACTACATCTACCCAGCATTTTAGTCTCCCCAGCACAGGGTCCTGTGGAGGCTCGGCGCAGCCTGGTGGATATCTGATCCCAAGACGGAATTTAATGACATAGCCTCAGTGACCAAGTGTCTATTGGGTTGACCTAGAACCATGAAGTCCAACCTTAGGGGCAAGAGGTTGTCTAAGATGTTGATTCCCTTCTATTAGCAAATAAATCCATTTGCACACTTCCTAATGACTCTCATTTGTCACCACAGCAGATTTTTCTAAAGGATCACCTCCTTCCTCTTCTCCTCTAACCTCGCCTCATCCGCCCTTCACTCTCTGGGAATGTGCTCCATCAACTTTTCTCGTTACCTCTTCAAAATAAATCTTTATCTCCCCCGGTATTATATCCTTCTCGATATGTTTGAGATGGACATGGGCTTGAGTCCTGGCCTCAACACTTATTAGCTAAGGAACCACAGGCAGGATCCTAACCTAAGCAAGTCTCAGTTTCCCCAGATGTACAATGCCCCCTTCAAGTGTTGGTATGAGGGTTAAATGAAATAATGCCTGCAAAGAGCATAAAGTGGTGTCCATAACCGAGAGTATGCAATATATATTATCTTATAATTAATATAATTGTATTATCATTATTGTTAGCCCAACAGAACTATTTGCTTTCCCTTCAGTGTAATCTCAGCTTGCCTATGTCTATTCCTTTGTCTTCACTATTCTCTTATTTCCATAGGCCTTCTTCTATGATGAATATAAAAGCCTCAATCATTTTTAAAAGTCATATCAAGTGCACATATCTTGCTCTGATTCTCTAAACAGGCATGTTCATTTTGGCATGTGAAACTCTAGATGCTTCATCCTATTCTGGCGGCATTTACCTTATTTTATCACACTTCTCCACCTTGTACCTGATGCTGGGTTAAAAGGATCCGAAAGGCTGGGAATATGCCATGTCCAGCCCCTGAGATGAGATCAATAAGGGTTTGTTGAGTTGCATTACCTTAAAGTTTCCTGACACCTGTATTTGGGTTTGGGAAGAAGAAATTTAATTTGTGTCTGATGCAAACCCAGAAGTGCGTGTTGTTTAAGGTCACATGATATTCCAACCCTGAAGAATGTTGAGACCAAGGATGTGGAATGGGGGTGGAGGTCCCGAAAGGCCAATGAGGGTGACCACAGCTCAAAAAGAAAAGAAAGTGTAACTTTTCCTCCTCTGAGAGAGGGGAGGTTGGAAGGGACACGGGTCAGTCTAGCTAACTTCTCACTGCCTTGGGTTCACTCCATTGCTCATGATACTTCTTCCTCAATCCCAGATGGTCCTCTCCGCCCAACAATCCTCATGTCCATCTCTGAGGGACATTCCTGGGTATTGGGGACCACCCATTAACCCTCTTATTTCTTCCTTCTCCGAATCACAGGTGATCCGATAGTCTGAACTTTCCCCGCTTAACTTTGTAGGTTGTCTCATATTGTTCTTTCTCTAACGCATGAGCTCTCAGGGACAGACACCATGTCTCCGCTTCCTTTACTTGATTCATGGTGGATCCTTAGAAGCATTTGTTCTCAGGCTGATGGACTGACAGTCCCTCTTACAAATCTCTCCTTAATGATATGGAGAGATTTTTTCAGTCTGATGAGACTCTGAGATGTCAACTGTTAACAGGTAAAGGAAAAAAAGTATAAGATCTATTTTATATTTTATGGACTAAAAGGTCTGAAAGTTTAATTCAATTTAATCAGGAAACTGTTGTTGTTGTTGTTGTTATTTGTACAAGTTTAAACAGGTTTAGTCCATTAAATTGTTTAATGTAGTAGCAATGATGGAAATCTGGGATTTGGGGAACCAAACCAAGAGCAAGGAAAAACCCACGAGCCAGGGCAGTCCTTAGAATCACTACATTGTGAGTGGGTTTACTAACTGGCAGCCTGGAGGCAATCTATTTTATTAAGAGATTGAAAAATAGTTTAAAAAACCAGCATGTGAAGATTTCAATCAGAAATAGATGGGCACTTTTTAAACTGCAATTGGTTTCTAAAGAATGGGCAAGATAGAGGTGAATAGCTATCAAAACGTGGGTTGGGAAAAAAAAGAAGCAAATTGCCACCTACTTGAAGTGAATAGCTCTTGTAATGTAATGGCTTTTAAACTTTAAAATTGTTTTGTATTATGACATACATAACAGTGGAAATCTGGGTTGAGAGTGTTTATTGGTTTTTTTCCAAAGGAAGATTGCCTGTTTGGTATTTGAATAATAATCTCCATATAAAAATATGGTAATGTAATTATGCTAACTAGTATTTTCTGTAATTCAAGACTCTGTTTATAATAATATATCATATTTTGCAGTCAGGTAGGAATCCATTTGTCCCCTCCACCTGCGCCCAGAGATAGGAAGAGGAACTTTAATATACAGTTTTCTGCAATCTGGTCCTCTCTGGAGTTAGCGTTTTCTGAAAGTGAAACAATAAATCTTACCAGAAATACCTTCATTTACCACATGCCGCCAAGTGGAGATGAGGCTGATTCTTTGAAATTTTGCAGATAAACTTGCTTTGACCAAACTCACGGATGGAAACATTCTAGTGTGAGAATATTAGCCAAACTCAAAGGCAAAGGAAGTGAGAGAGTTTCTAAATTACTTTGGAGAAAAAAGATTGGTCAATTACATCTGTTATTACACAATGTGTTACTGACAAATTTATACATAAAAAATGAGTACTTCACCAGCTTGTACTATCACACCACCCACACAAGAAAATGCAAATTGCAAAGTTGTGAATGGGTCTGCACTTGACTGAGTCCTCTTTTAATTTGGCTTTGTACGAAGACAATTCGGATAAGGTTAGTCCACTGTTCTTACTTTTATGTTGAGGACATTAGCAATGGTGGAGCCCCTGGGACTTTCCAGTGCAAGAAAGTTAATCCTTCATCAACAAGACAAATAGCAACAAGTGTTGGAGAGGCTGTGGAGAAAAAGGAACCCTCGTACACTGTTGGTGGGAATGCAGACTGGTGCAGCCGCTATGGAAGGCAGTGTGGAGGTTCCTCAAGAAATTACGAATAGAATTACCATATGACCCAGCAATCGCTCTCCTGGGTATCTACACAAAAAATTTGAAAGCATTTCTCTATAGAGACACGTGTACTCCAATGTTCATTGCAGCTTTGTTTACGGTGGCCAAGACATGGAAACAACCAAAATGTCCTTTGATAGACGAATGGATAAAGAAGTTGTGGTATATATACACAATGGAATACTATTCGGCGTTAAGGAAAGATGATATAGGAACATTTGTGACAACATGGATGGATCTTGAGAGTATAATGCTAAGCGAAATAAGTCAGACAGAAAAAGCAGAGAACCCTATAATTTCACTGATATGTGGTATATAACCCAAAAACAAGACAAACAAATGAGAAACAAAAACTCATAGACACAGACAATAGTGTAGTGGTTACCAGAGGGTAAGGGGGGTGGGGCGAGGGGGATCAAATATATGGTGATGGAAGGAGAACTGACTCTGGGTGGTGAATACACAATGGGATTTATAGATGATGTAATACAGAATTGTACACCTGAAATTATGTAATTTTATTAACAATTGTCACCCCAATAAATAAATTTAAATTAAAAAAAAAGAAAGTTAATCCTGAAAATACTGATTAATGGAATAACAGCAACCCATTAGGTAGTGATTAGTGGCTTGTCCCAGGGTTCTGTGTCAACCTACTCAGGTAGATAGCCTCAATAACTAGGATGAGGGTACAGAAAGCTACAGTTGAAGTAAAAGTGGTGAATATATTGGGAAGTATGTTGCAATGTAAACTGGTCTCTATGGCTAGTACAATGGGTCAAATTTAACCTGTTAAAATTTATAAGGCTCAGTATAAGTTCCTATGTATATATGTGTCAAAACCTCACAACCAAAGAAGCACATCATAGGGAGGATGAGACTAAACATCAGCTTATAACATGCTAAAGAAGCTTAAAAAGCATTGGGGTTCTATTCATAGAGATATCATGTGGAGAAAGAAGGAGGTGATTGCCCCTCACTGAACATAGCACACTTGGAATTTTATGTTAAATTTGGGGGCTCTACCTCTTAATAAAGTTGATAAATTGGAATAAAATGCCCATAATGGTAAATGAGTACTGGTTGAAAGAGATAAAGCTGTATATGTTTAAAAAAAAAAAAAAAACTCTATTTTCAAATATGCTTGGGGCAATCAGGTCAATGAGAAACTGGACTTCTTCTGGTTCACTCCAGAAAGCAGATGCAGTTCCTGGAACAGCTGGATCTATAGACTACCATCTCCTTCCTCTAATGAACCCCAAGCCATTTGTTTTTGTTTTTGTTTTGTCAGCTTTACTGGAGTATAATTAACAAATAAAAATTGACCCACAAGCCCCCTGTATCTCTTTGCAGTGCTCCTGAGAATATTTCTATCGAGGAAATAGTGAGGGCAGCAATGATGATACTCCCTTTGCAGAGGGGAGAGCTGGGAAGAAGGGGGATTTAGGGGAAGATCAAGGAAATATTACATCAATCTTTATAGGAACAGAGAGAGACAAGCCCTTCCAAACAGTCTTCATTGCCCTCCCTCCATCACTCTTTCCTCCTCTTCTCTCCCCCCCAGAACTTCACCTTACAGTTTTTGCCTTTGCGTACAGAAGTCTTGAAAATAACACACTGACCAGAAGTGTGTTGATTCAAACCTCTTGTAGCACCTGCTTACCTTTCTATTTTTGTTCAATCACAGTGACAGGTGATTTGAGGTGATGATAAATCCATGCATTTAAAGCCTTGATTGCCTGAATAAATAGGTTGGATAGCTTCTGTAATTGGATAATTAAAGCAAAATGGAGATGCCAGTGGGGCCAGGTACTGAGAAAATCAAGGTGGCTGCAGATTTCATTTTGGAAAAGTCAAAACCCAAACTGTAGTAGTAGAGCAGGTAAAACCAAAAGGTATTCACAGCAAAAATTGGAGCAGAGGTGGGGTGGGGGGGACTTCATTTAATTAAACTGAGACATACATAGAATGGAAAGATACACTCAAACATCTTTGCATATTTTCTCCCAAAGCATGTTAATCCCCTGCTCGGGATTCCAGGACGGGTCAGGGAGGAGACAACAGAGCGTGGAATCCTCTTCTAAATAAGTGCTTACCACTAGGGGACCCTCCCTTACCCTTCACGTTCAGGGGCACATGTACACATGCACACTCATAATCCTTCTGCTCTGCCCTTTCTTTTCATCTTCTTTCCACTTCTTTCCCAATCTTATTGCCCTTTAAGCATGGTCCTTGAGAACTGTAGTCAGACTCCAAAGTCTGTAAGAAGTCAGCAGAGAGAGCACCCACTAAGGTACAGCTGATACCATCACACCCCAAGGGAACAGAAAAGAGAGCAGAGACTTAGGGCTGGCTCCTCCCTGTTTCCAGATGGTGGAAACGTCCCTCAGGGAGACTGAGCCTTTCATCCAGGACTCCATTGCCAGACAAGAAAGTTATTTTCTCTCCCTGCTGATAGTCAGAGGCGCTCTTCTCAAGGAGCCAGGCATACCCACCATCACTGGACCACTGTGAGGGACCCCACTCCCTTCAAGACTCCCATCTGGGAGCTGGCACATGTGCTCTGGACCCTAGCTGTCCCCTTCTCATGTGACCCCTGTCTGTCTTTTCCCCATGCATACCAACCTTCCCTGGAGATCCGTAAATGCTTACCATGCAAAAAGAGCTTGATCAGCACACCTCCAACCTTCCCAGCATCAGCAGGGGCATTGCACCTGTGTGTCAAGCACTCACCGTGTCACACACTGTGCTAAGCACATCATCAATAATAGATTAGGCCCCCAAACCACCCGGTTGTTTCCCATGTTAAGGAGCTTCTTAGCAGGTAATAATTCAGTAGAAGGAGAATTCACACCCAGACCTGAGAACAAAACCCATGCTTTTAACCTATGTGAGACTGCCTTCCAAAGGTGTCTTGGGTTATAATTGCCCTTATACTTCTGACTTCCTAACGCCCTACTATCTTCAGTCATGCATCCAACAGAACACTTATTGGACACTTACTATATACAAGAGACTGTGCTGGGCGCTGCTACAAAAGTGAGTAGCAGCCTGATAGAAGCCTCAAGGACATGGAAAGACAAAGAGAAAGACTTCCAATAAGTATACAGCGCAGTAAGTTCTTTGCCTATGGTTGGTGCATAATGCGAATTTGATTAAATGAAATCACTTGAATTAAACCTCCAAAATCACTTCTCTGAGAGTAGGAAGCAAATCAGCATTCTCTGCATGACTGGCTGAGACAGGTCAAGGAGAGTGGCAGGGCAGGGGAGGGGAAGACTTCTATTGCTATTGAAATCACAAGGCACAAAGAAATATGCATGACCCCACCGCTAAGACAATTCCCCTCCTATTATCTGTATCTACACATATGAACTAGTTTGACAGAGTCCAGGTGCACGTTGATAGGCTCCGTGTATGTGTTCATGAGTGTGTGTGTGCAAGAGAAGGAGATTTTTGTATAAGACTGATTGTTTAAGGTGATTTAGAATAGCCAAAGCAACTGTTTAAATGAAACCATCCGGCCGGAGGCTACACAATACCCTTTCCATTCAAGCAAGCTTGAATGGCATCCCTCAGATTAAAAACCAAGAATAAAGATATCTTAATGATCTAGCAAGAGAGTTAAAGGGTCATGTCTGGCCTATGATAGGAAAATGAGCAGGAAGACCAGCTTCTGATGCCTAGAAGGTAATCTAGTGCCAACAAACTTACCTGGCTAAGAATTCAGCACGGAGTTATGAGGGGAACACATACATTTTATTATTGCCCATTACTGACCAGGCACTGGGCACTTTCTGTACAACGCCTCCTTTAATTTTCCCAGTGACCCTATGTAACCCCAATGTTGGGACCTCTAGCATCTCAATGTTGGGGGAAGACATTGCAGACCTCGCATTGAAACCCAGGCAAAGGTGCTTGGTTTCCTTGTCAGGTTCCAGCATCTCATGAACTTGAGTCAAAATAAGGGATTTGCTGTTCAACACAGTGTTCATTAAAGACACACTGAAGTAAGGAAAAGAGTGATTCTCGTGCTGTCGGCGTTTTCTGGGATATTTTCCTTGGGTTCGCTCTTTGACAAAACGTCAAATTGCAGCTATTCCTGGAGCATCTACAGTGTACTTGGTTCTGTGGTCAGTCCTGGGATGCAGGGATGATCAGGGCCTACCTGGTTCCTGTTCTTGTGATGTTTAGATTGCAACGAGGAAGAGGTGTTAACGCCATCATGACATATAATCAGCTAAATCCTTATCAACTGGTCTCTGCTCTGCCGTGCTGAGGAAAGATGCAGGAAAGAGTTGTGCCTTCACTTGACGCAGAGTTCCAAAGGAGATAGCACTTTATCCACACTAGCAAGTGTTGGGGAACGGGAGAGCGGCACAGGAGTCGCAATGTGGGGGAACCCAAAAGAGAAGAGACAGTCTCGGGACAGAAGTGACACCAGCTCACCCTTTACACCTTAGGTCTCCCCTCTCAGGCTCTGCCCTACAAGGACTAATCCTTGGAGACTGTGCTTTGTTCTCATAAGCAAGACTTTACCAGGGAGTAATTCAGCTTTGGAAAGCTGGTTTCAGTGCCCAGCAACTGCTTTAACTTAATGTTTTCCTTCTCAATGAATTGCTTTGGCATTATGTAAGCCCCGTCATAATATTGTGGTTCACAGGAAGCTAAAGAGTGACCTTTGTAAGTTGATCAAATCATAAAACTAATGAAAATGGATGGCTGGGGCTTCCAAAGGGGCATGAATTTAAGCCTCCTCTAGGCAGTTCAGCCCAAGCTTCTTTCCATGCAAACACAGCTTTAAGGAACCTTTTTTCCAAAGGCTTTCTTTCCTTTCATTAATTCATGCCAGGCTGAACTAAATCCAGAAGTGTTTCTCTGTAGCTTTTGCTGATACGTACACTGAATTCCATATGGTTTTCCGCTAACACCCTATCCACCCCCAACCCCCACACCCAGCAAGGTCCGTCAATGCGCATTCACTCTAAGCCCATAACAGCAGAATTGAGGTGATTCCAGCAGCAACTCCAGACCTGGGTTTCCTGTCACTCCTCACCAGCTGAACTGTTCCAGCTTATTGGAAATGAAAAAAGTTCTCTGGGCACCAGACCACATGGTCACTTCAGCAATTAAGTAGGAGGTGAAACTAGTCAGCCTGATAAATGGGAGGTGAACCTACAAGAGGACGGAGTCTGAGATCACAGCCAAGACAGTGCTTTTCCTATGTGATGGGCAGAATTCTGAGTGAGACCCACCTAAGTGGAGTCCAGGCTGTATCACTGACTCGTTGTGTGACATTTGGCAAAGTAGCCTATGGAAGCCTTCCTCCACTTTGTCATGTGTAAATGAGGAGTGTAATGGAAACTACATCCAAGATAAAGCCCTTGGATCAGCCCAGGACATAGAGACATTGGGCAATCAAGGACAATAGTTGTCGTTGTTGTTGTTACTTGGAGTCCTAGATGAGAATCTGCTACTAGTCGAGAACAATGGCCACCTTGAGTCCTTAGGTCCCCAGCCAGTTTTGCCCTGAGACTGGGATATTGATTCTTGCTTTATCCTGAACAATAAACAGCTTCCTGTCTGAGATCAACCAAGGCTGCCTTCTCGGTGCCGCTGTGTTTTCATCTGATATTGACCTACTTCCTTGCTTCTGGTCCCCTGCTTTGCCTGGCCTCAGGGCTAAACTCTTGGTTTGTAACCATCCTCACGCTTCTGATGCTCTAGACTGTCTCTTCTGATGGGCAGCATTGCCCTCATCCACGATGATGCCAACATTCTAGCCCAACAGGTTGGAAAAATAGCAGGGTCCCTTTTCTCAAATACAGTTTTACATAATTTCTCAGCTTGGGAAATGCTGAGAAGAAGATCTTTCTTGCAGAGATTCCAAGGATAAGTCTGCAAGTACCCTCCTGCTGAGGGCACTAGATTCCAGTGATTTGGAAATGGAATCAAATGCAAACTGGTGTCCATTTTGCTACCCTGGGGCTCCCCTTTTCTCCATCCAGTCAAAACCCTGATGGGGGGAGGGGTGCTTCATCTCTGCTAAGGCAGGACCGCCGTGGATTTTGGCTTCAGGACAGGTGGTGGGATAAGGCTTCTAAGGGTGGACCACTAGTGCTTAGTGCTGAATGGACGGTAAGATGAGTAAGCCCTGGAGGAATCTGGTCTGTTTGGCTTCAGTAAAAGAGCCAAGTTCAACCTTCAGATATGTGTGTGCTTGAAGGCTTCATGGATGGATACCAGGTGGCAAGAGGGCCCTCTGAGCACAGAGACCAGGAATAAAGGAGCATTTTAGTTTTAAATTTGACTTTCCTTCCCACTCCAGGTAAATTTAGAAATGTACCCTCTCAGAAACAGTATGAAAGTATGCACTGTATTTGGGGGCCTCAAATGCATTCCAAGGGCTAAATAAAAATAATAAAAGAAAATGAGAAGATTGAAGTGAGAAAATTTACTTTCCAATGCTAGCTCTAGGCATTTGATTTGGGATTCTGTCAATTGCTGAAAACAGAGAAGAGTGGTGAACTCAAAGGATACCCCTCAGCGTGATGGGGCTGGGCTGGGAGGCCTGGCTGCCCTGTCCCAGGCTGAGAGAGAAGGTAAATCACATCTGGCTTGTCATGGAGACAAAATTGGTCTTTTGTATACTTTACCAGCACTGGCTCCCAAACAAAAGCAGCAGAGCGTGAAGAACTAAATTTAAATCCTGGCACTGCCCCTTTACCACCTGTATAACCTTAGGCAAGTTATTGAACTTCTCTGAGCCTCAGCTTCTTTGTAAGATGAAGACAACAGTTCTCAAAGTCTTTGGATGGGTTTGCTAGGGCTGCCGTAATGAAGTACCGTCGACTGGGTGGTTTAAACAGATACGTATTGTCTCATAGTTCTGGAGCTATAAGTCTGACACAAAGGAGTCAGCAGGTTCGGTTCCTTCCAGGATGTGAAGAAGTCTCTGTTCCATGCCTCCCAGGTAGCTTCTGGTGGTTTATGGCAATCTTTGGCAGTCCTCCGCATACAGAAATATCTTTACCTTCCTCTTCACATGGCATTCTCTGTATGTGTCTGTGTGTCCGAATTTCCCCCTTTTATAAGGACAACAGTCATGCTGGAGTAGGGGGTCCACCCTACTTAACTAGTTAGCTCTGCAACAACCCTATTTCCAAATAAGTCACATTCTGAGGTACTAGGGGTTAGGACTTCAGCCTATGATCTTTTTGGGTGGCACTGGAGGGGGATGGACAGTTCACCCCATAACAACATTGTAATAAGAATTAAAAAGTGCAACATCTACATAAACTTCTTGACAGAGTATCCACTGCAAAGTATTCAGTAACGGAAGCTATCGCTATTATTTTTTGTTAAATTTTCATTGACTAGAGAATTATCTTTAGCTAAGCCACATGACTGGAAAAAAAAATCACCTCCCATACACATGGATGATGTCATCTAAATTACCCAGGGCATGTGGAACAGATGACGTAGGGGGGTGCTAGGCTGTAGGAGATTTTAGGCTCTGTCTACACAATGTCAATATATGGGCCAGCCATCTCGGCAAATGTATCGTTATTTTGAAAATAATACTATAGGAAAATCTCTTTACTCCAAAATCTAAATTCCCTGAAATGTAACCAAGAGATTCATCCTAACTGAATTACCAGTCACATAGTTCTCACCTTGAAAGAAGTAATAAGGCATTCCTACTCTTTGCTTGAAACACAGGGCTAGGGAAGGAGGAAGAAGAGATCTTTCCAGGGTCTGAGCTCTGTAGAAAGGCACCAGGTCTGGTGAACAGCGGGAAATTTCTGGGAATGTGCCTGGAGTGTGGGACACCTGGAAAAGTCAGAGGGACCCACTGAGAGGAACTGAAAGCACAGCAGAGTGATCACCACGCATTTTGCAAATTTGCCTCTATTATAAACAGAGGGGGTTTGTCTCCTGTGTGAAACTGTCAGCAATTTATCTGAAGGCAGGCTTGGAAGCAGGTGCTGTAGAACCGCAGTCCCTGAGCCGGGGTTTTCTGTGGCATTAGCAGCAGTCATGGTGATAGGACAAGTGGACAGCCAGGATCTGGAAATCCAGAGGCTGAGGTGCTGCGCCCTGCTCTGCAGCAACCTTGCTGTGCGAACTTGGAAAAGATTCTTCCTCTCCATGGACCTCAGTGGCCTCATCTATAAAATGAGTGTCAAGAAGACCTCCTCTCCATGGACCCTACTGGTCCAATGATATTCTGATCCTGGCTCAGGCCCAAACCCAAAGCCAGAAAGAAATTTTGCTGCAACATGAGTGTCGTGAAGAAATAATGCTGTCCTCAGCTTAGGTTGCTTTCTGGCTGCATTGCTGTTGTGCTTGGAAGGGAGAAAAAAGAAGGAAAAATCCTCTGCCTATATTTAAAAAGGAGGGAGAGCAAAGTGTCATGTGATGGGAAGCGGGGATCAGGCTTGTTCATGCCCACCTTGGATGCATGGAAAGGTATTTTCTCCAAACAGTGTAAATGAATACGACAAATGAGGCTATTTGATTAAACAGGATGAAACTGGCGAGCCAATGTTCTCTATGTTTTATTTTGTCTAATAGCTGTAATCAGAAATCATGCCGTCATCTTTTCAAAGTGAGAACCAGTGATGTAGCGAGGTTCGCAGGTAGTTGTGTATCTGCAGCTCCTTTGAAGACCCCACGTCTCTCCTGGAGCCTACAAGAGATTGAGAACCTGGAGAGGTCTCTGAGAGCAAAATAATCGGATCACTTTGTCGATTCAGTGAACAGTCCATTGGTTCAATTTCCTTTTGTAGATTTAGATGAGATAGCCAGTAACTAGTACAGGGGCCAGCACCAGTCAACATGCTTCAAAAATATTTATTAAAATGAATTAATCAACGAGGGAATGGAACAATGAGGGAATACATGAATAATGAATGAGAACCTTGTAGGTAAGGGGGGAAATGTACAGATGAACTTTTAGCTCTTTGTATCAAATAGTTCAGTATAGTTTGTGATAGGACACAAGAGACATTTGTGATGTAGGATCCAACTGTTTATTAGTGATAAAAACAAAGACGTCTACTAGTGAGCCCTAGTTCTTTTCCTCATTTACTGTGTAAACTTGTGGAAGTGGCTCAACCTATCTGTGCTTCAGTTTCTTGTTTAATTTTTGTCCCCATCTCTAAAATGAAGAGAATAACAGTACCAACCTAGATCATAGCAATGATGGGAAGACAGAATGAGATAACACGTGGGAACACAAATCACACTTCGTGGCCCAAGAAGCTACAGATTATGTTAGATGAGAATGGATTTGGCTGGGTGTGGGTACCACAGGTGTACTAGGTGGTTTGCATTATAGCATGATTTCAAAAGCTGGTTGAGGCCCTTCTGTCCCAAATATCCCACTGACCTGCAGTATGCCTCAAATTCCTATTCTTAGAATTCCCTTTAGGCTAAAGAAATGCCCAAAAAAGTCCCATAACGATATAAGTCACGTGATATAAGTTCAGCCATTAACCACACCTTATTTCCCAAATGTCAGTCTACCTTCAAAAGACAGGGCAGTATACATAGTCGTTAAAGCCTCAGCTTTGGAGTCCCTCAGTTCAAATCTAGGCTATGCTGTTTACTTAGGCAAGTTATTGAACATCTCTGAATCTCAGTGTTCTCAACTGTAAATGGCTAATAATGTGTACTTCTTGGTGTTACTATGGAGATGACATGAGATAATGTACATGAAACTCTTTGCATACATCATTCATACTCCGTGATTATTGGAGTGATTATTATTAATATGATTTTTCTCCCATTGAAGATGTTCATAGGAACATTGTTATGAACTGAATGTTTTGACCCCCTAAAATTTATATGTTGCCCCCAAAATTTGTATGTTGAAGCCCTAATTCCCAATGTGGTGGTATTAGGAGGCAGGGTCATTGAGAGGTAATTAGCTATAGATGAAGTCGTGATGGTAGACCACCCATAATGGAATTAGTGCCCTTATAAAAAGAAAGAAAAACTCTACCTTTCTTCCTGTTGGAGAAAAGTGTCTCCTGTACCGTTTGCAGTTACCTTGCTCATTAGGCGAGTCCTGGAAGAGGAGGTGAAAGAAATGCCCTAGCTACTGACAGTTTCCCAAGGAGTCCCGAGCATCCAGGAAGGAAAAGTTCTTCCACTCTAAGTCTGGAGGGGCAAAAGTGACAGCAACACTCACCCCGCTTAGGTCCCCATGGAAGTTTAAGTCCAGACTGAGGAGAACAAACTGCTGATCCACACACTGGGAAAGAGCAGTTCCTGGCCTCGTCACAGTGATCTGTCTTATTCCTTTGTCCGTGAGCTCAGCTGGTTTTTAGTGGTTGGGCCTGGGTGATGAACTGAAAAATAATAATAACAAAAATAAAAAATATCATTTTCTTAAAAATTTAAAACAAATAAAAATAAAAAGAGGAGAGGCCAGAGCGCGCGCTCTCTCTCCCTCTCTCTCTCTCTCTCTCTCTTCTCTCTCTCTCTCTCCCTCTCCCTTTCCTTCTCTCTCTCTCTCTCTCTCTCTCTCTCTCTCTCTCTCTCCCTCTCTCTCTCTCTCTCTCTCTCTCTCTCTCTCCTCTCTCTCTCTCTCTCTCTCTCTCTCTCTCCCTCCTCTCTCTCTCTCTCTCTCTCTCTCTCCCTCCCTCTCTCTCTCTCTCTCTCTCTCTCCTCCCTCTCCCTCCCTCCCTCCCTCCCTCTCCCTCCCTCCCTCCCTCCCTCTCTCTCTCTCTCTCTCTCTCTCTCTCTCTCTCTCTCTCCCTCTCTCTCCATTATGTGTGGACATAGTGACAAGGTGTCCATCTACAAACCAGGAAGACAACCCTCACCAAGAACCCAACCATGCTGGTATCCTAATCTCAGACTTGAATCTTCCAGAACTGTGAGAAACCAATGCCTGCTGTTTATCACTCAGTCTGTGGCATTTTGTTATAGCAGCCCAAGTTGATACAAACATGAAAGGCCATTGTCACAGATTTCCAATAATATTTAGTGCTGTAGCAGCATTATTGAAACAAGTGTCGGCTCCCTTAATAATCACTTTGAAGGATTCCCCTCATCTTCACGTAGCCCCTTTTTCACTTTACAGAATCAGTGTACCCTTGACTGGTCCACACTAGAGGTGAATGCTGCTGGAATGCACAGAGGATTAGGGAAGGTCGATTGAAAGAGGTAGGCTTTAAATGGGGTTCAGAGAGATTAATAGGATGAAATGGGAAATGGGGAGGGAGAAGAGTTCACTCCTGCTCCCTTGTGACAGTCACCATTTTCATGAGGCCCTGGTTTCCTGTCTCCCCCTTCTCTCCCTCCCCGCCTTGCTCCCCATCTTCCACCCCCACCTTGTGCTAAAGGGAGTCAAGGAGAGAGATTTCTCCCTTCCTTCAGAAACCTTTGTTGCTCCGGAAGCTGTGAGGTTGCTCAGTACATCTTGTTGTCGAATCCAGGGTTAGTCACTTCCCCTGGGAGATGCCAAGTTTCAAGGAAGAAGTACCAAGACAGAGAACAAAACAGCTCATGAATTTCAGTCTTTTGCTCATTGTACAGATTATTTTTCTTTTGACTGAACCCTTGCCTTGCCTCTTTGCCCCAAGGTGGAATCAAGGATTCCACAGAGTCTGCATATCCAAATATTCCACCTGTATTTTTCCACTGGGGAAGGTGGGAGTCAGGAGAGGAGAAGAAAACACACACAAAACAAATAAATGCAGTACCATAGTTGGGTTGCAGCAGAGAAAAGGGTTAAATGGAGATTTTCTTCTCATATCTTATTGAGATCATTTTATGGCTCTGATCTCAAGGGAAAACGAGCAGTTTGCACATTTACTGTTTCCTATCAGTCAACCATCTGTAGACACCACCTTTCACAAGGAGCTTATACATTAACTGGTCACTTTATCATCGTAATATATTCGAAAAATCAAAAACCAGCTGTTACAAAGCTATAAACTGGAAACTTTATTCCATATTGTTTATCATTACTTTAGTATTTGGAGATTCATAATGCACGGACATGGAGATCTATCTGTATTGCCAAAGAGGCCGAAGTTTATTTCCCTAATAATATGTAAATGGGGCCTTTATACTAGATAATGAATAATCACTTTAGATTAAAGGCTGAATTTTCTTTTAGTGGTACTGGCAGTGCAGCCTTTTGCATGCAGTTAATAATTAATTTAAAGAATTACCACTTCAGTGAGCCCTGCTTACATTATTTATTAAGTGTAATTAAAGTATTTATTAGTCAAGTAATAAATGAGGGACAACCCCCAGCACCTTAACAGTGTTGTAAAATAATCAGAGACTATGTTTGTCTGCAAAGCAAGACTGAGTGTGGCTCAAGTGTGTTAATAGATTATTCATGATCGTTCGGAGTGTTAGCGGTGTACTTCAACAATGGGTAGAGTTTTGGCATGCCCACCTGCTCCCATCACTTGGTTTATTCTACAGAAAATTAGTGCCTCGGCTTATTCACATTGTTTATTTGTGTGTATTGACTTAGAAGCAAAATAAAGAGGATTTCTTAGTTCAAGCTAACACCTTCTGTCTGCCATGTTGCTTGCAGCTCAAAATGGCTGATCCAGTATTGCCATCTTGGAATTTTTTGGAAGGGCTGATTTGGAAAGCATTACCTATAATTAAGATGCAATTCATTGTCCAAACCAGGACAATTTTGAAAACAAAGGAGGATGTTATTAATAATAATATGTAAATTGAAAGGGTTCTAGGCAAGGTAGGACAGAATCTCCAAAAATTAGCATGGCCTTTGTCCATTTAGTTGAGTTGCTTTTACCAAGCTGTGGATATGAGAATCTGCCTTTACTCCTGACTGCCACTCACCATATAAGCTTGTACATAAAACCCTGGCCCTCTTCCTTTCTTCAGTTTCCAGAAATCTTTCCTGGATCCTCCAATCACAAATGGTCACACTCTCCTCTAACTCCCACCACATTGTTTACACCTCTGTTGATGCATATCTCAGTCGCTTGCAACATCCTCATTTCTGCATTTATTTGTGGATCTTCTCCATGAAGAGAATGTGAACTCTCTGAGGAAAGAGACAGACTGTGCTTGTAGATTTTCAGTTCTCCCAATATTCTCGTCTTGGTGCCTCACTAAAAGTAGGTACATAGTAAACATTTACCAAGTAGATTTTATAGTTGGGAAACCCCCATCCCTTGTCTTTCTCATCAGCAGAGAGGGAAAAATGATACTGACCAGAATCCATAACTGAGCAGATGGGCCTGTGGCATGGACATAAGCAGAGGAAGGTGTGGCCAGCAGGTCACCATTCCAAGGGACATTCAGGTCTGCCATGGAAATCACTTGAGAGTGGGATTACTTACAAATGAATGAACAAGTCTCAAGGTCCACTCTCGTCAGACCAGGGCTTTATTGGCCCTCGACTATCATGCTCAGCCTCTATTCTCTGAGTCCTTTATCTGGAAAGTTCTCCATCCTACACTCTAAAAACAAGGGAAGAAAACCTACCAAAATGTATACGGGTTAAAAGACTTTCCTCAGGTTGCCAGATGATTGGTGCATCTCTGCAAATCCCGCCTCTTCCTCTATATGGATGCCACCTACCTCATGGTCTGCCTCTTCTCTGAAGACTTCCGCCCACCTCTCTGACCATTTCAAAGTCCACATTGTCCATACCTCTCATTTTGACCCTTTACGTCCTTGGGTTATACTGCTCCATACACACTAACCTCTGGCTCTCCAGGAAAGGGTAATGCAGTCTCCTTTTCCTACATTTCCTCCACTGTGCTGGGCACACAGTAAGTGCTCCTCACATGAAGAAAGGAGAACCAGATCTCACCCAGTTTTCCCTTAACCCTTTCTCTCCTGTCTGCCCGCCTCCACCCTCACTCACTTCCCAGAATCCCACTGGAAAGGTATTGTCACTTATCAAAAGATATGACCATATCTGAAAGGAGAGGAAGTGCTGTGAGGTCAAAGGTAAAGGGGCTGAGAGGCATTTCAAAAAGCAAACCCAAAGAATCAAACTTTATGTTTAATAATAGTCAGCATGACTGGCTCCAAACTTGTGGGCTTATAAATGGATTTGTCTTCTGGCCTCTTGACAGAGCTGTTCCTAGGCGACCGGCAGGTCGGCTGTATATCATGTGCGCTCTGGCCTCGTGCTGTGGCAGCCTGCTCCTGACCTCTTAATCAAGCCAAGTGCTGGGGCACAGAGAGGAGATATGTGATCACTTATGGAAACACCCAGCTGGCATCGGTCCCACAAACCATCTGCCTGTCTCGCTATGGTCAGACTGACTGTCTGCTAATGCCCCCTTCTCCTATGAGCCATTTAAATATTTCCCCAGTCTTTTCTTTCTTTCTTTCTTTCTTTCTTTCTTTCTTTCTTTCTTTCTTTCTTTCTTTCTTTCTTTCTTTCTTTCTTTCTTTCTTTCTTTCTCTCTCTCTTTCTTTCTCTCTCTCTCTCTCTCTCTCTCTCTCTCTCTCTCTCTCTCTCTCTCTCCCTCCCTCCCTCCCTCCCTCCCTCCCTCCCTCCCTCCCTCCCTCCCTCCCTCCCTCTCTCTCTCTTTCTTTCTTTCTTTCTTTCTTTCTTTCTTTCTTTCTTTCTTTCTTTCTTTTTTTAAGTAGCAAACAAATAGCATTATTGGATGTACTCTGCTTGGCTGAAGCTGTGATTCACAAAGTTGGAAACCACTCCAAGACGGAGTCAGACAGTACATGCTCTGCTTGGTTGGGGAGAGGTCCAAACTGCTGATTTAGCCTCATTTGATCTTTGATATTTTATTTATCTATAAATTTGACACGGCCCTGTTAGGAAACATCTTGCTGTTGTGCATTTTCCCATCCTTTTTGTATTTCCAAAGGGAAGAGGCCTTTGCTGTAGTTGAAACCCAGGGTCACCATTTCTGCTTGGCCTTGTCAGGAGGTAATCAGTGTGAAGACAATACAACTTGAGAACTATATGCAGCTGGTAGCAGCAAAGATGGGAGAGGAGTAATACAGGTTTGACATAATTCTGCTTGGCTCTTCCTTGCTTACCAAAGCCAGTAATGGATCACGAATACAAAGCAGTGAACAGAACCAGATGAAGCAGAGGTGGGACCCATGCCTATCATCATTGTTCCATGCAACTAGGATTGAATGAGTACCACTGGGGAGGCCAGCATCATGCTCTCTGAACAGAAAATGCAGAACCCCTATATCTGCAAGTTAACACTCTGACAGTTGATTAATCGGTCAATCAACAAGTCAATATTGACTGTACCCTCTATGCCGTCTTAGTTTGAGTTTCCCCCAGAATCCGCCCCTGAGATAAGGATGTGAGTGCAAACCATTTACTTGAGAATAGCAGGTACAGCAGGAGAGAAGTAGGACAAGTAGTACATGGAAGAAAACGCAGTGACCAAAGGGCACATCACTTATTTAGCCAGCTGCTGCTGTGGACCAGTAGAGACTAATTCTCTAGGAAATGGTATAAAACACATGGCTCAGAACCATTTCAAGGGGTGAGGGAGCTGGTGTGCTTATCTACCCACTTCCAAGAGTCATAGGTTTGAGGGCTACTGCTAGGGGGTGATCATTCTTTGAAACTCTGGCCTGCCATATACGCAAAGAACAAGTTTTCCCCTACTGAAAGTGAAGGAGGGAGAAACTTCAAGCACAGAGATACAGAACTGGCTGTTGTAAACTCACTGGAGCCCACTGAAGACTGAGAAAAATAGGAGTTCTGGGGAAGGAACAATAACTATCCAACCATTGGGAGAATCCCACGAAAAAAGTTAGGATTAAACTAGGACTTGAAGAGTTAGTAGGATTGGGATTATGGAAAGGAAGGGAAGAAGGATTGGAATATATAAAATTGATTTATTCCCCAAACTGGGTATAAAAGTCAACTGAAAAAATAAATAATCAAATTGATGCCAATGAACTCTTCCTTCCTATTCATGTTCACATAATCATCTTGGAGATAGTTTACCAATAAACCATTTTTGTTTAAGTTTCTTGGCTTCTCAATTCAACAGTCAAAGAGATTTAGATCAAATGACTTCTAAGCTTCTTCCTTATCAGAGATTTTTTTAAAAATCATGGGTCATCAATAAACTATTCAAGGTGTCAAATGCAATCTATTTTAAAAGATCATTTTGCTGGTTACATGAGTAATTACCTCCTGATTTATCTGTTTGCCCATTAAACAACTCAAACCTCAGTTACCCAGAATACTTTAGGATTTGGGTAGGAGAGCGTACTCATGTATATAAAGGGAGGGCACTGCAGAGATGTCTGCTCACTTGTCCCTTTGACAGAGGGCTGGATACAGGCGTAAGAGATGTCTTTGGCTGCCAGTTGACCCTCAATGGGAGGCAAGACAGTTCTTGGGTTTAGCTGAGAGCTCAGACTCAGACTCAGTTGGGTTTGAATGCCAACTTTGTGACTTCACACAATTTGACCCTTGTAGGACTCAGTTTGTTCATCTTTAAAATGGAGTTAATATCATCTACTGTTAGAGCTGTTGTAAGGATAAAGTTAAAAGGGACAGTGCCTGTAAAGTGTGTAGCCTAGGGTCTGAGACACTAACAATCCAATGTATGATGATGATGATGAAAAACAAATGTGTTTTTAAAAAAAGACACCAAATACATTTTTTGCAATCATCAAAGGATACATGCCCCTCTGGTTTCAACACTTCTTATTACTTGAGTTTATGTACTATGTACTAAATTCATTGTATTAGTTTACACCATGTGTGAATGATATGGGAATTTGGTATGTCTGCCTGGGTACCTTGCATAATACATTTTAAGCTAGGACAAATAATGCAACATAAAAGGAATTGAAGTTTAAGCTAATACTATGGAAATAAAGGGTGTTTTTCTAATTGACATTAATTTCATGTATTGATTATTTTTCTTGGCATTTACATTTTTCTCTCTAAGACCACAAACTAGAAAAACACCATGCTTCTTTGTGAGAGTTTCTCCCCGACAGCTACTCCGCAGTGCTGGCAGCCAGTCACAAGTCAAGGCCAAGAGGGGCTGAGAGGCTGACAAGACAAGGGCAAGGTCAGCCATGTTAAAAATGGCTACCGAGCAAGGGGTCAGAGCTATGAAGCTAGCAAAGGTCCGAGATGGGTCTGAGGAATTCTTCCTGCAGCATCAGGCATCATCGGAGATCAGGTCTCAAATGAAGGGCAGCATCTTTCTCCTTTGTAGTGGTCAAGAGAGGCCCTCTGCAGCAATTGCTTGGAGGGCAGCCTGACCCAAGGTCACCATATACTTACGGGCCAACCCTGGACAGTTCAGAGAGCAAGCGGAGGAATGATTAATCACTGCTCTGAGACAACTGGTGAAACCAGGACTGGCCCAGGCAACCCAGGACCCGCAGTCTCCCAGCCCTATGGGTTCTTTTTTCCTTTTCACTTAGAATCAGACCCCTCTACTCAGCTCCTTCCTGTCTGGGAAGCCCAGCCCTCTATTCTAAGTTCCCACGAGCTGTCCCAAAAGCTCCCTGTCACCCTGTTTCTCTCCCTTAGGGATAGATGTCAGGAGCTTCTCTCTGCCTCTAGATACTCCCATTGCTCTCCAGTCCCCCCAACTCTGGGCCAGACCTAGGGTGGGGAGACCTAGGGACGGGAGCAGAACCTCAGTCCCAAAATTGAAGGAGGTGGTGAAAAGCTCAGAAATCAAGGCAAATCATAGTTCGATACAATGTGTTTTTTTTAATAATCAAAATTAGTGCAAAAAAATTTAGAAATGAGCAAAATTACCAACTTTTTAAATAAAGAAAGGATCGGTAGCAGTGCTGTGCCAAACCATGTTGGAGCCTGAAGCAAAAGGAAAAACCAGTAATGCTGATCTTGTCTTTAGTTTAAGATCTTGGTGTTTCACTCACTATGGCATTAATTTTCATTTTTCTTAAATATTGCATTACAATAATAGTTATTTTGATCACCAAGTTTTTTGGCACCTCCTTCAATTTTGTGCCTGTGACTCGTGCCTCACTTGCCTCACCCTAATCCTAGCCCTGAATTCTGTGTCTACAGTAATCGCTGTCATTCGCGCGGCACTTGGTGGGAACGTAGCCTTGGGCTAAGCGCTTCGCTTGTTTAGCTCATACACTCTCTGCATGAAGTAGAGACTCTATCACCCACATTTGCCTTCACAATGCTCCCTTAGGTAAACTTGCCCTCTTCGTCATCCAAAATTCCCAAGTCAAGTTCCACGTTTTTTTAGAATAAAAAAAAAAAAAGCTGAAAGCTGAAAAGACCTATGGAAACATTTTCATCCTCAGTTTTCCTTTTTTACATGAGAATCCTAATGTCTGTTGGAGTGGTTAAGTGACAGGCTCGGGGTCACACAGCTGCTTGGGACTGGCATCCATTCATTCCTTCACTCACCAAAAGTTTATTTTATCCTCTGTTGTAGACGCTGAGAATAGAGTGAGAAACAAGAGATAATGTCCCTGCTCTCATGGAGCTTATATTCTAGTGGGGGAAGGCAGTTAATAAACAAACACAGAAACACACATACGTATATCAGATAAGGATAAGAACTATGAAAAAATGAAGCAAGGTGAGGGAGAAACAGAGTGATGGAGTGAGATATGGTGTTTTTATTGTGTATAAGATGGTCATGAAGGGATTTCTGATAAGGCGGCTTTGAGCAAATAATGAAATGAAGGAAAGAGGAAGTTATGTGGATGGGATAGGGGTGGTGGGAGCTCATTCTAGGGCAAGATTTCCGCACTCTGACACTATTGACATTTGGGGCTGGATAATTCTTTACTGTGTGTGTGTTGGGGGTGGGGCGGGTTAACTTGTGCTCTGTAGGATGTTTAGCAGCTTCCCTGGCCTCTGTTTTCCTAATACCAGTAGTACCCCCTTCCAAGCTATAACAACCAAACATGTCCCCAAACATTGCCAAATGCCCCATGGGGGTAAAATTGTCCCCAGTTAGAACATTGGGTCTAGGTAGAGTAAGAGGCAAGTGCAAAGGCTTTGAGTTAAGTCGGGCTTCCCACAGCTCAGAGCAGCACCGTCTGCAGCGCGTCAGTTCCAGCCAGCCCTGAGCACTCAGCAGTCAGCGACCTCAGACACAGTGCTTGTCTCTGATTCGTTCCGTCCTAGACCTTGGCCCCCTTTCACCTTCAAGACTGAAAGCTCCCTGAGGGCAGGTGCTCTGCCTTCACTCCCCTGTGTCCTGCAAAGGACAGGGTTCCATGTACAGTGGCTGTGTGCCTGCACACTCCTGTCTGCCACTCCGTGGTGGAAATGCTGTCCACAGACTCAGGGCCCGGGACCACTGTGTCTCCAAGCCATAGTCCCGCCCATTCTCCCATGAGTCACCCTCTCCACATATTTAAAGGTGTGCAGCTTTCACAAAGGGACAGCATGTGATGAAAGTTCACCTTCCACTCAATTAACCTTGAGAGAGAAGGGTTGTTGTCTTTTTTGTTTTTTTCTTTTTCTTCCCCAAGAGACTTTTTTTTTTTTTTTTTTTTTTGATGACCTTTTTGAAGCATCTTATTTTCTGGGCAAAAAGCCAAATGATACACTCTCTTCCCAGCTGCAGGGCTGTTGCAGATTTTCAAAGCTGAGGTAAAGACAGCCTTGAAATAAATGCAAGGTGGGCAGTGGGGTTGGAGAAACGTGAGGAAATGCCTTATTATTACAACCAAGATGAGCCTGCAGGGATGAAGCCTTCATGGAGCACGAGCCTGCAGGACCCATGAGATGCAGGGGCCTGGACACAGGGCTGCCAGGCACTCCCCCCCAATTAGGGAGTGCACATGAATACAAATTTTAAAACATCAATTCTACTTTGGGTGAAGGTTGAATATTAATAAGTCATAACAAAGCCCATTTTGCACAGTGCTTCGCAATAACCGAAGAGGTGTTTTTTCCCCCACATATTCAATCCCTTTGAGTCTCAGATTCAACTATCAAATAAGATTGGATCTCATTTAAGACTGGAGTAGTAGAGAAGAATAAATAGCAATAGTCCTTTTCCAATGGATTTGTTAGACAATGGTACCCAAAAGCCTCCGTACCCCTCCCTAGGTGTGCAGTGGATTTAGAGAGGAACAGCATGTGCCTCCTTTCCCACTTCCCCCATCAGGGTCTCCAAAGTCAACTGTGTATATGTGCAGAGTGGAAAATAGGAGAAAGCACCCAAGCTAGTTCAATTGCCTCATGGGGCTTCACCGTTGGCAGCTCTGGTGGCAAAGGGAGTTTCATGAAAGTGGCCTAGTTTGCTTCACATCGCAGTTTTGCCCCCATCTTTCTGAGGCCCAGAGGCAGTTGGGAAACTTCTAGAACCCTACAAGCATTGTGTGGAAGCAGCAGGCTAGAGAGTCACTGGCTGGTGGCTCGCTTCCAAGGACCAGGTTGTTGTGACTGGGAGTCAGGAAGGTTTTGAAAGTGAAAAAGGCAGAAGAGCCTATGGTCAAATGCACAGTCTCAGGAACTGGACTGCCTGGGTTCCAGCTCTGGCTTTGACACTTACCATCTGCAAGACCTTGACCAAGTGAACTTACTTCACTGTGCCTCCATTTTCCTATCTGTAAAATGGTAAGATGATGAGAGTAGCTGCCTTCTAGGGGTGGGAGGAGAAGGGGTGTCCTGGATTCACATGTTCTCCAATAGGGAGCTGAGTATTACAAATCAGGAATTGCTGAGAGATGTGGTAGGGAAGCAGAGGACATGCATGTGCCAGGTGTCCTGGGAGAACGGTGTTGAGAGAAGTGTCAGGGAGCTGATAGGACACTGAGGCTTTGCTCTGGATGTGAAGGAATTAGGAAGAGCCTACAATGGGGATTTCAGGCTTCAAGAGATACCTGCCTGGGGGAGGCACTGCTGTCTAACATCTGCCCTCCTGCAGCCCCCAGGGGGAGGCCCTCAGGCTGGGAACTGAGCAGCACAAAACAACTTTCTGGAACAAGTTAGCGGCAATGCGAACTAATGTAAAGGCATCTCTTAAATCCCTGTTCCTATCATTAGTCTCCATTTGCTGTCACAGGATGAAGGACCAGTGATTTGTGTTCCATGAAATGTTCTTCCCGGAACATTAGGAAAGGGGAATTGACATCATAGCAAAACCCAGGGTAGCCACATGCCTTCTGGGCAGGGAACCGCACTCTGTGGGTGACACTAAGGAAGAGAAGCCCTTCCCTTTGAGCTGTGGGGGCTCCACACCCCCAAATCTCTTCATCCCCCTCCCCCCAGTAGAAGAGTCATCTTTTCTTCCTGACATTGCGTTTGAAATGATCAACTAGCCATGCATTGATTTCAACAACACTTCTGCTGGCCCATCAGCCATTCCCACATCCGTGAATCAAGTTAGAATGGGAAGAAAGCTTCGAATATTTCTAGTCCAGCCTCCTCTTTTTGCAGAATAAGAAGCTGTGACCCAGAGATTTTTAACTTGCCCAAGAGCACATTTATTAGCCAAGGGACAGACTCTGAGCCCCAACGTCCTCATAGGCTTGTGTAGCTGTGACAGCAGAGTCGGGGTAATGTCATGTCACCCCAAAGTCTGGGTTGTATGTGAAGTGACACTGCCTCACGATCTTTCATGGTTCTGGTAAAGTTAAAAAAATCTTCAAAACCTTTGGTGCGAGTGAATTTACTGATGTATAGAAAACTATACGTTGGGGTACAAATGGCAGTAAAATCGGACATTTATAACGAGGTGCTCCCCATATAGTGGGGGAGGGTCCAAGATGGCAGCCAGGGGGTTTGGGTGCAGGTTGACTTTTGGAGATCCCTCAGTTTCTCAGTGCAGCCCATCTGCTGAGTGATCCTCTAAGAGCAATTGTTAAATCCATACTCCTTCCAGCAATGAAAAGAGCATCAGCTCAGGTAGGAGAAGCTAACCTGCCATTCAATTCCCCAGGGTACCCCTCTCCCAAGCTCCAAGCAAATGAGTGTCTTTTGGTGGATAGTAAGAGAGCCATCTTGTCAGCTCCAAAGCCAGTGGCTGCCAGTGACTGGGCATTCTCTGGACTTCACCTTCACAGGACTTCGGTGTATCTGACCTCCACTTGCTCCAGAGGATAAACACTCTGTCCTCATGATGTCTTCACCTCCCTTCTCCAGAGAAACTTGTTTCCCTTTTAGAGAGCTTCCCCTTTGACCGCACTGAGGGCTATCTTGTGATGACCAGTGTGTCTTCTCTGCCTCAAACAAGCTGTGTGACCTTGAGTGTGTCACCTCCCAGCTGGGCCTCACATCCCTCAACTGTGAAAAGAGGGAGGTGAGGGGCTGGACTAAAAGTACATGGAAGTCCAGGACTACCACTTGCAACCTTTTATTCCCAGGACTGCACCCAGTGTCTGGTACATGAGGCTGATCAGAAAACGTTCAGAAATCCAGGAAATATATGGCCCCTTGCAGTTCTGACATTTGGAGACTGGATTTGAAAGGAAGGTAGAAGCTTTCACGCTATGACCACTCTCATTGCAGTGGATGGCTTTCATCGTGGCTTTGCAGGAGGAGCTCCCCATTAGAAGAACCTATAAATGTATGTGACGACCTATGCAGACTCAGCCTTAAGATAACTGAACTTGAAGAACTCAGCAGAGGCCTGGAGACGGCTGCATTCAGCCCCCGGCAACTTCAGCCTGTCTTTTACTGCATCTCCTTCGTCTCTCCCTTAGCTGTTTCCTACCAGGCACCCAGTGCCTTCATATGCTCCTACCCAAGTTCATCCTCTTTGGTCAGTAATTCTGGCTTCTATATTCTTCCAAATTCCTTTGATACTCAACACTGCTCTCTAAGACAGAACCCCTGGGTTCTGAGGGCTTGGGAGGCCATTTTCATGAAGATATGAGGACACGTATTACCTTCTTAAGCATATTCTTATCTGACAGGAAACAATGCTGCCTTAAACCAATGATGGTTCCAACATGGCGCATTTCACGCAGCCATGTTCAAAAGTCCAGTAGGAAAGAAAAGGTAGAAACTGAGGATATCACTGAGGGCACTTCACAAACCACATGCTAACTTTTTGCCTGTTTTTCCCATCACCGCCTCTGTGCTATACCCTCCTGTTAAAGTCTTCCTGTTGGGGTCCTGTCCCCACCTGTAAACACTGGGGTTGCCCACTCTACCTTGAGATAGAGCCAGCCCAGATTTTGTGATTCAGGAAAACTTCATGACTCTTCCTGAAAGCCCTCTGTGATAGGAGAATTTTCCTTTGGCGAACATTCCAACTTAGGGGAAAATAAGATGGAAAGTCTAGGCTGTGACAAAGCTAAGAAAGCCCTAAGGAAGATATCTCAGACCAACACCAGCGATTATATACTGAATAAAGAAAATATCAATAACATTTCACATATCTTAAATTAGTAATAATGGGTACTAAGGAGTTCTGTGCTATTAATTCCATTTACCATCCCTCCCTCCCTAGAAACTTTTCAGTCTCCCTCCCCTGTAGCTTTAATGAGATACTTGTAAATTCATTTTGCTTTGTTGCAGAAAATATCACCCTAAGAAGCATTTGGAATGTGTGGGCCTGGTCCTTGGGTGTCTTTAAGATTTTATTGGCTCCTGCCTCCTGGGTCTTTCTGTGTGACTTGGAAGATGGAAAGAGAAAAGGCTTTGGCTCGCCTTCATTTCACTTATTTGGAGGCCAAATGGATAGCCTCTCAAACCCTTTTTCAATACCCAGTGTTGTAGGTCCTGAATACCTGCCCCAATCGTTCCTACCAGATTTCACCTCCCACCTTCCTCACAAAGGCTGTCTGAGATGAACGTTACTTTCCGCAATTTGTCTTTACTGCCCCACAAAATCCTTCCCTCTCTTTCATCCGCTTGGCCCTTATTTTCTATTACCAACTCTACCCTTCCCACATTCTTCTGTTTCTTATTATTCCTGACACTGGCAACCTGCTGGTCCCAGGGACTCGTGGTTGCTGAGCAGACATGCAGAGAGAAATCAGAGTTTGCTAGAAGTTTTTATTGCATTGGGGGAACTTGCACAGTGGAGGGCATTATTGTGGTCACTTCTCAGAGAAGCTCCTTTGCATTAAGGGACATTGGAGAAAGTGAGAGTGAATCTGAGTGACAGGGTCATCTCCAGGAGTCACCTAGCTTGGGTGTAATTGAGCAATTTATAACGAGAATTGCATTTCTCTTTCTTCCACCCCTGCTAGGAGCAGCATTTTTAGCCATACTTCATTAGCACCAGTCTAATCTTTTATTTTTTAGGATCTAGCCTAATGTATTTTTGGCCCTAGAACCTATCCTTCAACTGTGCTAGGAAGCCTCATACAGATATTTGAAATTGAAGTGTCTCATATAATTTTGGCTCTGTAAAGACAGAGCTCTGAAGCAAAGTGTATGTTTGTAGTCAGAGCCAGCCTCATGTTTAGGCAGAATTCACCAGTGCCTGTGATACAACAAGAAGAACAATGAAAAGACCTTCGAATTCCACCCAAACTCATCTCTCTCACCAGTGCCTGAAATTATGTCATTTGAGAGTAAGAATATACTTGGCTAGGTAATATTTACTCACCTCCAACGTTTTTTTAAAAGACAAAAATCTAAAAGGAATTGTGATCTATCGGTTCTTCATAATTGCTATGAATTAATGTTAGACTACTTCCCTCCTTGGGATGGTCTGCAGGGACAGGGGACACTGGGATCATTCCTGGTGGGAATTACAAAGGGAACATGGAGTGGGAAGAATGCAGAGGCTAGATGAGAAAGTGCACCAAACAGACTTCCCAGTGTCCCCAGGCACCTGTCTTACCTGCAAGAAACGTGGCCCTCTCAAAGCACCCAAAAGCATGGCGTTATCATTAAAAGAGTGACAAATCCCAAGCAAAACAAATCAATGTTTCTGTTTTCATAAATCCGTAGAAAACAACGTTTCTTTTTTCCCTCTTCAGCCATTTCCAACACGGGCAAATATGTTCACACGACTCCGTAAATCTGGAGTCTGTTGAACTATAGGGAATTTCCTCTTCAACTGTCCCCCATAACAACATCGAAAGGGAAAATAAAACCTCAGCACCAAAGGCATAGACTTTTAGAGCCAGCGGACTCGCTGAAAGGGGTCCTGGTTTCCACGGAGTCAGTCCTTGGCAGGCCGCGTTCTGCATTCTGAGTGGATGAGGGTCTAGCACGGCCAGTAAATCCCCCAGTTTTCGGGTGCCCTTGTGAAGCTGCCACGCAGGAGGTATGTATTGTCCACCAGAGCCTGAGGGTTCCAAGATAGAGGATTGGAAACTGAACCGCGGAAGAGCACAGTCAGGGACGCTGTTCTGTTTCAGTGACTGGTGCAGGTAATGGAAACTTATCCCATTAATAAGGATGGAAACATTCTGGAGTTTCAAGTATTTAGTAGGAAAGCTTTCAGAATGGTAGTGTGTACTTCTTGAGAGCAGTATCGGGGAAAAGATTTGGAAGCAGGTGGCTTAACATTTGAATCCCAATCCTACACTTACAATGTGAATAAATCTGCAGAGGTTTTTGTGGGGGGTTTTATTTGTGGTTCACATCTTTGAACTTTCATTTCCCTCACCTGCAAAGTGGGATAATACCTAATTCGCAGATTTTTGTGAAAGATCAATGGAAGCACATTGCAAACTGCTTGTCACCGACTAAGTACTCAATATAAGCTCTCCCTTATTATAGTTGACACCATTATGACTATTTCTCCTCTTTTAAATCAAAACATGCTGCACATGCATCAACTTTTTGTTTTTCTCAGGGTGATTATATTTGATAAACGTTTATTTTTATAATGTGCTGCAACGCACAATGCCCTTGGGAGCCCAGGTAGGACACAGGCAGATTCAACCCCCACCCTCCCAAATAAGCAGTCCCATCTGCCACTATTACATAAAAACTCTGCTGTCTCTTCCTTCCCGTGAGACATGGATCATGAATTCACTGCAGGAAGTCTCTAATCTGGGTTCCCAGTCAGCTGGGCAAACGAGAAGGCAGGCAGGTAGACTGATGAAGAACAGGGATGAGCCTTGTGGTTAGAAAGCCTGAATTCAGCCCCCGCTCCCTCTTTTGCCAGCCGTGTGGCCTTGGCGTCCCTAAGCCTCAGTGAGGGAAACAGAGGGCAACGGTGGCCCTCACGTCACAGGGTGGCAGTGAGGATTAAGGGAGACCATGCATGCAAAGACTCCAACAGCATCTGGAGCCGTGGAGAGGCGCAATCAATGAGCTTTCATCATTAAACGGGCAATGCATTCTCAAAGGCCACAGGAAACAGCCAAGGCCATTCAGTCTGCCACTTTGCACTTGACCCCATAGTGAGGCATGGTTTGGTCATCGCCAGGTTTGGAAGGTGTTCCATAGCCCTTCAGTTATCCTGCTTGCCTACTTCCATTTCCTCGTGGGGTTTTCTGCATGTTGAGTGAGGCAGCACCACAGTGCATACAGGTAAATTCCTACTGTCACTAAGCCCCCTGAGAACGCAGGTCTCCGAGGGAGAGCATGTGGCACACAGCACCATGGACACACTCGGTACGGGGTACCCTGCCCTGTAATGAACCCATGACAGATGGCCAGCCCTCAGCCAAAGGCTGGGTAAATGTGAGTAAGCACGTTATGACAGAGTTTTGCTTCAGTAGTGATTTTAAAAGCCTCCATGCTCAGAAGCAACTGAAAAGGCTCAAATGAGCCCAAGGTGATAGGCCTGGCCTGCCCTTTTCTCAATATGTCTGATTTCCAGAGTGTTTCATGAGGCTAATAGACTGGTTGGAAGGATATATTTTTAAATAAATAAGATATGGGAAGACGTTGAAATTCTAACATCTAATAGCCAAGTGACCTGGGCAGAAAAATCATGTGTCCTCCTGAAAGATGAGTTTCCTCCCTTATTAAAGGACAATAACTCTACCATGCCTTCCTAGCAGGGGCATTGGGGTATACTTTATCAGGTCCTGAAACCTGAGTTCCTGTCTGGCCTTTCCTACCAACTAGCTGGCTGACTCCCAGTAACTTTCTCAGCTTCTCTGAACTGTAGATTCCCAGTTCCAAAATGAGGAGCTTGGCACAAGTATCTCCCAAGTCCCTATGAGCTCCGAAATCCCATTGGCTTCTGAGAGACAGTCAGGTCATAGCTGTGTCTCAGTTTACCAAGCTGCACACCATCCTATAAACATAAGGTCAGTTTCCAGCCTGGTGGTACGAGGCACACTGCCAACTTTCGGTGAAGTCGTGTGGATGAGTCAGTGATAATATTTCAAATAAGGTAGATTTCAAATGCTACCCTTTAAAAAGAAACAAAAGAAATTAAAAATTGAGATATATGCAGTGTTGAAGAGTGTGTGTGTGTGTGTGTGTGTGTGTGTGTGTGTGTGTTGGGGGTGCTCTGTGCAATTTACAATTTCCATTTTTTGATGCTCATACCTCACTTCTGTGAACTGCTAGAAAGGCTGGGGTGGGGGACATTTGCAAATCTGCCCAATGTCAGTTCCACCCGTAGAGCAGTCCATCTCCTTTGGAGTATGTGTGACCTTTGCAGGTTGTCACATCCTGGGCATGGCACCAAGCAGTCCTCCAAGGGGGCTGGCGTGGCAGAGCAGGCCCTGAGCCACGGGGCGGTGCAAACAGCAGTTTCTGGGCCCCGTGCCAACCTCCAGATAATTGCCAGCAGCGGGAGAGAGGTGGTTGAGGTTGGCAGAGCCTGTCTCTGACAGATAGATGGTCCCCTTTTCACTAGTGCAGAATCATGGCAGCGAGAAGGAATGCTGGGGAGCCAAAAGGCATAAGGAGGGAGGGAGAAGAAAGAAGGCAGGAGGAGAGAAGGGAGAGTCAAAATGAGAGCAACAGACGGAAACAGAAAATGAAGGGATAGCTAGAGAAATGACGGAAAAGAAAAAGATGGGGATCATAGAGCTATCAGCTAAAGAGAGAGAAAAAAAAACAGATATGTAGAATGAGAAAGATGGAGGTAAGCCAGAGACAGAGAGAGAAATGTGGAAACAAAAGGAGAGGAAGAGAACACCCTCTCTGTCTTAGAGCATTGGCCCATTGTAAGCCTCTGGAGCTATTTAGGGGTTCAGTAAGAGAAGTAGCACCTCCAGAGTCAACTGCATATATGTGCAGAAGGGAGAATAGCAAAAACCACCCAAACCAGCTCCATTTCCTCATGGAGGCTCATTGTTGGTAGCTCTGGTGGCAAAGGGAGTTTCATCAAAGAAGCCAAGCTCACTTTGCATCCTGGTTTTGGCCCACCTGTCCCCGTCCCAGGCAGGGCAGTGAATGGGAGGCAAGTTCATGGTAGGGCTAACCTTTTCGCCCCTTCCCTCCTCCTCTGGCCCAGGAGATGGGGCAGCTGTGGTACGGGGTGGACTCTAACAGCTGCTTGGCTGGCTGCGGTGGGAGGAGGCCATACAGCAAGGACCCTTGAAGAGGGTAGATGTGTGGGAAGCCACATGCTAGGTATGAAATAGAGGTAATTGTCAGGCTGTACATATCTGAGGCTTCACTGGACGGGAAATAGAAAAAAAATAATGTCCTCTTGGCTTTGTAGGTACCTGTGACTTATCAATAACATCCACCGCCCACATCTATTAAGCCCCTAATTTTGTGCCAAGCGTTGGGCTAAGCACTTTGCATAAGCCATGTATTTTATCAGCCATACCCCGATGAAGCCTGTAGTTTTATTAGCCGCCTTTGCAGAGAAGCCATGCAGCCTGATTCCATGGGCTTTTCCCAATTGGGCCAGAGTTTACCATTTTATACCGATGTGTACAGATTCAGTCATGTATGATAACAGTCATCAGATAGCCATTTCATGTGAGACTGTGCTAGGACCTGGTTGGCGGGAAAGTGTGGTAGTAGGTGGCGGAGAAGAGTGGGGCAGATGGAAAAGATGAGGGACCAAGGCACAGAGAGACAGGAGCACTGCACCCACGGAGGCCGGAGTCTACTGGGGAGAGAAGGCGTGTGCGTCTGCAGCTCTTATCAATACGGTGGCTGAAGGTGAAGGCTGAGGTTTGTTATAAGGCTCCACGAGAGCACGCCACTCTTACTCAGTGGGAGGGACCGACCAACCACATAGCGTGAGTTCCAGCTGAGCCAGGCCTTGAGGCATGAGTTCAAAATGTGAGATTGTGAAGTGCAGAGAGAAGGTGACTTTCAGATGGATGGAACTGCCCAAGCAAAGGCACAGAGGCTGCAGAAATATAAGTAGGCCACAGTCAGATTAACTTATCTCCTACTTCCCATTAGAAGGCTCTTTGAACAGGTAGGGAGTAATGAGGGACAGAGCTAGACAAGTAGGTTGAAGTGAGACGGAGAGGGTTAAATTCAGGATGCAGTAGGTAGTGACTGAAGAGGTCTGAGCAAAAGACGTCTCAGCCCTCTCATGGCCCTGTGAATGAATGAATGGCCACCATTCACTGATTCTTTTATTCAGTCAATATTTATCGTGCACCCACTGTGTGCCTGGCCCTGGCCAGACAGATGGGCGCGTCAGTGAACAAAGCAGGCAGAGTTCCCTGCCTCATAGAGCTATAATTCTTGCAGGGACGCTTGCATTTTATGCCTTACCTACCAATGATGAGACAGTATCCAAAGGGTCCGGACTTTTAGAGTTCGCAAGCAAGCAGGAATCAACCCCCTAGGAGCACTCAGTGTTGCTGGGCAGCCAAGGGACAGCACCAGGGCGTTTGGCACCTGTGATGGGAGATGTCACAGATCAAAGGGTCATACTGGCTTAAACAGTGAAATGTGATTTATGGGTTCATGTAGCCAAACTCCTGAAAAACCAGGGATAGGATCTGGCCTTATAAATAACTAGAACTTGGGGTTTTAATGCCATCCATCCCTCAGTCTTCATTTATGTTTCTCTGGATGTTATGTCATTTCCTTAAATTGGCTGTTTTGAGGATTTGCCATTGGCCCCCACGGCGTCACATCCTGACAGTTCAATAGCCACATGGGAAAGTTGGCCTCCTCTGTCCAGCTCCTCTTTGCAACCTCTAGGGAAGGACTCTGGCTGGCCTTGCTTGGGTCATATGCCCACCCTTCAGGCCAATCTGATAGCCAAGGAAATGAGTTTCTTTTTTTTTTTTTAACATTTTTTAAATTAGTTTCAGGTGCACAAAACAATGTAATTGTTAGACATTTATCACTTATATCCCTCACACTGTGAACCCCCCGTCCCCATCCACTACCCCTCTGACATCTCACAGAGCCATTACATTTCCACTGTCTCTTTTCCTAATGCTGTACTCCACTTCTTGTAACTATATACATATATATAATTTCTATGATGTACCCCGGGTGGGTTACCTGCTCCAGTGCATGGCTAGGAGAGACAGAGGGAGAACAAAAATAATAGATATCTGAAACTAGGATTGTGACAACTTAAAACCCACTTTAGTTAATGGACAATTATGCAAAGTGGTGACCCCAGCATTTCTCCAAAATGCATAATAAAAGGTCACTCCTACTCAATTATGCCTGGGGCATAGATATTACTCTCCTCACTCCACCCCCACAAATAACACAAAATGATACCATTGAACATTTTAGACAAAGAAAAAAATAGTATGATGGAGCTCTCCTAAGAGGAAGGTAAAGTAGATTATTTTAAAGATACAATGGTAGGGGTGTGGGGCGAGTGGGGGTCATTTAAAAACAAAACCAGGTACCAGCAAGTCCCAGAACTCACCAGAGTGGCAT
This sequence comes from Rhinolophus hipposideros, assembly GCF_964194185.1. Classification (NCBI taxonomy): domain Eukaryota; kingdom Metazoa; phylum Chordata; class Mammalia; order Chiroptera; family Rhinolophidae; genus Rhinolophus; species Rhinolophus hipposideros. The sequence goes on along the minus strand of NC_138063.1, from coordinate 22,935,156 downwards.
TGGCAGAGGCTTCTCCTGTCTGGGATCCCAGAGTATCAAAGCAGGACCGCCACTTCCTCTGCCAGCCACCACCCCCACCTCCCAGCAGGATTGGGAAACTTGGTCAGGAACAGTGCCTTCAGCTAGAGGCTCTTCATTAGCTGAGAAGCCCAGCCCTGCAGGAAATCCCTAGCGAGGAACAAGAACAATTTGAAAGGACGCAGGAGGCATTAAGCCAGAATGGTTCTCCAGGGGGTGGCGGAGCTAAGTGGAAACTCAAGCGAAGAGAACGGAAGGGGGACCAAGTGGGGCCATCATTCAGGAAAGAAAAAGAATGCTTACCATCAGGGGAGAGGGCAGCGTCTTCACTAGGAGGGGGAAATCAAAAGCAAAATAAAGAGAAATTTTAACAGAAATCAATGTTTTAAAAACACACGTTCTTTCTTCCTGAGACAAGTTCTAAAAACTTAGAGAGGAGACAGAGCTCGCTCTGATGTAAAGAATATTGGACGAGAACCAGAAGCTGGGGGTCTGGCCACCTTTAAACCAGTGATGCACGGACTTTGTTTCCCCATTTGTAAAACGAGCTGACAATTCCTGCCTGTACACAACACAGTAGCATGTGAGAGTCCACTGAGATTATGAACAGAAAGACAGTTTTTAAAACATTAAGCAACACTATTGTGATTAATTAGGTTAGGTGAATAATTAGAAAATGACAGAAATTGGGTCACCATAATGCTGGAAGGCAGGAGGCAGTGAAAGAGACCACTTAAAGCTTAGGACTCAGGTGAGCTGGCATCCTGCTCAGTGACATAAATGGAAGCGAAAGACTCTATGGTTTTTGAAAAGCACATATGATTGTTGAGCACCTACTATATTCTCCCTTGCGAGGTGCCGAGGATAATGTAGAAGACACACAAGGTAGCATTCCTAAGGCTTACTGTCTATCAAATGAGATAAGCATGCACCAATAAGTGCATGAATTATGATAAAAAGCAAGGCTGGGATGTTGATAATAAAAGTTAAAAGAGCTCAGAGTACAGCTCCATGGGCTGGTGGACCAGGGAGGGGTGCTCCTGCAGTTGCTCTTGAAGCAGGACTGGGTTAGGGAAGCAGAGAAAAGGGGAGAGAGAGAGAACCTGAGGAATGTAATTGAGTACAGGTCCGGAAGGCCATAGTGAAGCATGTGTGTATGACATGGTGGGTGAGATGGCCAGTGTGGATAGAACAGTGTAAGATGGGAGTGAGGGACGATTATTTTGGAAAGGGCATTAGGTCCAGTTACAAAAAGTCTTAACCTTAGGTGAAGGGATTGATCACAAAGGAAAGGGAGCCCACCGGAGACTTTGGAGCAAAGGAGATGGCTTGGCCAAGTGGTGCTTCTGGAAGGCGGCTTGCAGGCACCGGGTGCTGAATCAATAGGAGAAGTTGAGGCCGGTGGCAAAATACTCAGTTTTCTTTTGATGAGCTCAGGAACGCGGGGGACGACAGTCAGGTGCAGAGCGATTGAAAAATACTAGGAAAAGAGATGGCAGGACTAGTATCTAATTTCATGTGGGGAGTGAGGGATGATATGGAATAAAGAACTGGCTTAGCTACAGGGAGGTGTAAGCATGTACTAACTGTGTCCTGTGAGGGGCGGGGTTAGAGGCAAAGGAGGTTTCCCAGAAAAGTGGCATGTTCATGAAGTCTTAAAGGTTACGTCCACCTGCTGTCAGAGGGAGTAAAGAACATCCGGAGAGAAGAAACAGCATTAGACAAGACAAAGGCAAGAAGGTGTGGAAAAGAGACACCACCACCCCATCCCACGCCCAGTGGTGTGGATGTCTCTGAACACATGTAGAGGGGGAGAAGGCTGGAGAACTAGGCAGGGGCCAGGTCACCCAGGAACTTGAACTTTATGCAGCAGGAATGGGAAGCTATAGAAGGTTTTATAGCAAGGAAGAGACACTGTCAGATTTTCATGTAGCTGTTTATGCAAATTGAGAGAGTTGAAACATATTGATAATCCCAAAATGAAGTGTAATATGACTCTGAAAGCATTCTCTGATTACTTTGAACTGAGGAAATTGTGTTAGTCTCTTACCATTCCTACGTCTCTGCCTTTATTTTTGTACGTACTGCCTTTTAGCTTAATAAATGTTACTGCTATATTTTTTGGTGCATAAATGCTTATATTTAGAGCATCATTGTAGTGTGCAATCAAGTTCCCATCTTCGCATCATTTACTGTTTTGTGCCCTGAATTCAACCTTGTCTGTTACGTGTGTGTGATATTCAAGTTTTCGCTTTTATTTTTGTTTTGTTTGCTTTTGCTGATTAGGTCTTTGCCCATCTGTTTCATTTTCAACTTTCCAGTCATTTTGTTTTGGGCCTCCTGTACATAGCACTGGTGTTTCTGCTTTAGAATTTAAATTGAAAATCTATTTCTTTTGACTAATACATTTTTACTTTTATATTTTTAATATGATAGATATGCTTATCATATTTGGTCTTATCATAGGCTTTCTGCTTTGATTTCACTTTATGGCCTATGATTTCTTTGTTTTGTTAATTTGGTATATGTGTGGGTTCATAGTGATAGTTTAGAAAACTTTAAAATTTTTTGTTCTTTAAGTGGTTACCTTCATAATATTAAATATAGTATAGTTAATCCTCTATATCCTTAGTAGCTGTTGACTTGTCAGCTCCACAAGATGATAAAATTTACATACTTCTTCTCCCACCTCTCATTTTCTTATTTTACCCATTTTTAGTTGATGGTGATGATAGTGATAGGATGATAATAATTCTGCTAATCTTAACTTTATAATTTTTAATATGCATCTTTTTGCTATTACTTGGTGCATTAGCCCTAAGTGGTAACTTTTGTCTCTTGGCTACCTGTCACCTTCTCTCTCCCCTCACCTTCCAAATTTGGTTAGTTTCCGTGTTTTTCATGTTATTATAGTTCATTACAATTTACATTATTTCCTCTAACCATAATTGCAACAGGTTTGGGTTTTTTTCTTACTCCAAAAACAAATTGTTAAAAAAATTTCTGCCACACTTTCTCTATTCTCTACTTGTTGGTTAAACTTCAGCCTCTAGTTTAGTCTAGACAAGATCCTTGTCTTTTGTACTTGAACAAATCATTTGTACTTGAACAAATGTTTGAGTATAACATTTTTAAAATGTTTTCTATTTAATTCTTAATGAAGTTTTTAGCATGACATGGTGCTGCAGAAAACTCTGAAGCCAACCAAATTTTTCCTCCTTAGAAGAGAAACTTCGGTTTGGCTTGGTTTTATATTATCTGTTTTGTGTTTTTGTTTGGATGGTAAAAGAGTCTTTCTCTACCTTTTGGACTGATACTTCTGTATCAACTTATTCTGAGACCATTTATGTTTTGGTTTTGGTATGGTTTGGTTTGGTGTTGCTTTAAATGTAGATTTAAATATCTTATTTCTGAAAAATGTTTTGTAATTATATTTTTCCAAATACATTTTCTATTCTATTTTTTTCAATACTCTTCATCAAGTACTGCCAGGTCTATTTACACATATGTACAGGTCTACAGGGCCTATTTTATCTTCGATAGCTATCATGTTCTTTTTCTAATAATTTCTAACTGTTCATTTTCATTTTGTTTTGCTCATTTTATCAATCCTGTTCTTAAGCCGACTGTTAGATTTTGAACGATGTCTGTTTACCTTGTTGTTGCTTCGGATGGCTCCCTAATTTTTGTGACGACGTTATGTTTCTCCCGCACTTCTCTCTGGAGCTCTGCTAGCTTTTTTATTTTTTTTCATCTCTTTCAGTTGTCTTGACATTTCTTCCTTGAGCTCTTATTTTGTATAAGTGATCTTTTTCATTAAGGTTCTGTTGTTGTTGTTGTTTGTCTATGCGCATTTGCTTGGCAGTTTCCTTTAGCTCTATGGCAACACAATCTGGTTACATGTTCTTTGTCAATTTGTTTTCTCTAATCATTACCTTCTTTTCTTGCAACATCTTCGCAGAGCTCTTCTGATGGTTTCTTTTTTATTCTGACTCATATTTGACTGAGATAAGCTTGTCCTTAACCAGCTTTTTTGCAAAACATTTACGGGGTTGGGGCCAGGACATGATTCCATCCAGCAGAGAATCTCTTTTATTTACAGAGATGCATCTTAGAATACACATACATGTGTGTACATATTAATTTAGCTTTGTCTTCTCCCCCAGAAGAAAGAAGAGGTAGGCAGTTGCAAGACAGATTAGTATTGAACCTATCTTCTCCATTCTGCCTCCTCAATAGACTACTTACTGCAGAGATGGCATGCCTAGGTATATTCTTGTTTATACCACCTCCTCTGCTTCTAGTGAAGCCAGGCAGAGTCCAAGAAGGTTCTCACAGACAATCCATTCACTGTAGACGAGTTCTTCCCCGAAAGATGGCATTGGTTCTGCCTTCTTTGATGAACTCTATACTCTGCAGCTTTGTTTGAGGTATGTGGCAACAGACATCTTTTAATATCTACCTGCCTCTGTTTAGAACTTCATTGCATTCGGCAGCCTTTTCTCAACAAACATGATGTTTGCATTTCTGGTTTTCATTTCTCTTGTTGTTTTGGAATGAATTCACAAAGAAGTGAGCAGGGTTGTCTTAACACTGCTATCTTAAAAGTAGCAGTTCCTTTTAGAAGGTTGTGAACCCCTGTCTTGCTTCCTATGTATCTCCAGCACTTAATACTATATCTGGGAAAAAGAAGATGCTCAATAAATACTTGTTAAATAAAATGAACAAATAAAAGAATGAACAATTCTCAAATGTAATAGTTGAGACATAGCTGCATTTAAGGCCTCTCTTCAAAAGAACTTCAGCAACTAATTCTCCTGGTTCCTCCTTAAAACAGCGTAACAAGGCATATTTCCCAGGCTGTTTCTCATGTTTCAGAGATCTCCTACTCACTGTTCTCCCATCGTTCATTATAGTTTCCTAGCATATCCTGCTGTCACTCACTGTCTCAGCCAAGTCAGAGAATCTAGTACACATGAAGCAGGTAATACTACAGAAACACCTTATATGGAGGGGGCCGGGAGTGGGGATTTCTTTCTAGTCTGGTGTCTAGCTTCAGTTTTTATGGATGCATTTTGAATTTGTTTCTCCTTGGCTTACTTCTGAAATCGAAAAAGCTCTGTATTTTCTTTACCGTAAATCTTCAGAAAACTAAAGGCAGAACGGAATCATTCTGTTTGGGTAAGGAATAGAGATCATTGCTCACATTTCCCATAGCAATGGGTCCCCAGGTCGCTCAATGGTCAGGACTCCGTCCAGATGCAGCCAGGAGGAAGGGTTCTTTGAGAATTGGAACACCACAAGATATGGCTACTCTTTTCAGCCCTTGTGAATTTCCTGGGGGTCTTCAGGGTGGCTGTAATCCAAGAAAAGTTCAGCTGGCTTGTCAGTAGAGATACTGAGTCCAGATTTCTTTCTGGTTTCCCTTTCAAAAGAGAGGAGCCTTTGACTCAAGGAATGTACTTCTGAAGTCCCTTAGAACAAGAAATATGACACAGACTATTCTTATGCCTTCCATGTGGAACATAGTAGGCACTTGAAAAGTATATGTATTAATTTTGATTTTCCTTAGGTCTGCAGGTAAAACCAAAAACTGTCCTACTCACTCAAACCACTTCAGTGTCTAATCCCAGACAAAATGCCTCATTCCTTTTAGAGCTCGTCAGTGGATGATTTCTGTGATTTTTTTTCCTTCGTCTCGAGTCTCTCAGACTCCTCCAACTTGCTCATGCTCTGTACACTTCTCACTGCTGAGCTGACTGCAATTACTTGCCCATACCGCCTGTGTCAGTAGACATGGAGTCCACAGACGTGCTGACTGCCCATGAATGTCCATGCCAGCCTGCAAGACTAAGATGGATAGGACCGCAGGAAAGAGAGGGCCTGAGAGACACACTACAGCCCATGTTAGTATTCCTAGCATAAGCACGATGACCAGCCATCTCTGCCCACAGCCAGGAGTACCAATGTTTTCTTCCAGACATCCATCGGTATGACCCCTAGAGTCCACATGACCAAAGCAGAACTCCTTCTTACCTGCCTAAAAACCTATGTCTTCCGCCCAGCCCTGCCTTGGGGACCTGGATGGGATTTCAGTGGGGGCACCAAGCATCCAGGTCTGTCTGAAACAGTCCCAATTTATGTCTAGTGCCCTGTCCAATTAGGCATTTGTCCCAGTCAAAAGTGATTTTGTATGATAAATTATATGGTTTCCCTCGTTTAACTTATTGCTTAATTTTCAAAATACCCGCAGCATGAGTCGGAATGCTCCGGGTTATAAGAAACGTTCTTCTCTTCTTCCTATCTTGTAGAAGATTAGGATTCACCAAGGGAATGAGGTAGACAGGGATCTGAAGTTCAGGCACACAAATGACCTAGAGCAGGTGATTGGGAAAAAGTTGACACTACCAGGGTGGCCAGAGAGGCTCAGAGAAATTTGCGTGAGGCTTCACGGAAAAACTTATCCCAGAGATTGGGGGCTGGACTCCAGGCTCAGGGGAGATATTCTGTGATAATACAATCTCCAGGTAAAAAAGACAAGCATTTATGGAGGATAGGCATTTTTTCGGGCCCCCTTTCCTCCCTCTTTGTGTCTGTACATTTCAGCCAATAATGCACCAGCGATTTCCCTCTGTTATTTCATTTATGGCAATAACTTTGGGTCTTATGTCTGGCCATAATGGTGATCTATGTATGCCATCTACAGTGGGCATGGATAATGAATCCTATTTTATTTCTTAATTAAGAATTTGAAAGTACCGCAAATTACTGCAATTAACATGGATTTTCTTCCTCATTTATTTACTTATTTAGATGCCTGAAATTGTACCCTTAGCTTAAACCAACTACAGGGTTCAGAGCCTGTTAAAATATATAGCATTCATTAAAATATTTATTTTTCCCCAACAGTGAAGCTGCAATTTGGAAATGCTGGTGCAATATATGCAAAATGTTTCCCCAAAAATATATCTATTGAATTCAGTCCATCCATCTTGGTAATTTAAAAAGTTGAATCTATTGACAATTCTTTGTGACCGAAATAAGCAAAGATTTTCAAAAGAGCCTGTTGTTATTTTGACTTTAACCAGTATTGTTTCCCTTTTCAAAGTCCTTGGGGATATGAGCATTATCATATTTTCAGAAGCTCAATGCTCACTAAAAGATAATAGCAAGTTGAGGGTGGCTGAAGTCATCTCACTGATTTCAAAACAATAGTACTTTGAATAAACTGTTCAGCATCAAATTATCTAGTAGTTTTGAACATTCAACCTTAGTCTTCATTCTTGGGTTTTCGTATTTGTATTTGGTTTTGTTTGTAACTGGTTTGCATGGAGACACAGCTCAAGACAGAGTAGTTGAAATTAACCAAAAATATGTTTCAGAAACACAGACCCTTTTTTGTGGGCCAGTAGCCACTGGCAACTACAGTCAGCAGGGTTGCAAATATGTACAATCCTACCAGAAAGCAACTAGGAAATGGCATCTCAAAAGCCTTCAAAGATGCAAACCCTTTGGAATCCAGCTATTCCATTTCAAGGAATTTATCCTTAGGAAAGAATGAAGGATGTGTACCAAGATTTAGCTACAATAGCATTCATGGCAGCCCTCTTTAAAACAGCAAAACAAATAAAATGAAACACCAAAATGTACAGCTATAGCAGATTGAGTAAATCGTGGTATAACCTTACATTGGAATGATAAACAGCTATTAAAAACCGTGTGGTTATCTATGGCTACGTTATCCCAAGGCTTAGCATCTTAAAACAACAAACATGTTATCTCAGAGTTAGGAGTCTGTGGGCGTGGCTGAGCTTGGACCTCTAACTCAGGGCCTCTCATAGGCGATAGTCAAGGTGATAGAATCATCTCAAGGCTTATCTTAGAGAGGATTTGCTTTCAGGCTCATTTAAGTGGTTGTTGGCAGGATTCAGTCCTCCGGGAATATTGGTTGGAGACCTCCTTCAGTTTCTTGCCTCAGTTCCACTGCCCTTTCCTCAGTTCCCTTTCTATAGGGTACCTCATAGCATAGCAGTTGACTTTATCACAGAAAGCAAGCCAGAGAGCAGAAGAGGTTGAGCGAGAGAGCCACCAGACTTTTTCTGTAACCCAGTCTCAGGACTGACAGCTCATCACCCTTGCAATATACTATTGGTTAGAAGTCAGGGGGCCAGCCCACATTCCAGGAGAGTGAATTACACAATGATCAGGACACAAGAAGGCAGGGATCATTGGGAACCATCTTAGAAGCCATCTACCACACAGTTGAAGTTTGACAAAAAATATTCATAACATCTTATTCAATGAAAGAAAAGCAGGTCACAAAAAGTATGTGCAGTATGACCCCAGTTTTGTTAACTAAAAACAGTAGAAAAATATACATCCATATATACATAAATATTCATGAAACAATCTGTAAGGATTACATGGGTTAACAGTGGTTATACCTGGATGGTGGCATGACAGATGAGTTTTATGTCTTATTTCCTAATCTGTATTTTCTATTTTTTCTAAAATGAACATGTATTGTTTACTGTTTTTTAAAAAAGTGAATGTTATTAAATTTAAAAAAGCAAATTAAATCTTCTATATTTATTATTTCTGATCTCCATTGTCTATCTTTACAGGACTACTTCTTGCTTACAACTTGAAGTCAACTAAATAGAAGTTCACAACACCTTTTGTAGAATCCCTCGATCCCACTGTGACCAAGGAAATCGTAAGTAAGTTCTAGAACTGGTCACTGTGTTTGTGTCTTCTAAAACAACTATCACCAAAAATGCTACCGCAGAAAACTAACATTATTTTTCCTTCAGAGATCGTGAGGACCACATGGGAACTATGATTGACCTGAGAGAACTGGGTCCCATGATAGTATTTTTCCCCTTGAGCCAGTGTCTTCCCAGCTCTATTCTGGTTATTTACAGACCACAAGCTAGCACGATCACGTGGCCAACTTCTCTGCAAAATTCCAAAGGGATAGGTTCTATTTATTCGTCAAAAATAGATGAACAGATCTGACACTGCTGAATATATTTGAAAGTTTGAAAAAGGAGAGGGGCTGGAGAGTGAGAAGATAAAGTCATTAATAATCCCCACACTTCATTAGCTTTCCTGCCTCATGCCACCAGGAGGGTCTGAATTGGGATGTCGCTGGTTCAGGGATGAAATAACTTCTCCAGCAATGTAAATGTTATCTTAAGGTCACTTACTGATGAAAACTACTGTTTTGCCAAACATAGATTTTTGGTTGTTTGACAAGCAGACAGCTGCTCTGACCAATATAGAACACGACGGAAGCTGCTGAGGATGGATGAGCTGGTATTCCTGGGGTTTCCAAGATGGCAGGGAATTAGAATGAGGGAAGGGATTAGAAACCATATTCAATGGTTTCCAAGATGGCAGGGGATTAGAACCAGGTCGGAAATACTGGTGGTCTCTTTCCACTGGCATCTATAGTACAATAGCTCGTGTAAGAGATAACACTCAAGTCTTGCTGGTTTATTGTTACCAAACCAAAAAGTGTCCACCCACTTCATGTTCAGCAGAGCCAAACACTAAACACCAAGTTTTGCAGTGGAGAAATTAAAAGAATTTTTTGGCAGGGCACCAAGACAGGAGAACAGCAAGCTAGCACTCAAAATCTGAACTCCCAGGTGGTTTTTAATCAAGGGTTTTTAAAGACAGAGATTGAGGGTCAAGGGTGAGGTGTCAAGGGTTAGTTCTGGTATAAGCTTCGATGGTTTTCTTTAGTCTGATTAATTCTCTTCCCGACGTCATCTTGTCTGGTGTTTTCGTCAGTATGGTGGGGTGATTTAACCAGGTTGTGGAACCAAGATTCTGCAAAATATCTCATAATAGTGCATCAGTGATGTCATCTTTAAAGCAAAAGGCAGAAACTAAACATCTAGTGACCTTTGTTATTGTTTAAGCTATCATTATTTTGTGTTTAACTAGCTACATTTTTCTGTTACCTCAAGGAAAATGTACTTTTAAAACTTTTTTTTCTGGAATTTGCTTTACAGGCAGGTTTCTAGGACATGACTAACCTACTTTCTTAATCTTTGACTATAAGCTATGTGACAAGCAAAGCAACTGAAACATTTAGTTAAAGCCTGTACCTATATCTCTGGACTCTATGATCTAATACCTAAACATGTTTACTGTTACTGTTAGCTGCCAGTTTATTAACGGTAGATCACTTTTCTCTCATATAAGGTCCAGACAGGTGTTTGTCTAAATGGTGATTCAGAAGTCTAGGTGCCTCCTACCTGTGGCTCCGCCATTGTATAGGGCCTCTGAGTTTTGTGCTGAATTTTCTGCATCCACTTGGTTGACAAGGAAAGAGAAAGTGAAGATGGCACACCCACTTCCTCTCCACCATGGCCTACCACTGACACATATCACATCCTATTGGAGAGAACTGGTAACATGGGCCTCGCCTTGATGAAAGAGGCCTTGCGTTAGTCCCTGTCTGGCAGTCACTTCCCCAACAATGCCACTCTGGGCTGGGGGGAAATACAACATAGGCTTAGTAAAGAAAAAGCATAGTGTTAGAAAGTCCTTGCTGAGGAAGTTCTTAGTGGGCATTTAGACATCGATCAAAGAGCAAGAATTAATGGACTTATCAATGACTCTGAGTGACGAATCATTCTGTCCTATTGGAAGACACTTCTAATATTAACCTTCTCGTGGTTAAGGCAACAAGCCACTGAGAACAAGGCTTTAAAGGCTCAGTGCTGTTCTATACTGGAAGTGCTAGGTGTGCCTGCCAATGCTGAAAATCCACAAAATCCACAACCCATCCCCCCCCCACCTTAGTTTCTTATTGAGTAAAATAACAAGAATAGAATCTACCTCTTAGGGTTGGTATACCCAAAGAAATACTCACAATACACATTATCTCAACACATGAGTGACGTCTCCACAAGTATCCACATATGATGGATAATCTCAGAAATGCCTTACAGCAGTACCACAGTCTCTGATTCTTGTAATATCGTTGTTATTATTAGGCTACAATGATGATAATTAGCGCTACCACCAATAATAAAATCATAACACCTTTTCTTTACAGTGTTTTACATTTAGGTATTTGACTCTCATGACACCCTTATAAAGTGGAAAGGACACTCACTATTATCACACCCATTTCATAGGTGAGAGAACTGAGCCTCATGAAGGCTAAGTGACTATATTATAGCCCAGTCAGAGTCACCACTTGGCTCTCAAATCGAGGTCTCTGAACTCGAAATGATACTACTACACCAAATGGAAAATGAAATCTTATTGGAAGAAACGGAATCATTGAGCAGACTTAGTCTCATCCTGTCATTGTTCAGATGAGTTCGGGATGCCTTTGAGGATTGTTCCTTTTTATACCACTGGCCTCAGTTTGTCTTATCTCGTTCAAGATTAGTCAATCTAATTGCACCTGGGTCAAGGTGTGGGAAGAAGGGCAAGTAGTGTTGGTGATATAATTTGACAGAGGCCGTTCTGTACAGGGTTCCTGGAAATTGCTCCAAGGAACATGAGTGGAGCCCCAGGAAGGAGGAAAAGGGGACAATTTTTCTCCACTTTGACACATTTGGGGACATCACTGGTCAGCATCACCAACCTTAGTGAGTGGAGTGACGGGAATCCACTTCTAGGGTTTTCTTTGACCTCCATTCAACTCTTTATCCTCTTCCCAGCTAAATTTAATGACTAATTCTTTAGTGACTTTACCCTTGCCATTGATAGCAAAAAAAGAACTGTTTCCGGTAGCCTCAGGTTTGCAGTATAGTCTTTGGAGACCATATTTGACTCTGCGTTGGCTGACTCCAACTGCCAGTAGCAGTGAACTATAGTGGACATGGATCTCCATGTAGAAAGCAGCCCCCAGACCCAGACATACTGCTGACTGTTGTGTTGACACGAGGGTCATTTATATCCTTTAGATTGCAATGTCTTCATCTGTCAAATCAGGTGGATGATGCCTACCCTCTCTACCTCCCCCACTTTCTTGTGGAAATCCTGAGACCTTGGGGCTCAAACAAGTCAGTAGACAGAAAGTGCTTTGAGAAGCATAACATGCTACATAAATGTAGCAGAGAATCATCAGGATCACTGTGCTATTGCCATTATTATTTTGTGGTCAGCTCAGCTTTTCTTAACACAGAGCAGTTAATGAAGTGGCAACTGTATTGGTTTCTCACTAGGAGGGAGAAGGGGCCAAATGAGGCTCTATTTTTATCTCATTTTAGTGTCCAATTTCTTTTCTTTTTTTTTTCACAACAGCTATGACTAGTGGGTTTATAAGTATTTTAATCACAGTGGCATTTCATTATGCTTACCCCTAACAAAAATCAGGCTAAGGACAATTTGTTTTAAATCCTAAAAATGGTGGATTTCCCTAAAGGCTGAATTAACTTTCACGAGCTGCCAGAATACTGCTATCTTTGATCTCACTTCTAAGCTTGGTGCCTACAACTTTTAACAAATTATTTTCCACGTAACCAAAAATAATTTTTTTTAATTGTACCTGCAGGTCTACTCGTAGAGAAAAAAAAAAGTGTCAAAATCCATTAGTCATCAGGCTTTGGCTCATAAATTGTCCACCAGCTGAGATGCATTTTTCCTAGGGCCATGAGGAATTATGGGAATAGGAAATTTAGAAATCGACATAAAGACAGACCAGAAGAACCAGGCAGATAAATACAAAGAATGTCACTCCTGAGCCTGGTACATGGCCAATTTATTGCTTCCTGCAGAATCTCACATAGGTTTGCTTCAGTATCATCATCAAAAAGACAAGGGAACACCTGTCTTATTAGAAGGAAAAGATGAATGTTGCAAAGTAAAGAGTCTAGTCAAGTTGGAAGAGGTTTAGCAAGCATATGGCCCAAAATAACCATTTTATAGATAAGGAAACTAAGGCTCACACAAATGAAGGGAACATCCAAGGTCATACAAATGAACAAATATTAAGGTAACCCCTAAGGAGAGTATACTAATTTTCTATTGTTGTAACAAATTACCACACTTTTAGTGCCTTAAAGCAACACATTTATTATCTTACCTTTCTGTAGGTCAGAGGTCTTACATGGCTCTCATTGGGCTAAAATCAAAGTGCATTCGTTTCTAGAGACTCTGGGAGAATCCATTTCCTTGCCCTTCCCAGCTTTTAGAAGCTGCCTGCATTCCTTAGCTCATGGCTCTTTCCTCCATCTTCAAAGTCAACAATACAGCATCTCTCTGATCTTTTTTCCTGTAGTCACATCTTTGACCACAGCCAGGAAAAGTTTTCTGCTTTTACGTACCAATGTGATGAGATGTTGTCTACTTGAATCATCCAGGATAATCTCCCTATCTCAAGGTCAATAACCTTAATCACATCTGCAAAGTCTCTTTAACCATTATTGGTAACAGATTCACCAGTTCTGGGAGATTAGGGAGTGGACATCTTTGGATAGGATGGCATTATTCTGCCTACCACAGGGAATAGGAACTTACACAGAAAGAAGATGCTGAGTCAATATAGAGTTGATTGGTTGGGATACCTGTGGCAGGTTAGGGTCTCCAGGAATCTGACTCTAGATAGACTTGTGTGTTGGAAGTAAGCGTGTTCTCAGGATCACCTCCTGCAGGGGAAGGGAAGGAGGTTGGAATGGCCAGAGGGAAGAGCTGGGCTACTGGGTTGTCATAAAACCTCAGCTGAATGGGACTGGCCCATCAGAGTTGTCATGAGGGGCTGGGCCTTTAAACTTGTTTCCCTCTAATTGTTATGACCGCAGAAGCAGTCACAGGGTGTGGGCTGCCCCAAGAAGGGGTTGTGACGTGAGGCAAGTCAGCTTTCTTCTGACAAGGACAACTCCAGTAGCAGGAGAATTTTTCCTTCACTCATGAAGGAGGATCTAAATACACAAAGCTTCTACTAGAGTACTACCTTTCCCTAAGTTTCATGTCCACATTTGAAAAAATAATAATAACAAAGTTAGCTGTAGTCTGTTTGGAATGATACCTGACTGACAAATTTCACAAAGGGGTCCGAGACTCAGAACTTACAAGTTAGAAGGAAAAGAGTCATGTACTTTATCAGTAGTGTAAAGGTAGACAAGACAAGGTCTGTAAGGAGAGTCAGACCTTTGATGTTTCATGAACATGGGAGCAAGAGCAGGCAAGCGTCACAAGGAGATAAGGGAATGAGACTGGGTCAGATATATCATGGACCCTAGAGGAAAAAACAGGCAGATCGTGAGTTCTGGGGACTAAGATCCAATCCCAGGTCAAAAATCCAAGACTCTATGCAAACCACAGCTAAAAACGAACATTGGCAGAGGCTATAGGCAGGGGTGGTAATGCTGCTATTGGCTTAGAAGGATTCCAGCAACTTCTAGCAGAGACTGGTGGTCAAAACAGTAGAGCCCATCATCAGTTGTGGAGGTAGCTAGAGAACAGATAAGAAATCCTGTTTTAATGGAACTGAAGAAAGGGCAAGAACCTAATTACCAAGGAAAAGGGCATGCTCTATTAGTTTATGCAGGTGGGCTACAGTCTCGTGTCATCTGGCCCATGACTGTCATTTGGCCCAAGCCCAAGTCTGATTTTGGCACAGGAGTAAAAGATGCTCCAGTTATCTGAGTAGTGCGAGGTTATTCCATATGCTCACTCCAAGGGAAGCCCTTTCACAGAACGTCAGGGCTGACCTTAATGTTCATTTTAATGGAATGGTGTCTGTGAGGAGGGTACAAAGAATGATTTGTTCCTAACCTTGAACCCCTGAGGCTCTCAGTCTCTCCAGTCAGTGCTGAACCCATTCGCTGCACCAGAGCTGCTCTGCTAGTTGTCCAAACAGACATCATGGATTCCCAACCACCTCCATTTCACACATCCAGCTGCAAAGTCTAAAGGAAATGGTATTTCAGAAAGGGACTTCTTATATCTTCTAGAAGACTGTGTAGACACTATAGTGGGTCAACCATACTTACAGACTAAAATGGATTTGATTCTTCTACATGCCTTGATTCAAGTGGAGAGAACAAAGCATTTCAACACAGTAAACATCATTGCCTTCCTGAAGGTCCTTTCTCACATGTAAATAGCAGCAAGAATACTAATAATAACGCCTTCTGACTCTTATAAGGCTTCACATTTTACCAAGCACTTCCATCTACATTATTTCTGGTGAATAAGGTAGTACTACTCGGGGCTGGGGGATTATTATGCCTGTTGTACAGATAAATAAATTGAGGTTCAAAGAGTTTGAGTGACTTACCTTAAGTCACAAAGTTAGAGTCTGAAATTGGACCCAGGCCTATGAATTCAAGTTGCTTCTAATACATTATCATGAAAAGTCCACCCCAGTAGAAGACCTTTGTGTTTTACACCCCTGGAAGTTTGGGAGAAAAGAGAATCAAGAAGCCTAGAGAAAACAGAAAGCTGAGGGAAAAAAATAGTCTGACTTGCACATTTTGTCTTAGGTCAGTCCTCAGGTTATTGTTTTTAAGTCATTTTTTTTACTTTGCCTCAGTGTTTTTAACTCACCAGAGCATTCTCATGCCCTTATCCCATTTGATCCACCCAGAAATCCTGTGAGGTAGACGAAGCACGTCTGACAGAGGAGGCACTAGAGAGAGGTTAGATGACTCATCCAAGAACAGACAACCACTTGGTGGTAGAATTGGAGCTGGAACCCAAATCTTTGGAATAGGTCTGGGGAGGGAGAAAAGTACCTGCTGAAAAGGATAGGAAGGAAGCATTAGAAGATTAATCAAAAATTATATACATTTCACAACATGTAAATCAAACCATGATGCTGTACACGTAAACTTATAGAGTGACATGTGGCTATTATATCTCAATAAAACTGGGCAAAAATAAATTACCACAGATATCAAAACAGTGTGATAGAGGTATAAGAATACAGAGACTGATGGAATAAACTAGAAAGTCTAGGGAAAAACCCATGCATTTTTTTGGAAATTTGGTACATGGCAGGGGTAATTAAAAATAAATAGGCAAAGCACAGACTATTGGATATGTAGTGCCATAACAATTGACTCTCCGTATTGGAAAATTAATGTTAGAGCTCTGTCTCACACACAAAGCAACACAAAATATTGCAAATGAACTCCAGATGGATTTAAGGCTAAAAGCTAAAAAAATAAAATAAAATAAACTTTTAAACTATTAGAAGAAAACTCAGGAAGATATTTTTATATCTAATCAGGAAAGAAGTTCTTAAGATGTAATACAGAATTGTACACCTGAAATCTCTGTAAATGTATTAACAATTGTCATCCCAATAAATTTAATAAAATAAAAAAAGATTCAAAACAAGCACCAAAGAAAAAGATGAATTAGATTACATTAAAATTGAAGATGTCTGTATGACCAACAATACCATGAACAGAGCAAAAAGAGCAGTGAGAGATTTGCAGGAGGATTTGACCAACAAAGGATTAATATCTAAAATATGTGGGGAGGGAAGAACTACAAAAGCCAACAGCCCGATGGCAAAACAGGCAAAACATAAAAATAGACAGTTCACAGAAGTGTAAATCAAAATAGTCTATAATAATATGAAAGTTGTCCTACCTCATTAATAATCAAGGAAATGCCAATTAAAGCAAAAAGATACCATTTCACATCCATCCAATTGTCAAAAACGAAATGGTTCGATGATGCCAAGTTTTTTGTGTGAAAGGGACATTGCCATTCTGGAGGGAGTACACATTGTTTTAGCCCCTTTTGAGAGCAATTGGGAAATATCTTACACATGTGAAGAAATGCTTCACAATTAGTTTTACATCTAGATGTATGCCCTAGAAAAACTCACTCCTATGTATAATATGACATGTAAAAGGATGTTTATTATTGCATTCTTTGCAATATTGAAATTTTGGAAACAATCTAAATGCTTATCAACAGGGCAACGGAAAAGCAATGTACATTTCAGAGCAGTGAGCCTCGGTGAGCTAGACGCATGTATCGAGAAGGATGATTTTGGAAAATCCAAGCTGAATGAGAAGAATCAAATCATATTAACATACCATTTACATGCACATTTAAAACATACAAAACAATATTGTCTGTCACTTTTGGATTCAAACATATGTGTGGTAAAATCATAAAAACACAGATCTTGCAAGCACAGGAGAATGAATTCTCAGAGGAAGAAGTAGAACAGGCTCAACGACAGCTCAAACAGGGTTGAACTGAACCTAAAATGTTTTATTTCTTTAATTAAAAAAACTAACACAAATTGAGCAAGATGTTAACATTATAACATTTTGTGCTGTGGATATTGGGTGTTTGATATAATAAACAATTCAGGAAAGAAAAAGTTATTCACCAGCAACCTCTATCCTCAGTGGAAACGAGAAGGCAGTGGGGAGCATGAGTCTGCAGGACACAGAGCTAATGGCTTTGAAAATTATTTTGGCTTTGGATTCCAGCTCATGCACACCCACCGAGACAGTTTCACACATGGGACCAGAGGGATCATGAAAGAAGCATTGCCAAGCAAGATAGTCAAGGCACACAGGGGTTCCCGGCCAACCCCAGCTCTGCCAGAGCATCAAAAACAGCATTCTGTGGCTAGGAATAAGGACAGGAATAACAAAGGTATAAATACAATAGGAGGGTACTTCTCCCAACTTAAAAGAATTCAGAGTAAACCAGTCTGGAGCTAATATGGTGGCTGCACAATGTCTCTAGGATTCAGGATCTTTCCATCTTTCTGCTCTACCATCCCGAGTGTATGAGTTTCATCAAGAAGATCACTTCATTATCCGAGATGGTCACTGCAGCATCAAGCCATCCAGGTGGCAAGCAGGAAGAAGTAGGGGTGGAAGGGCAAAACGGTTCCTATCAGCTCTCTATGCCCCTCTAATATTATTTTTTTCCTGAAGTCCTTAACTCACATGGACATTTTATTGGCAGTTCCTAACCCCAAGGGAGGCTAGGAAATGTTTTCTTTAATTCATTCAGCCCAGCTGAAAAGTTGGGTGTCCTACTGCTAGGGAAGAAGTGGGAATGGCTCACTCGTTAACAGCTAGCAGTGGTTGCCACGGCCAGTAGAAATTCATCATGTACTTTATGAAGATATTGCTTTCCTATCCACTCAAGAAGGAGTATAGACTAGATGATGGTTCCTTATTGGAGCCAATCACCTTTGCTGTTCATCACTTCACACTTTGGTCAAACTTCTACTTGGGACAGTTATACTTGAAGCCCCTGTCTGCCCATTTGCCTCCCACCACCCCATGGATAGGTCTGAATTGAGCTGTTAACCTTTTTCTCCCTCCATAGTTCTGGTTCCTCATTTATGCTTTACACTCCCTACTCATGAGGCATTGCAATTCATCTTCCATGTTCACCAACTGCTAGAAACACCCAAATTTACCTTTCTAACTTACCTCTTCCAAGGACCCTTTCCTGGTTTGTGGCGTCCTCCTCTGAGACCATCGTATTGTCCATTGTCACTCAGAGAATCAGATACTTTTATTGAGGATAGGCCTTAGATTATCGGGCCCAATGATTCGCAACTTTTTTTTCAGAGCCCTTTCTTCAAGTAAAAATTTATGTGAAACCCCATGATAATGTATAAAATGAATAAAATGGTGGGGCAGGTAGAGGAACCTCGAGCCTTTTCAGAAAGAACATAATCTGAAAAGAGGATATCTTGAATCAAGACATTGTTTCCCAAGGACAGAATTGAATTGTCCCTGGTCATACAGCTCATAACAACAACAGTAATAATAACCGCATTAGCTAACACTAACCCTCCATGCCAAGCACCAGTCTGAGGGCTTTACATAAATTAATTCAACGTGCAATAACTCAAAGTCATTCAGGTAATCAAGGGCAGAGCCGGGATTTGAACTAGGTGCCCTGACTGCAGAGGCTGTACTTGGAACCATTATGTTATAAGCAGTAAACCACAGAGTCTGAATAAGAATTCTAGCCTTCTGACTCCTAGGCCAAATTCTCCTTGAATTGCTTTATACTAGTTTATTGGTTATAGATTCTGGGTGTATCTTCTTACCTTTACTTTTCTCTGTACCTCATATCTATTTTCCCCCTGCATACATTAGGCATTTGATGAGGATTTTTGACAAAATAGCTAGGCTCAGTGTATAAAGTCCAGGTAGTCTTCACAGGAGAAGTTGATGGGATTTTTGACTTAGCCCAGTGAGGCCATTGCCTAAGAACTAAATGGAAACATCAAGACACATCCTTGGTCACCTGAATAGAAAGCCATGTTTCCTCCAAATTATGTCTACAGAGAGAAAAAGAGAAACTCAGGCAAATGTTCTGTGCATCTTTTGAGTCAAGCTCTGACAAGGCAGAAAGTGGGTATATCTTGTCATTGTCCTATACTTCTTTCTGTAGAGTGGTGGTATTGGATGTCCATCCAGGGACTAGAAAGGACAGAGCTGGGCCCGGCCATATCCACTCTTCCATCTGGGAAGTTGAACTCTGCAGGAGAAATCACTCACTCCCCAAGTCAGTGCCGCTGTACATTCACCCTCATGGCTGGCTGTGCTTCCTCAGGTTCATAGACACTCATCATCAACCCTGCCAGAAAGTGAACGAACTGCTCCTTGCTCTTCTTTCAGATACCAACATCATCTACCCATTTGACCAAGCCAAAATTTGGGGGTCATCTCTGACTTCTCTTTCTCCCTCCCTACCAGCATTG
Organism: Rhinolophus hipposideros; assembly: GCF_964194185.1. NCBI lineage: Eukaryota > Metazoa > Chordata > Mammalia > Chiroptera > Rhinolophidae > Rhinolophus > Rhinolophus hipposideros. Next base: position 22,915,454 of record NC_138063.1, on the reverse strand, counting down.
ATACAGTCACTAAATCCTATCGTTGCTCTTCCCTCCATATTTCTCCAATCTGTCCACTGCCCTCCTTCCATCTTGGCTTTAATTTGTTTCCAAGCTAACACTCTCCAATCCCTTCTTGGCAGAACAAAACCAGAGCTTTCAAAAACAGAATTGGGTCATGTCACACACATACCTTTTCTTAATGGTTCTCTATAAACTTTGGGATAAAGTCAAAGCTCCTAAAATGAAAAGCCAGGTCCTTCAATATCTGGCCACCACTTTTCTCCCAACTGTACCTTTTATGCCCTGGATTGCATATTCCAGGCGCCCTCAGATCTTGGCTATCACAAAATGCATCATGAGCTCCCTAAATTGTGAGCCTTTGCACGTGCTGTTTCCTCTGTCTGATGCCCTCCCTGTCCCCACCTCTCCATCACTATTTGTCAAGTACACGAGGGAGTTTGGGTGTAGGGAGATCCAGAAGAAAATGAAAGACAGTCAGAAGAAAGAGGGATACAAATGATAAAAAGAGAAGCCAGGAATGTGGAAAGAGGAGGAAAGTTTGACCAAAGTAGGAAAAAAATTTTTTTTCAAAGGCAGAGCCTTGTCTCTAAGACCTCAGTTTCTATTTTAAACAAAACTGGAGGGTATAAACTTCACTTAACTGATCCCCAGTATGGAACTATAGAACTCAGAATGCCACCTAGTCACCTGGTGACTTACAGAACAGAGCAAGGACTTGAAGGCTTGAGGACAGGTCAGAGGAGCAGTGATTAAAGTCAAGGCTGAGTCTCGGCTCTACCTTGGGATTCCATAGATGTGCCTTTCTGCTGGGACAGAGACGACCTTGTCATCTTACTGAAGTGAGTCATTTCCACTTTGCTGGTCCTCTCCACAACACCTAGGGAAAGACACACTCATTAATAAGTTGTCTCCAGCTCTTGAGGGATTTTGATCACGTGTGCATGATGACTCATAGAGATGCCAATGAAATGCAGGACTGAACTGGTAGGATAATTCATATCTTTAATGTAGCAGCCGAGAGCCCAGAGAAAGGAGAGGAAAGTACATGCAATGCCTACAATGTGAGACCAAGCCTCATTCTCCCAGAACCCGAGGAAGTTCTAGCTCACAAGTCTGATCATGCTGAGGTCTTGAAGACCACCCAAAGGCATTTCGGCAACTGATCTGAGCAAAGGCTAGGTGAAGCCCTGTGTGGCAACACCAGCTTCTGGAGGGGCGGCGCTTCGTGCCCATTAATGTAATGATCCATTTCCAAACCAGACAGTTGAAGTGGGAAAGGTGAATGATCGGAGACCATTCCCATCCTCAAGGCCAACCTGACCCCTAATAGTAGCAGCAGATGCGAACAAACCCAGTTCTTCACACATATAATTTATTCAGGGCTCACAACCCTCTTTGAGAGGAGAAGTATTACCCTTATTATTCAAAAAAGGTTGGAAACTCAAAAAAGTTAAGTGACATTCCCAAGGTCATCAATATGGAGGCAGAGCCTGAACATAAACCCACCATGAATATCAGCAAAGCCCATATCCTCTCCTACACTTCTCTTCCTTTCAAAAATCAAAAGGTTATCAGCATTGTAATGGCTTCAGGGGCTAGCTCACCTTAGAGGTGGTAGAAGTGAGGTATATGGTGGATAATGATAGCAGCAGAAGGTGAACCTGGATTTCTTGGCTCCCATTTCAGCTCTTTCTTTACTATAATTCACTGCTTCCTGGACTTTAGCAAGTAGTAACCTAATTGCCAAATTCATTCAACAATTTATTTAACAAATATATAGTGAGCCCTTATCAAGGGCCAGACACTGTGTGAAACCAGTGGGATACCCCAGGTTAAAAACAGACATATCTCTGTTCCCATAGAGGTCACATTCAACTGAAAAGACAAACATATACAAAATAATTCATCGTGGTGCGGGGGGTGATAAAACAGAGTGAAGGTGGCAGAGAGCAGTTGTCCAGAGAAGAGGATATTATTTTTTAAAGGATGGTCAGGGAAGGCTTCTCTGTTGACACTTTGAGCTTCCCCAGCAAAATCCTTTCCAACCTAACCTACATCTTACTCATGCCCAAAGCATAGCATTGGGCTAACAATGAGCAGGTGAGACACACAGAAGAGTAGACAAGGGGTCCCCAGGAAAGAAGGGGAATTTGAAAGTAAGCCCCAGCACTGCCACAGCCCTGCCATGGGACAGTCCTCACAAGTAGGGAGGACAGCCACCATCTAGCTTGGGGAGCAGAATCCCAGAGCAAATGGCCCAATGACTCACAACATAAGGAATATATTATATCCTGAAAATCTGATAACAGCCAGCCTTCAAACACCTTCTGAACACCCTCCTCTGATTAGAAAGGGAAGCTGGAGGTAAATATAATACCTGGAGAATTTTAGTGGGGGAAACAGGCCTTTAGGTATACTTTAGCATCTCATTGAAAATGCTTCCCTCAGAGACTTGGGAGGTTATATCTCCAGGAAAGGCACTAAAAGTAAAATAAGAAGACTCTGATTGCACCTGAGGAACAATATGCTAGTCTGTGCCTGTCCAAGGCCCAGAGAAAAAGCTTTAAACAGAAATTGCCAAGACAATCTATTTTATAACTACAGAGTAATATATCTATACACTGTGTAGTGCAAGTTTTCTGAAAAGGTTTAGCAATCAAATAAATCAACAACAAAGAAAACCAAATACATTACCCCAATATCTTTCTGTATTTTACTACTGAAATGACCCCCAGGAGAAATCTGTGAAGCTGGGGACTCGAGGGGAGGCCATAGAGAACGGCTGGCTGGAGAAGCCTCGGGACAGGTTTAGTGCTAGATGCTAGGAAATGGAGAGACATAGAACAAGTTAGGAAGGGCAGTGAGAAGCTGCCAGATGCTGAGAGCCAAGAGGCCTTGTGCCTGCAGGTGACAGGAATAGCCCAACTGGGTGGCATAGCTTGCTGCTTGTTGTAAGTGCCATAAGTCATGCTGTAGATGAAATTGACAGGAAATGTGCGAGAAACTAACACATTCTGTGTATGCTCATCTCTCCCACCCATTACCACTCCTGCTTCAGGAGAGTCTCAAATGTATTTTAAAGTGAACCCTCCATCTCAGCTGAGTATTCATCCTGGACTATCTCCTAATTAGGCCCTTCGTTCTCATCTGGTCTCTCCCCTTCAATTAGAGTCTTCCTCAACAAACACATCATCTTCCATTTTTAAGGGAAATGAAAAAAGGGAGAGAGAACTTTCCTTGGTCCTGCTTTCCCCCTAAACTTGTATTCCATCTCTCCACTTTCCTGAATTTCCGGACTTTAAAGAAGTACTTCCATACTCATGGCCTTCCCTTCCTCACCTCTATCTTCTTTAATACCTCCCGGTCTTCTTTCTATTTCCATAATTCCACAAAAACTTTTCTAACTGTCAGAAATACCAACTTATCCAAGCCTTTAGTCTTGGCAGCATTTGTCTCTGTGTAACTGTTGCCTGGACCCAACGTCTTAAAACGTTCTCCTGCTTTGGCCTACATGACCCTGTTCCCCTGGTCTCCCCCAAAGCCTTTTCACCTCCTTCCAAGTCCAAAGACCCCCATCACCACCTTAGTCCCTCACTGGGGAGAAGAGACCAGAATCATCTAACCTACTGGATGTTTTGAGGTCACATAGTCTTTAGAAAATCTGATGAAAGTTTTAAAGTCTCTCCCCAAAATATGGTTTATATATACATATGTCTGCATGTACATATATAAACATTATTTCAGGGGAGGCTCGCAGATTCCCCAAATTAAGAGCCTCTGTCCCAGAGAATAGCCTTGTGTACAAACTGTAATTATGATATCACGTGGCTTTTCCCTGTTGCTTTTAAACCACAAGTTTCTCGTAAGTTCATAGCTGTAATAGAGTAAAGCCCTTTATCAGAAGGCAGGAGCCCAGAGTTCTCATCCCAGTTTCCACACCTTTAAGACTTGAACAAGTCACCTCTCTAAACCAAAGTCAGTTCCTCTGTAAAAACGGGTATTATAATTTCTTCTCTGCCGCATAGTGTTGTACAGATCCAAGGCGATCAGAAATTTGGAAACGTTTTGTAAATTTCAAAGCACTACAAAAATGACTACCATTAAAATCATTGGTTAATATCCTTAGAGGTGGATTTGAATCCTATTTTGGGCACCGTGTACTTGACTAGGGTTTGTTTCCCAGTTTGTAAACTGGAGATGATAATAGCTATTCTAGCTACCTCAGAGAACTCATGTATCAAAGCAAATAACAAATGTGGAGCGATTTTGCAACTCAGCAAGACTGAGGTGCCTGCCATTTCTCGTCCTCTTCTTTGTCTCTCTCCATGTGCATTAATTGAGCTCTGTGAGCCCCACAGAGTGAGACTGCACTCAAGAGCCCCACCGCGCCCAATGATGGAGAATTCTTACGAAATAGCTCTAGAATCAAATTATACTCCAGTGAATTAATCATGGCTAATGTCATTATAAGAAGCAGCAAATAAATTGACAATCATTGGCTACATATTATTTTTCAAAAAGGGGCATGGAGAGAAAGAATAGAGTATGTGAGAAAGATTATCCTTTGTAGAAATAATCATGCCTCCTGGCCACTTGGCCTATACTTGAACCCTTCCCAAAGAACCCTAGAGTCTCTTTGGTACACTGAGTTGCCATAAAATACTTTCGGACCTGAAATTCTGCCTTACCCTGATGCATGAGTGTTCGTAGCCTCTAGTACGTGTGCATAGGTTTCCAGTTCCCCTTGAAGGACCTTGGCTACTGGAACCATTGTGCCTTCCTTGTTCCCAGGCCTTTCTTCTGTGCTCCACTGTGCCCTGCTCACATCCAGAGCGGCAGGGGTCAGGGATGGATGCAAACTATCAAGCTTAATGTGGATCCATCTCACCCTTTTCACCAAGTGCTATCTGCTTTCAGAAAGAGATGGGATTCCCATGGTGCTGTGGGAAGGGAGAGATTAGCTATTATCTGGTGAGGACAAGCCAGGTTGCTGTGAGAATCAGATAACACAACAAGAAGCATTTCTCAACGGTCTAGACCTAAAAGGGATAGAACTGGCCCTTCATTGCAGAAGTGAGAAGGGATGAGTATGTTGGGCTCTAAGTGCAGAAGAATAAGGAAATGAAAGGGAGGATAACATTTATTGAGCCAAGGACATTATCGACGTTATTTCATTCAATTTACTCAACATTACCCTCTGGCACAGATTTAGTGTCCCATTTTTATCTACAAGGAACCTTGAGGTCAGAAAGGCTAAAACTTGCTCAAAAAAAATAAAATAAAATAAAATAAAGCATAGCTACGATGAAAAAAAAAAAAACTTGCTCAAGATCACACAGAGTAAAGAACAGAGGGACTCCACATGCTAGGCTATTTTCATTGTAGAAAACTGGCTCACCAAAGGCATCAGAGGTCATTCCAAAGACTGGACACACCCAGAAAAAGACAAAGAGTGATTCTCCAGTTTTGTCCTGTCCACAGACATCCCTCTTGATAAAGGACCTTTGATTATTATGTGATAGATAAATACTATAGTTGAGTAAAGAGACTGCAATCTGATACTTGTGTCTGCCATTCACCAGTTTTATAAATGTAACTCAGTCCCTTAAGCTTATCTATAAAATAAACATAACATTATCTCTCTGGGAAATGTGTAAGTTGTTGTATAGTTCTAATGCAATGATATTTGTGAACATGCTTTGTCTTCTGCTGTGTCCTCACCAGGTAGAAAAGGTGGCATTGCCTTCATTCACAGGACTGCTAGGAAAGACTACATCCTTGGCATAGACATGAAAAGGGCTGTAGAGGTCCCGGGTCACTGGATAAGGATGAAGCAGGAGCCCAGAATGCTGCTGAGGTCTGATAATTAGTTACAAGGTCAGAGCAGGACTGGCAGTGACAAGGGTCCTCACATGGGCTGCTTAATAATTTCCTAGGATCAGAGGGGTCCTAGAGTCTTGGCCAACGCTAAGTCTATCTATGGTGGGTCAAGTGGTTTCTGCCCTGGGGAAATGAGAGTCACAGGGAAGCAATCTGGCATGTCATTGCAGCAGGCTAGAGCAAGAATATCAGGAGGGATGATCTCCTACTCTGCTTTTTTCCCCTTAGCCCTGGATATGATGTCTTGGTTTTATGGCTCTAGAGAAAAGTATAGGCTATAAAATGCTAGAGGGAATGGATTCTATCTTATATGTTATTGGATTTCCCATAGAACCTAGGCAAGCATGGAGCTCAGATAAGTGGTCCATAAAGATAGGACGCTGTGCCATTCGTCTGTGAGTTCCCACAGCTAACTTTTCCCATAATGAACTTTTGAGTCAGGCAGAAGACCCTGGAAAGCTTATTAAACAGGCAGATTCCCAAGTTTCAATCCTAGAGATTCATATTCATGAGGCAAAGGTGGAGCAGAAAGATGCTATGACAAACTCCCCAGGTGTTCCAGTGCAGCTGAGTTGGGAAGAAAAACTTTGAGAAACCCTCTGATAGTCTGTTGTTTCACATACCATATTGTACTGAAATGATCTGTTTATGGGTCTAACTTTCCCCACCAGATCATAAGCTTCTCTAGGACAAGGACTGTACCTTCTTATCCTTCTACCCCAGAGTCTAGCAGATCACCTGGCACACGGTAGGTGTTGGGTTGAGCTCACCAAATCTGGAAGCTGACCCATAAAATATATCCCATTCCCATGAGAATAGTTTCATGTCTGGGGTGTGTGTTGTTGACGCGGGTCACTGAATCCCCATATCTCATAAATATGGGCAATAATACTGAATCATAGAAGGAATGCTAGAGTGATGGAGCTGAAAAGTACCGAAATGCATTCTGCAACATCCATAAGACAAGGACACAGCTCTGGATCTTGGCAGTCCCTCAGATATGTAAGGCTATGCTCTGAGAAACATTTGCTTAAAGATGATTGCACCAAAGTAATAACAGTGTACCTTACACTCATTTTGTAGATGAGGCCTAAGACTCTGGAGGTTGCATCACGAATCAGTGTGAGACCCAGAACTCCGACCCAGGTCTCTGGATTTCCAATGCAGTACTTCCTTAAACCCACAAGATTCTGAGAAAGATCTGGGTTTTGGTTTTTTAAAGAATGATCAATAAAACCTTTTCCTTTTTTAATGCCTCCATGCTTGTTACAGGGACGTTTACCACAAGGAGCAGAAGGCATCTTTTTAAAGTTCCTTGGATAGCTTTTACCCGGGAGCTAGGCCATGGAAAGCCTTCCCCAAAGCTCCTCAAAATTCTAAGAAACAAAATTAGAGCCAATTAAATGTGTAATCACTGTTGATTGTGGCAAGCATGCTTCTTTTAGGTCATAATTATGATGCAGGGGTGTGATAGTGTTTGTGACATATGATAGTGTTGTATATGTTTTTAGGATATTGGGACCTTTGTCTTGGCCTGGGTTTATTACTTATGCCTATAACCTATAAGTTTTATAGGATTGGAGGATGGGCTGCAGTGGATTTCAGGAAACAAGCTCTATGAGGGGTGTCTCCATATTACACACATTAACCAACATTAACCAATATGGGATTACCTTGTGCTCTGTACTCACTAAGGGACTTCCTTCTACAGGGCCACATTTCTTCCCAGCCAAATGCTTAGCAAATCACATTCATGTAACTAATGCAATGTCTGATTCTTGTGTATCCTCCATCCCTTTTCCGTTCCTTGTGTTTTTGGGTTGTTTGTCACTGTAACCCTCCTGTCTTAATGTTCATCTGACTCCCTAGGTATTCCTGCTACTATGTCAGGTTCCCTGTGAGATGCATTCCTCTTAGTTCTCAATTTCATCTCCACACTTTCCGTTATACAAAGTCCCATACACTTTTTCTTGACAACTCGAGTTAAAATGCTAAATTACAGAACAGGGCAGGCAGAACCCGTTGGTAGTAAATCCAATGAGAGAGGTTGTGCCCCTTCCTTCCTGGCCCACTTGTGCTAATGATTTGAAAATAAATTTCTCTGATAGCTCACCTGATAATCTGATGCAGTGTAATCAGCCTCATGTATTCAGAATAATCCATGGATTTCCCCATCAAAAACCCTTCTCTCATGATGTTCCACATACCCCTGGGAAATGGGTAACACAAGAGAGGACCGTGTCCATTTTGCAGGGTTCTGAAGTGAAGGATCGAGGATCAACCTGACTTACCCAGAGTTAGTAATACAGTCCCTGTGAGAACCATAGCTTCCTGTGTCCTGGTCTAATGATGGTTAGTGTTTATTTCTCTCCGATCACTCTCTTGCTGTAACTAAAATGTACTCACAGGTTGGCTGATGTGTCCTCAGTAGGATGGAAGGGAAGGAGGAGGAAATCTTTGTTTTTATGTCCTGGAATGTTTCAATGGTTCCAGCTGTGGCTACAGTTCATGACTGCGGGGATTTTTTTGCTTGTTTATTTTCTTTTGAAAGATTCTATCTTGATTCCAGCAAACTTTCCAGCAAACAGTACTTTGAGGCAGCTGGGGAAGGGAGGGCTGTTTCTTCCCTGTCATATGTCTTTAAAATAACACAAAGGGAGAGGCAAGCCCTCAGGGTCCTCTTGAGGTATCAACGATAGTATAATGAATTGGCTAATCGTAAACCATCCACTCCTGAGTTCTGTGCGATATGGTAATGAATTGCCAATGAGCCAGCTCACCAGACTGCAGCCATATGGTGAGGGATGAGACCCTGGCACATTGTAGCCATACTGTGGGTTGGTCTGCGTAATTGTTTCCATCCAGGACCTTCCCATCTCTATGGCTGCTAATTAACGTCCTGTTTAAGCTGCTGTTTTCAAAACTAATCATTTGTTTGTTTTATGTGAATAGGTCTTTCTCTTATCTGGCTAGTAAGAGTGACCATTAAGAAATTAAAATGTGTTTGCATTCACATAAAAATATTTCAGTTTCACACCTTGCACTACCCAGTGTGTACGCAGGCTTAGCAGCACTGGCCTATAGTATCAACTAGATGCAGGAGTTTATTGAACCCAACAAATGACCGTCTTTCCCTACAGAAAGTGCGAATGAGGATTCAGTGCGTTAATTTCTCTATTGTCCTTCCTGTCTGTGGGACATTACCCTAGTTGGACCTTGAGCTATAAAATGTGGATTTTCTTAGAATAGTGATGATAATAAAAATAATTAGAAGAAGACTTCATGTTTTAGAGTAAGGCCAAACATACACTCTCTGTTGGCTCAAGGAAATGGTGACCTTTTGGAAAACAAGAATGTTTCCTTCCTGTTCCTCTGCTGTTTCCTTGCCTCTTTCATTGGTTTCCTTAGTTGTTACCCAGGTGAGGCTAGAAAGAGTGTTTGGAGAAAAACAAAACAAAACAGAGCTACTCTGGGAAGACAGGGGAATGAGAAGCACTACCAGTCAACAGTAAGGCCAATTAGAAAGGAATAATTTTATTAAGGATTTAGGAGAGCAGTGGGCTGAGGGAAGCTACCACCCGTGTGCTCCCTGCATACTTCAGGATGAATCCAGTGTCGTAAGACCCCCCACCATCATCACTAAGGCACAGGAGGGAGATTGACCATTTTGTTCCCCCATATGCATCTTTCTGGCAGCCTTTTCCCCACTAAGATTTCCTGTTACTCCTGTAAACGGATAGCCTTTTATAACAACATTGAAGAATCCCAGAAAATGGAGGCAAAGAGGAAAGAAAAATGGAGGCGAGGATGGGCACAGGGTGATACTCCCTGAGACTGCTCCTGGGTCCCTCTTACAGGACTTCTTACAGGACACAGTGGGAATAATCACTCTGTCTCACAACTCCCTGATTCTTCCCTACATCCACATACAGCACCCCAGAAACAGCCAACGTGTTAATTGCAAGGTCAGGGCAGTGTCTTACGTGGCATCTGGGACGTGGTATCATGCAAACAGATTTCCATATGTGGTCCCTTCCAGTAGTCCTCAGCCCCCAGCACCCACACCATGTGAGAACGCGGCTTCTTGGGAGAGGCTGACATTTTAATTGGAAGCATCTGTTGCCTTTTCTGTTATTTTTGGCCAGGTTTGGTTTATTTGTATGAGCCGATGTTTATGTACAGATCCACCTACGTGTTTCACAGGAGGCGGGCTGCAAAGCCTAGCCTTGCCTCCTCTCTCATTTTCTTCTCAAGGAGCCAACTGGGCTGTGTGACAGGGCCACTTGCCTTCACCCCAGTCAGTTCTCTGCTGGGTTTCTCTCAGCCGAATTGGGGGTGGGGAGGGCCAAACAGAGACCAGAAAATCACCTTCTTGGGAAAATAGAGGGAGACACACCCACCTCCTCCAACTCCTAACAAAGGAAGGTCTGTCAGCCTTCAGGCAGTGGCTCAGACTGTGGCAGAACCTCTCCCACCCCTGGGCCCTGCTGGGTTCTCCTCCCAGCTCTGACTCATCTACTAACTGAGGCCACCATCTTCAAGTCTCCCACAAGCCTTGTTCTCCTCAGCCTCCACTACCTTGCCCTTCACTTTCTGCTCACTCAGAAAGCCCACCCTTCTTCTCTCCATCAAAACCCCAATGGCCTCCACAGAGCCTCCCTACGGCTGGCAAACTGGCCTGTTCATACACCCAGCAGCGCTACTCTCAGTCAGGAATCAGTGTGCACTATGGTTTTGCTGTATTCCAAGCTGCAGTGGGTTAAATAGTGGCATGAAGATTAAGGTTTAAAAGAAGAGGAAAAGATATTTACAGGAAAGCCAAGAGAAGATTGTGACTGCATTTCAGGTCATCGAGGGGACAGAAAAGGAAAAAAAAAATAGAATGGAAAAGTTAAGACTAAGAAGGCCAGGTCCCCTCGTATTGTCAATCTTCTCTGTGGGGTCCTCACCCCTGCCTCCTTAGATTGGTCGCAAAGGAGTTGTCGAGGCCCAAAATCTCTGAGAAGTTCTGTTAAGATAAATTCTCTTTGTAGAGCTGTCTGACTTGGGAACCCGTGCAGTTGCTTGTCCTGGAATACAGAGAATTGTGGGTCGTGAGCTGGGCCTCTCCTGTACAGAGAAATGAGTGATACTCCTTCAATAGCAGAAGTAGAGGAGGCCTTACAGAGGATCAGATCTGTCCTCCACTTAACAGAGACGTAATCGAAAGCCTGAGAGGCGAGGTTGTCCAAAATCCCATAGCTAGTTCACGGTAGAGCTGAGCCCAGAGCATTTCTCCCTCACTTGTTATACTTCTTAAGTTCCTACCTTACTCCTGTCTTTGATGAGTGACTTTGGTGAGACTTAACCATTCTGAGCTGCAGGGTTCTTTTCTGTAAAATTAGGGTGCATGGAAGATAACATTTTTGAAGACTTCTTATAGAATATCAAGTGTTGATTACAATGAGTCTCACCTTTAAAGCTGACACATTCTGCAGTTTGCTGTAGTTGTTAAAATCCCCATGTTAGAGGGGAGAGAAATAAGTCTCTGAGATTAAGCAAATTCCTTAAGATCATGAAGAGCATAGCGTTGGAATTTGAATCCTGATCCCAATGGTTTATCCAGTGCCCTGCAGCTGTCCTTAGAGGAAAATGAGTGGAACTCATGACCAAGCTCACCCACAATCCCAGGCCCCTTCATGCTGCTCCTGCCAGTGGAAGCAGGGAGCTGCCCCCTGCCCCGAGACCTGGGCACCAATGGAGTGCAGAAGCAGGTTGCCATGCCCACAAGAGAGCAGCCTAGCCCCCTCTTTCATAGAATCTCACAACAGCACATTTGCTTTTGTCTGCCGGTCAGGGTCCTGGCTCCAAGAGTGAGCCAGATCAGTGAACCAGCTGCAGAATGAAGAAGCATTTAGCCACACTCCCCACACTCAGATGTCTGCCCCTCCAAGAAAGAGGCATCAAGATGCCTAAAGCCCCTCTCAAAACAGCCAAAGGACGCCCCAAAGTCAAAAGAGAAACTTATTTACAGAGCTGACAGCTCACTAGCTTGTTCTCATCCTTCTTGTGCAGCACGGCAGCCTTTCTACTGGCATTTGCAAAGGCCATTCCCCCCACTTTGGATTCAGGACACTTCCCCACCAGCCCATGCTCAGAGCTAACTGCCCTTTCAGATATTTCTTTGGACACACGCTCACTCACACACATGTATACGAAGTCTGTTATTTTTAATAAAACTTTTTTCCCCTGTTCTCTCCCAGAAATGCAGTAGAGTCCTCTGCAAGGCAGAGGCCAAGAAGACAGCCACCCACACCATATGATATTACAGACAGTAGAATGGCCCCTATTCCTACTTCATGTATTAACTTCCCTTCAATCATTTACTGGCTCATTTTCTGGCCTTCACAGAGATCATTACCTGGGCCATTTTGGCACTTGACACATAGTTGGCACTTGTTTCTATCCAAAGTAGCACTTTGGATAGAAAGTAGCACTTTATAACGTATAGCCTTCTGTTCTTGTTTAACTGTTTCCTGAGTGAGGAACTTTTCTCAATTAGGATGTAGCTTCTATGGGACAGAAACTGTATTTGGGGCAGTGGACCTCTGAAACTCTGGGATTTATATAGCAATTTAAAAACTCTTTTCAGACTCTCATCTATCACTCACAGCAGTGGACCCTTTCACGGTGACGTTTCCCTGGAAGACCTTTGTGCACCAAGTCAATTCTTATCCCTCTTTTAAGGTCCACTTCAAATATTTTCTTTACAGTATCTCTGGTGCCATGCCCTATTCCAAGTAGAATCAGTAACCCCCTTCCTGGGTTCACTCCCACGGCCCATTATACACATCTTTATTATTGCCTGATCACAGTGGTTCATGTTTATCTGTTAAATATCTGTATGTCTCTCCATCCCAAAGGTGAGCACCAGAAAAGGTAGGTAAGTGCCAAAACTAGGAAGAGCTTCCAAGACAATCTGGCATCTCAGTTATATGTGCTTGAGGAGAAGGAAGTTGGAAGTAGGTAGGAAAGGAAGGGAAGACTAATCCAAGTGTCCCAACTTCTTCCAGTAAAAAATCTTCCATTTGTGTCAAGTCCTGCCCCCAGGAAGGGATCTCTTATAAAAAAACACTGCCTTGGAAGAAGACTATAGATTTCAAGAGGTGTGACGCTATCACACAGGGGTCAGACCGCTGTCTGAATATCAGTGTTGAGTTTGGTAGGCAGAGCACCACTGTGGGAAATGCCCAGGGGATGCCCAGTGTCTGAAGACAGGTAGGTTGTGGCGTGAAGGCACTGAGTCATCAGTTTACTCATAGGAAGAGGGAGGTAGAAAAATGGGCTCTCAGCTCTCAGGGGGAGAGCTTAGCAAAAGCCCAGCCAAGCAAACTGAAGTTTCAGATGCTGTTCCAACTCCAAAGGGGCATTAGGAGGCTGGGTAGGTAAACCAAGGCAGGAGCCCAGATGTATGTAAGGAGCACAGTTCAGGGGAAAGATAAATTCTTGCAGTCTATGTACCAGTGCCCATGGAATGTCCCTGGGCACCACATTAATTCCACTTTTATCAGATAATGAAGGCAAGTTTCCCATATGAATTCTTGTCCTTGTCAGGTATAGCTCGGGAATTGAGGACCACCACGGAGAGAATGGGGAAGAGGGAAGCAAGCCAGATGGGGAGATTCCGCAGTCACGGGGAAGGGTCCTTTCTTATCTTATACCCCCCACATTGAGCAAACTTCCTGATCCATACCAGTCAGGGGAAATTTGTTGGAGTGCAGTTTAGGAGTGAGAGAGGTTGCCAGACACCTTTCCATCATTTTGGCAGGTAACTTCGAGATTTCCTGGCCAGGCCCTGCTTACTGGAACCCTTTGTCCAGTGCCATGGAGAAAATGCAATTCCCCCTCTGCACTATTGCTCATTACCAAGAAAAATGACGGCTTGATAGTCTTCCAGCAAGAGAGAACAATCTATTTCATTTGGAAGTTTGGCAATTGATTAGGGCAATAGATTTTCTTCAGGGCAGCCTCTCTGGGAGAGTCTGGCTCGGGCACAAGATTTACATACATCAGGCTCACTCTGCCTTCAAAATTTGTCTCAGAGGATGAGATCACAAGGCCATTACTGGAGTGAGTGGAGGGCTGGAAGGGTGGGGTGGCAGAGCGGAATTCCCAGACATCATTTCTCAACATTGAGGGCCAATGTCTTGTTCAGAATGCTTTCAAGTACTTTTCTGACAGTAACTTTTGGGTGCACATTGCCAAGGGCCTGTGTGCTCTGGGCTGTGATCAAAGCATGTGCTTCTTTGGAGGCCTCTGCCCACCAAGCTTCAGTGCAGATCAGTCCTGGGGACACCATTAGCCGGTGTGCCCCACTGGAGAGGTGCCCAGTGATGGCTACACTACTCCACGCTGCACCACAGCCCCGGTGAAGTGATAGCCTGAGAGTGTATAGTAAGTCTTCCCTTCATGTCATTGATAGGTTCTGCAACTTGAAGCGAAATCTTGCCATAGACTAATTGATATAAACAAGAATTAAGTGCCTATAGTATTTCATCAATGTGATAATGAAATAATGTTGAACGAAATGTTACGCAAGAGCCTGCTGAGGCCATTGTAGAGGTTAGTGGCCCAGCTCTTCGCGAACACGTGGTCCCTATGTGAAGCTCTTCCTAATCTTATATACCACCCCTCTCCCAACCTTTACTTCTAACTTTCTCTGTGCGTCTCTGCGTCCAAACCTGCTCTAGGAAAAACTTTCAGACCTGTCATTTTCTCCCCTCCCCCAGTGGAAACATAAATCATTATGTTCTTTTTCCCAGAAGAATCTTCACTTTAAGCCTTAATCACTAACAGTCTGATTTCCAGCATCATTGTTTTGATAAGCTAAAGGGGCATAGGGGGGAATGCATACCACAGACAAAGCATATTTTATAATACCATTGTGTAATGATACAGCCTTTGTTTGCATCACACCACCATCCTCTACATTAGTTAGGGCCCATAGTCAACTTTGTATTTGAGTGCTATACAAAAATTAAATACATTTAATTATTATAACAGCACTTTGAGTTTAGCCCCAAATATAAAAGATTGAAGGGTAAAAGTGTTTAGATCTTACTTACATATATGTAGAGAATTGATGGGTGCCTTGGGCCTAGATTGCCTGGCCCCAGATGTCTGATCATTCTCAACGACTCATATGTGTACAGTCAGGACAGACACAAAGGCATCTCTCTGGGGTGGTCTGAAAGCATGAGACATTCATCTGGTCTGTGCCATTCTCACTATACCTACTCAGACCCATGATGGAAAAAGTTTCTCTCTTGAATAGCTGAGGTGGGCCCAATTTCCATAGGGACCTTATAGACTAAGAGAACTTCTCTACCCCGTTCTCTGCCCAACACACCCAGTGGTCTGCCTGGAATGGTGAAAAACTGTAACCCTTGGTGTCGCTTTTTGGATAAGCATTCTACTACTTCTATCCTACAGCAACTAGTTTCATCTCTACAATTTAAAAAGTTGATTCTAATCAGACTAATAGCATCAGCCACAGGTGGAAAAAACAATTTCCCCCAAAGATGATGCCAGGGAGGTAAATATCTATATTGATAAAATGTGAATCTGGTCTTGTCGATGAACTTGCCACGTTAGAAAAGTGCTTTGGGGAGAGGCCTAAGGTGGACATTCCTATATTATTTTTTGAGCAAATGGTAACACTGGGAGCTGTACTGGTCAATCAGCAGGTGTTACTGCAAAACATTATTGCACGTTGGAATAACGTTATTGCAATGATGGAAAGGTGTCTGGACGTACAAGGATAGATTCTATGAGAAATATAAAGATGAATAAAGCCCAACCCATGACCTCGAGATTTAGGTGGGAACCCACCCATGAAATAACTATTGCAAACACCCCATTGCTTACATAGCACTGGTGTGGCTACTAATATCTCCATTAATATCCATTAAAATGTTCATTGATATATTAATAAATGCATTTATTCTACCCATTATGACTACCTTCTATCCTCTGTTCCCCAGTTTATCAAAAATAGACTTTCAAGCATCAGATTCAGTGATTCCCTTGAAACCCAATGAGAAAACAATAAGAACCCCATTAAGCATCATGGCAGCTTTCACCCACGATAGGTTGAGGGGGGGGCCTGTTGGCTGAACAAGATTAGCACTCCATTCACAGCTGTGTTAAAGTACCTGTGTTGTGTGCGCGCCACCACAACAGTGCCTGGCACTAAGCAATTTGTCAATAAATATTTGTTTGATGAGTGAATGATTGATTGAAAATGGAAGAATTTTCAAGTACTCTTGATACAACTACAGATTCTGAATATTACGATTTTTAAAGTAACTGCCTCATCATCCTAACTGTAGCGTCACTGGGTCAAAATCAATTTCAAGGAGCGATTATGGAGAGTGTGGACAGAGTGTACATTTTGTATCCAAAGACCTGGGTACGAAGCTTGATGAATACTAACTAGCCAGGTTGGCCTTGGGAGGTTCCTTTCGTCTTTCTGAGCCTCTGTTTCTTTATGAAGTAGACTGGGAGATGGAGTAAAAACTGAATCCAGAGGGAGAACAGAGGAAGAGATGAAGCAAGAACATCCCAGGCAACATTCAGGTGCTCTCCACAGCTCAGCCCCCACGGATGGCACACACCTGGGGCTTGGGAGGGCAGGCCTGGGCAAAGGCACAAGCAGGGGAGGTCATGAGGTTGGAAACACTGCGCATCACAGGAAATGGGACCCAGAGAAAGGACTTCAGACAGACTGTTCTTGGAAATAAAGCCGGGCGTGTTCTGTATTCCTCTCCTGTAAGGTAACCTAAGAATGAGCAGCCTCACACACCCACGCCACCCTGGTAACTGTAGGAATTCCTCATTATCAAAAATCAAAGCTGATAGGCAGTGTGAGATCTTATATAAGTAATTGAGTTAACCACTGATATTTCCCCCTAAATCCCCTTTCGGAAGATTGTCTTCATGAAACTTAATACTTGGGCTTTTGGGGCATGGGGAATTTACTATACCAGGTATAAGGCTGTGTCAATGCTGGGATCAGAGAGGAGAACATTAAATTAAACTCATCCATTAGTAGTGAATTTCCATTTTTTTTCTTTATTTCCTTTCCCTCTGTCCACTACTTTCCTTCCTTCTTTTCTTCTTTCTTTTCTTTCTTTCAGCCGAAAGCCAGGCAATATTTAAAACTGGGAAGTTCACTGGGGCAATACTTTGGAAACCTTAACCTTCATTCTCCTCCCAAGTTTGCCACTAAACTAAGTGTGATCCTGACAAGGTCACTTTATTTCTCTGGCCCTCGGTGTCCTCATTTGTAAATGAAGGCTCTGAACAGATCAGTGATTTTCAAAGACTGCCTTAGGGTGCAGAGTTGGGGAGAGAAAGATCAGAGACAGGATTTCCATCCCTCTCTACCTACGCTCCTCAATTGAGGAGCCTCGTTTCTTATCTCTTTCACACGGGTTGGGGGGTGGGGGAAGACTCCATAATAGTTCTTTTCAAAAGCACAAATTGTTCCCTTTGCTTTTAAACATGAAATATTAGAAACCTGCTGGGCTAGTTAATCTTGAAGGTCCTTTCCTACTTTAGGGTTATAGGTTTCTACTACTTATTGAGTTTCTGTCATGTGAAAGACCTTGTGCTCAATGTAAAGGCAGGAGAAGTGTAAGACAGAGCCCATGGCTCCGAGATGAATCATGGAGGTTAAAATAGTGTTGGGGGCACCAACGGACAATGGGCTCTGAAAAGAAAGAGATCATGGAGGGCTGTAGTGAGCAGAGAAAGCTTCACAGAGGGGTGTATGGAACTTGAGTCAAGCCTTGAACGATGAGTCAAGCCTAGAAGAGAAGGGGGAGTACATTGCAGACTGGGAGGCTGTCCTCTCTCTCTACTGTCCTCACAGCATGTCATCTATGATCTGGCAGAGTGGCACGGAGGTGAGCAAGACAGGCAGTGTTCCTGCTCTCTTGGAACTTACCATTTGGGGAGAAGTGGACAGCTCACCACAGGACAGAGTGGGCTCAGAGACCAGCTCCATTTGATGGATTTGATGGTGATGACAGAGCCTTTCCCACGAATTCTTCTGACTCTAGTTAGCTTGGGGCAGGCCGCCTGAGTCAGCAGCAGGGCGGACCAAATGACCTCCCCAAGTAACTTCTCATGAGGCACAGCCCTGGCTGATTTGGTTTGGCTGGGATTCTGAGACATTCCAATATCTGCCCAGAGGGCAGGCCCTTGCCCCATTCAGACTGACCTCAGCCTTTCCTCTCCCAATAGATAATTATGTCTTCAGGTCTCTGAAGCAGCTGCGTGTGGGTAACCCTTGTGTGGGGAAACCCTGGAAGTGGCATGCCATTTTCTGATGGGAATTAAAGGGTCTGGGGAGCCAAAAGACTTCTCAGCAGGAAAGTTTATTATCCTTTTAATTGTGGCATTAAACCTCAGACTAACATTACATGAACATTCATGCTGCTGTCCAACGTGTGGAATGAGCTTCTTCTGATGGGCTTTATCATGTCCAGGGCCAGTCCAACCCAGAGGTGAGGATGGCCACCAGTTCTTGGCTAGGCATGGTAAATCCTGGAACTCGAGGAACTCCATATCCTGACCTTCCTCCTGGCGCTTTCTCGCCTGTTGACTGAGACCTGACATTCTACCTTTGGGATTTGGGGCAGTTGACTAAAGTCTTCAATCCCTCTTTTCCCTGGAGGGGAATATTAGTCAGGTTCATAGGGGTGTAAAAAAATGGAAGTTCACTGGTTGCAGAGAACAGTTAGAAAGCAAGCAGCTTGCTCAACAGGACAGCTGCTGTAAGAATAATATGCTTCACTGCAACTCTTGTAGACGATCATTATACTGGAATATCCAAATTAATACTGTATCTTAACTTTGGCATCTTCAGTTAGATTTCTTAACTCTAAAATAATAATTATTATTATTAATAATAAGTACAACATCTAGATTCAACCTGCTTTCTACTCTAGTATATAGAATAAGGAATAAGATGCATAATATATTTCCCCAATTGCAATCCCATGCTTTAAAAGAGCTCTTACCTGCCAAAGCATAGATCACAGCTCTGGTTTATTGCAGCATTTCTGAGACATCTTTGAGATATTCCATCTCATTTAATAGCTGATACAAATTGGATCCTGTTCACCGTGTGCTATACTCTTTAGCTTTCATACTTTATTAAATACTGTGATTTTTAAAAAAGATACTATTTATTTTAAAAGATTACACATCCATTGTATGCATGTACCTGTTGTTAAACGCCAGCAAAACTCCTCTATGACAGCATTTGTATTTGGTCATTTGTTCATTCATTCAATCTATTTAGCAACTGTCAAGTATAGTTCCAGACTACCAATCACTGGTAAGAAGAAAAGATCCCAGGCCACACTTACAGTCTGAAGGTAAAATAGACATATTAGTAAGTACAACAGCACTTTAACTGCTCGGATTCAGTAGTGACAGAGAGAAGCCAAAGGAAAGGACTCTAACTTCCTGGGGCGTCAGGAAGAGAGCTTCGAGGAATGGTTCTGAACTCAGCCACTGATAGCCAAGGGATTAAGACATTGTGACCAGAGCTCACCTTCCTCTGTGTGTTCACAAAAAGATGGATAGTCTAGAGGACTAGAGTTGAAATTATTTTCTAGTCCTTTTCTTAGGAGAAAAAAAACAGGCAGATCTCAGGTTTCTAGGCATCTCTTCCATAGAATGCCACCTTAGCTCCTTCTCCCTGGAGAGCAAAGTCAAGGGCAGGCAAGCTGCACAGGTGTCAGGGAAATGAGATATGTCCACCATGCTTCTGGTAAGCTAAGAGCCCCAGCTGGCAGGGCGCCAACCCAGTGGCATGCAAGCAGTATAATACACAATCTAAATGCAAATTTGGGGGTCTGTTTGGGGAATCAATTAACAAGACGCATATACATCCATTTACAAAATAGCTGTGTGTGAGAGTATCCCCACATCGTAATTGGAAACCTACAATAATACCAGGAGGAGTAATTGTTAAAAAGTCTTCTCCAAAAAGCTAAGAATAATATAAAAAATGTTGTCCATCTACAGAGTTATACCCTTAGGGAAGCACAGCAGAACACGCTAACAAGCAACTGAATGCATGTATAAATGAAATGAAATCCACGAAGTCAAGAAAGGGGCACAGACTGAAAAAATCTCCCTTGCAGATGAGCTACCCCTGAGCCAGGCATAGTTCCATGTGGTCACTTCTTGTGGTAGATGGAATGGTCTGAGGCTGGGCACGACCCTCAGGGGAAATTATCTGCCCATTCACAGAGTCCCCAGTGTTATTTTGATCTTGGATCATCCTCTCCCACTTCCACACCCCCATGCCCACACGTGAACACATGAGAGCACACATACACATACCTCACTCGCTCATCCTCCTGGGGGAATCCCAGACACATCATTCGCTGTGAGCTGTTAGCTGGGGAACAGTTCCCGGCAGAGAACTAATTGGAATAAGAGGACAGAGGTCAAGACAAAGGAGGTGAAGAGAGTTTATAAACCACAACCTGAGCACTTCACATTCAAAAAGGTGCCAAGCCAAGTATCTTCTAGCTAATGACGCTAAGAAATTAATTTAAAGGTTCAGAGAGAGCCGACCACACCCTTGCTCTGGGACCTGGGGCTGTGAGAACACTTTGGGTTCTACTCTAAGGTGAGGTGTCTGGGTAAAGCCCGAGTCAGATGGAGTCCTGAGCTAGCAACTAACAGGCTGCTGCTACCAGGCACCTGGCAGTAGCATGAAGCTACTCTCCCAGCTCCTCTGGGCTTTAGCAGACTTTTGCATACATGGATAGGAGGTAACAGCTATTGCTACCTTCACACACAGAAAACCACACCTATGGATGCTCAGAGCTCTGTGGGTCAAAGGGCATGCCATGTGTATGCCGCTTCGTTTAATTTCCCAGAGGGTAGGAACCATATTTGATATGTCCATGGAGACGAAAATGGTGCTTTTAAATGTAATCTTGGAATAAGTCATTCAATCCTGCTGGACTCTGCTCAGCACTACTTCCTCCATTTGTGTGAATAATTGAGACAAGGTTGTGGCAGAAGCAAAGCCCATTACCAGATAGGCATTGAGTCCCTACCAGCTGTAAAGCTCGAAATAAAACCTCAAAACTCCCTCCAAAAATATGAGCGTTCTACATGTGATTGTTGACAGATGACCTGATAGAGATCTAGGGTTACGGGTCAGTGGGCATGCCTTGAACATACGCTTCGTATCCATCACAGTGCCTGGAACAATACTTCTACATAGGAATAGATTTAGGAGATTTTCTGTGAGTGCCAGGGATGGTGTCTTGTGAAACCCAAGAATGGAAGCATGGACCAAGGAGAAGCGAGGAGTTGTAAAAGAGAAGGGAGGATATTCCCGAATGGGATGCCCCACATGGGACAAAAAGGCTCTTATTTTTACATATTTCCTTGCCAGTTTGGAGAAGGGAACCGGTGCCTTCTAATGGAATTTGTCTACCAGGTTTATTCTGTTTGCCCACCCTAAAGGGATTAACAAACCCATTCTTCTGTATCAGATCTGTTCCGTTTGTCCGGCAAAAGGAATTTTACAAGATAATTTATTAACCTCAAGGTGCTGTTACATTTTGTCCTGGAATGAAGGAGTTATTTCAGAACCTGAAGTTTCAGGACACAGCTGTCTTTTGTTTATTTTACCGGGGACCTTCCTGTCTAACTAACAACATGTTAACTAACCTGTTGCAATAGTACTAAGAACTACATTACCACCATTTGAATGACTGATTTAAGAATTCAAAATTGCATTTCTTTCTGGTTTTCTATTAAAATTTAGGAAATAACTTTACATGTAAAATGAGTTAGATCTTTCTGAAAAGTGTTTCTCTGGGAGTTTATATCCTAAAAGAGGTGTGGCACACGGATGAGAAGCAGAGTGGTGTCTTGGGGAGTCCATGAAATTTCAGCATCAGGAAACTTGGATTCTAACAACATCAAGTTGTGTGACCTGGGGCAATTCACTTAACCTCTGGGAACTTCCATTTCCTCCCTCCTCAGTAAGCTTAGAGGTCACAATTTACCTAATTTGCAAGAGATTGTGAAAAGATCAGGGGAAAGGCTTACTACACGGCAAAGCCCTGAGCAAATATAAACTGTTATTATCATGATTATTCCTACTGTAGGAGGCCTGCATTCCGTTCTTTTGAATGACAAAGATGATTTTCCTAAGCCAGCAATGAGCACTTCCTCCAGCAGTACAGGTGATGGTGTGCCCACCTAACTTTCCACCTCCTCTGATACCCTCTGGCATCTGAACAACTGACCCAGGCAAGTGTGATGTCTACACCAACAGGCCCACCTGTGGGCTGGACCCACACCTCCCATCACCCCAGCTCTTGATCAGGTGACCTGTCAACAATCATGTGTAGACACCTATATTTTTGAGTCCCCGTATTTCTTTTATTGACATATAACATTATTTTATTTTCAGGTATACAACATTATGATTTGATATTTGTGTATATTGTGAAATGATCACCACAGAAAGTCTAGCTGACATCCATTCCCATACCATAGTTACATAATTTTTTTTCTTGCGATGAAGACTTTTAAGATCTACTCTCTTAGCAACTTTCAAATATATAATACAGTATTATTAATTCTCACTGTGCTGTACATTACATCCCCAAGACATTAATTTTATAACTAGAAGTTTGTACCTTTGATCCCTTTCACCTATTTCACCCACCACCCCGTCTCTGCCTCTGGCAACCACCAATCTGTTCTCTATATCAATGAGCTTGAGGTGTTTTTGTTTTGTTTTGTTTTGTTTTTATTAGTTTCAGGTGTACAAAACAATGTAATAGTTAGACATTTATCATTTATACCCCTCACAAAGTGATAATATCTCCAGAGCTTGAGGTGTTTTTTTTTTATTTTGTTTGTTTGTTTGTATGTTTAGATTCCACATACTATAAGTGAGATTATATGGTATTTGCCTTCCTCTGTCTGACTAACTTCACTTCACATAATGGCCTCAAGGTCTATCCATGTTGTCACAAATGGCAGGATTTCCTTCTCTTTATGGCTAAGTAGTATTCTAGCAGACGATTAGATAGATGATAGATAGATAGATAGATAGATAGATAGATAGATAGATAGATAGATAGATTAGATAGATTAGATAGATAGAAGATAGATAGATAGACGATGATGGATAGATAGATAGATAGATAGATAGATAGATAGATAGATTAGATAGATAGAAGATAGATAGATAGACGATGATGGATAGATAGATAGATAGATAGATAGATAGATAGATAGATAGATAGATAGACAGATAGATAGATGGATAGATGGATAGAAAGATAGATAGACAATAAAAGAAAGAAAGAAAGAAAGAAAGGAAGGAAGGAAGGAAGGAAGGAAGGAAGGAAGGAAGGAAGGAAGGAAGGAAGGAAGGAAGGAAAAGAAAAGAAAGAAAATAGATAGACCTTCTTTATTCATGTATCAACAGACACTTAGGTTATCTTCGCTATTGTAAACAATGCTGCAATGAACGTAGGTGTGCATATGGCTTTTTAAAGTTTTGTTTTGTTTCCTTCAGGTAAATACCCAGAAGCAGAATTGCTAGGTTATAAGGTAGTTCCATTTTTAATTTTTTGGGGAACCTCCAAACTGTTTTTCACAGTGGCTGCACTAATTCACAATCCCACCAATGGTGCACAAGGTTTCCCTTTTCTCCACATCCTCACCAACACTTGTTATTTCTAAGTCCCCATATTTTTTAAGGGAGTTTTGAGGTTTTCACTGGGGTGTGACCCCTGGTAGGGACTCAATGCCTATTTGATGATGGGCTTTGTATCGGCAATGATTGAGTCTGGATTTTCCACACTGAGGGAAGGAGTAGTGCTAGACAGAATCCAGCAGAGTTAAGTGGCTCATTCTGAGATTATAGTAAAGGCATCTTTTACCATCTTTGTCCCCAGCATTGCGCCAAGTACACTTGGGGATACAGAAGACTCACCCATAGAGAGTGCCCAGAGTAGGGACAGAGAAGCACAATGACAGACCCACAGTGACAAGGTAGTGATGTATGTATGATGCAGCTCAGGGACCAGAGAGTAGCCGAGGGAGAGGGTCAGAAACACTTGGAAGGTTGGGAGAAGCAGGAAACGGAGGGGACCTTTAAGACAAGAATAGTAGAGCACAGAAGAGGAAGCCTATTTTGTTTTTTCTTTTCTGTTTCTTCTTTTTAACTTATCTTTCAAGGAGAACAGATTTACATATGAGATTATGTCTGACTCAAGTGATCTTCAGAATTCACTGTATTCCCTAAACCAGCAAGTTGCAAAATTTAATGTGCACCAGAACCAGTGGGTGTGTCCAAACTGTAGATTCCTACAGAATTAGAATCTCTGGGGTTGGCCCCCCAAATCTGCATTTGTACCAAACAGCCAGGTGATTCTGGGGACTGAGGGAGGCAGCAGTGGGCGTGAGCACGCTGAGGATGAGGGGGTGGGCGCATCACCAGGAGGCAAGAGCATTTACTCAGAGCCCTATGGGGAAACGGACCTTACGTTTACTCATTCAGTAGGCATCTTATTTGGGGGCAACTTGTTGTGAAGGAAAGATGCTAGACTGGGAGTCAAGAGATGCAGGTTCCAATCCTGCCTTGACTATTTGCCCTCTGAGTTATGTAAAAGCCATCCTGTACCTCTGCCGACCCTCAGTTTGCACCTCTTTATTACTGAAGGTAACAATCCCCCTCACGGGGAGTGTGTTTTATTCACTTAGTGTCCTCACTGTGAAATACAACCCCCCATCCTCCATTGTGGATTTCAGGTACTAAAGCACCTGCAGAAAAATAAAGTGTCTTAGGAACACTGGCATCGTGTTATGGGTATGTGGTGTTCTGAAAGGGAAGCATTTCTTAGCTTTCACCTTGTTATCCAAAGCAGCTGAGCCCTAGAAGCATAAACACTAAGAGCCCAGGAGAAAATGTCTAGCCGGCAGGGATAAAGTCGCGAAGGAGCCCGGGCACGCTTGTCTTTCACATTTCAGACCAGGGTACGTTTCAGCCCTGGCCGTGTCAGGGGCAGCACCTTTTCAGCAGCATCCCTCAGTCCCTGTCTCTCATGGCGATGGCCCCCAGCTCCGGGCAGGAACCGTCCTACATAACTCATTCCCCGGAGTGACAAAGGCTACCAAGCACACTTAATTCCGCGCCGACAGTTCCCGGGGAAACAAGCCTCATTCTCCGTCGTCCTCTAAAAGAAGCTGATGGTTTTGGGAATAGGACTTTCTTCAGGAAATTCCATTTGTGTATTCATTCATTCATTCTAGACCACAAATATTCTTTTTTTTTCTTTTCATTGGACTTATTGCTACTGCTGTTGGTGTCGTTTGCTGCTTGATGATATTGTTTCTTTGCTTGCTTGCTTTCTTCAGGCTCTCATCTGATTTCTCAATTCTGATTGACATGTGGGTCATTGGAAAATCATATTACTCAACAGCTACACTCCATTACCTTGGGCAACAGAAGTCACAGGACATTTTTAAGGACACCTGGTTTAGACGATCTCAATTGCTTGGGGTTCCCCATTGCTGCTAAATTCCAATGCAGGGCGTGCCACACCTTTGTATATATGTTGTGAAAAATCTGGTCTATTTAGGGGTCAAGCCTGGAGCAGTCCAGGTATCTTTACAGGACTCCACAGATGTCTGCAACAGGTTGTGGTCTACACAGACCACTAAGGTAATGGGAACTCAGGGGTCCCCACTTTCCAAACTGGGGAGGATTGTAGCTAATACTCAGTTTAAGAAAGGGATTAAATAAATAAAGAGGGGTAAATGCCAAGAAAGTCCCTCCAAGTTCCCTTACTACACTGGGTCCTGGGTTGGGGTATCCCAGCGCAGACACCCAACAGTGTAGGTACACATCAAGAAGACAGGTCACTCAGGGCAGCCAGAACCCCTTGGTGGCCACCATTCTCTTCCGCCACCAAATTCTCCCTGTCTTTAGAAACCCTGTTCAAATGATGCATCCTGCCTGTGTGACCCACTTTAACCTGCATCAGCCTCTGTCCTGCCAGGGCAGATTGCCCGGACCTTTGTGGATGTTGTTCCACTTTTCCTGGAGTATCTGGGTCTCTAGTCACATCAGTGAAGCACTTACTCAACTCTAAGCCTTTTGTGCAGATCTTATCACTGAATCCTTACATCTATCCAATGATGAAGGTTTTGTTATCTTCATTTTGCCGATGAGAGATGCGTAGATGTTAAGTACCTTCCCCAAAGATACACAATCTGTAGGGGGGAAGTGGGAATTTAGCCTCCAGGTTGATTACAAAACTGGAGCTTTTTATAATACACCGCACTGCACCTAACACCTGTCTTTCCTGGCCTTGGGAAGATTGGCAGTATCAAATACAAAGTGCCTGGGATGCAGTCTGTCAATTTGTAGGTGCTCAATAAATGATTCTTATCGTGAATGCTCTCAGCCTTGGACGGTGGGTCTCCATTGTTTACAAATCTGTCTTCCTCTTGAACCTTAACAGAGAGTATGTTTTATTCACTTAGTGTCCTCAACACCCCCAGAAAGAGCTTTGTATTCATGAGGTCCTCAATAAATTTCTGTTGAATCACATCGCCTTGTATTGAACTCAGCTGGGCCTTGAAGACCTGGCAGGGTTTGAATAGGGTGGGAAGAAGAGAAGACCAAGGCAGTAAGAGGGATGTGGCCTTGACCCAGTGTGGGACCAGTGCAGCTGGCACCAGAGATGAAAAGTTGGACAAGACCTCGAGGAAGCTCAGAGCAGCCTGATGACTCAGGGCAGACAAAGGACACTGACCTCAGCCCCTCTTCCACCCACCGGCGGTCAGCAGGCAGCATATGTATATGAAACTTTCTTCTTCCCTTTAGTTCAGGGCTCATTTAAGAGAGTAGACGAGGGACATTTTGGTCACAAGAACGAAGACCCACAAATGAAAAACACGCAAGCATAGACCTCACGCTCCTAAGCCCTTAAATGACTCACCTGCCTTCTCTGGCCCCTGTCGTCCCATCTATAAACTGAGACGTCAGAACCATGGCCCTGCCAGCTGCTGCATTCTGTGACTCTGTGACTAAATGAAGCTTAAACCTCAGAGCGCCTTTCCTTACAACTCTGTACAATCTTTGCTGTACAATAGGACCAATTTGCATTCCATCAGGTGGTAACAAACACTGACTCTGCCCAGATAGGTGTCAGTCAAGAGGAAGAGAAAATACAAGCCCCTGTCCTCAAGGAATCTAAATAGAGTATGGAAACTCTACTCTCACCTCCTCGTCCCTCTCTCCCAGGGTCAGGTGGATTGTGCTCCTGAAACCACTGGGGAAGAGCTAGGCCATGGGCGCTCAATGTTCATTTGCAGGCTCCAAGTTTAGCTGCCCTCAGTTGTAGCTGGACGGCCCCAGCAGCACTTTCCTCTGAACCCTGGACAGCATGTGAGGTTGGAGAGAGGCATGCCAGATGGGGCCCCAGCCAGGGTCTCACACAGGGGCTGCCAGGGCTTGACCCAGGTTATGACAGGTGAGGGTAGCTGGGCTCACAGGCCAAGGGAACAAATGGCCCCGGTGGTTCTCTCTGAAGGCATTCTCCCTGTACCCGGTCCTTCCTACACTGGAAGATACCCACCCAATTGGCTTTCTAGCTGGTTCTCCAGGATGGCAAAGGCATTCCCGGCCCAGAGTCATCAAGAAGGCCTTTCAAAGACAGGAGCGGTGACCCTTAGCTTCCACATCCACAGGTCAGTCTGTCTTCAGTCTTACCTACTGAAATGTTCTTGGGAATGTACAGGCCAGTTCTGAGATTCCATGGGAAATACCTGAGTCTGGACATTTTGCCTGCTCCTGGACACCGCTTCAGATGCTTCCTGCCTCTCTAGTCTGCAGCTCTACCCTCCTCCCCAACCTTGCACGCTATGCTTCTTCTAGATAACAACTCCCTCCAGTCGTGTTTCTTCTCTGAGAGTCCCTGTCATATCCACTGTGATGACCTACCCCTCCTCTATCTACCCCTGCAACCCCCGTTCAGCAGGGTACCTGGCCATTGGCGGGACTCAGTAAATATTTGTTTAATAAACAAATGAATGAATGAATGTAGAACATTCAAAATAGATGGAACAGATGACTGAGAAGCTCAGGGGCTATGTCCAGCTTTGCCCTAATTATCAGAGAGCTCTGGTTCGTCTCTGTCTCACCCTGTTCCCTCCCCACCAGGTCCAGGCTTCATATACTTAAGTCAAGACACCAACCAACTCCTCTTACATTAGGACAACTTTTCATACTTCCAAGCAACGACCACAGCCATTATCCCATTTGAGGCTGCAGTGTGCAGTGAAAATAGCACAAGACCTGGGCTGGAATCCTAGCTCCTGCCACTTACCAAGCCTCATGCCTTGAGCAAGTTATTTAACCTCTTTGAAGTCTAGTCCCTCATATATAAAACAGAGATAATATTTACTTCAAAGTGCAGTTGTCAGGATCAAATGAGAAAAAGCGTCCAAGTGCCTGCCCCAGATATGGGTGCCTACGGGTCCCTATACTTTCCCTGAGAGTCAGAGGGTAGGCACGATCACCCCACCCCATCGTCACTACCAATTAACAGATTGAGAATCCAAAGATGAGAGAGCCAGGGAATGCCTTGCCCAAATATGTAGCAGAACCAGGAAAAGAACCTGACCTCAGATTCTGTCTGTTTACCCCATTTGGTTTCCCAGAAACTCCCAGGGCCGCAGCACATGCCATGGGGTCATGCCGTCTGGCTTGGAGCAGCGCAGAGCATCTAAGAAACAGTTTCTGGTACAAGGGCTGCCACCCATGGGGTGTATTTGGGCAAACCACCGGACTCATTTATCTGAACTTCAGAATTTTTTGTGTTTCAAACTGAGAGCAGGGGACCTAGGCCTAGTACACAGGATGTTTTCAGTGATACAGTGAAAAGATACATGTAAAATGTTTGAAGTAATGGAAGTTACCAGAAGTCTGCAGCATGGTGAATGTCATTTCTCCTCCTCCGAAAGTTGGAAGTCTTTTCCCCATATGTACCTTGTCCCACCCCTTAGCCCAGCCTTGAGAGGAGAGGCCTCTGCCCTTTTCCCTGACCTTGACACTGGGGAGGTTTCTGGTAGGACTGACTCAGGAGACTTACAGCATCCACACATCTTCTGACCGCATGTCATCACCAAAGATAAAGTAATTTGGAAATTCCAAGACAGACAATTGTGTGTGTGTGTGTGTGTGTGTGTGTGTGTGTGTGTGTGTGTGTGTATGGCCTTATTATCAGGTGACATGCCATAAAGTATCCTCCCTTCTATCCTTGCGCATATTTTACACTCTTTCTCCAACCTACCTGCGAGTTCTTTAAATGTGGTTTCTATTGGGAATGAAGCAAACAGAACAACTTGCAGTTAATCATAGAAATGAAACAAGGCCCTCATGGGATCAACCCTGGCATCTCACCTCCTCGTCCCTCTCTCCCAGGGTCAGGTGGATTGTGCTTGCAATGAATGACCGATTATAGTCTCACTGGTACAGTCTACCATGCGTGTCTTGAGAAATATTCCTTCTACCACTTCCAAGCTCCCTACGGGTACACAGCTTAGATATTCCTGGGCTCCATTTGCCTTTATTACTGGCCATTAACTCCTTTGACTTGGACTGAACATGTGCCAAAGCCCTTGGCCCAGACACAGAAATAGCTTTTATTAAACACTACTGATGAAAATATGCTTATATCACCCATGATAATTTCAAAATACTCACAAACTTAACCGACCTATTTGCTGTGCATTCCAATTAGTGTTTTATAAATCTGCTCAAGAATTATTTTCACATTTAGATAAGACTCCTAAGGCCAGGAGTATATATTCTGATAGTGTACTCGATGAACTATGGGCCATGAAAACAGCCAGTGCAGCAGTTACTCTAAATTTCCAATTGTATGAATTCAAATTAATGACAGATGTACCATTTTTAGCACAATTGGTGGCAGCCATTTTGCTTCTAGATGTTTGCTGAAACACGATGGACTTCAAGGTACATCTCGGGACTCTTTGATCTTGCAAAAGCCTCATCAAAATCAACCCACTAGTTCAAAGGGTATTTGTAAGCAAAAAGGGGTAAATGTTAAAAATGTTACATGGTCAATAAAAGCATCAATTTATGTTGTTAAATAAAGAAAGAAGGCATAAGGTATTGAAATGTTCTTCTCCATATGAGAAACAGTTTTAGAAAAAATGAACTGATATTGCAGCTGTAAGTGTTTGGGTTGTGCAGGGAGGGTCTTCAGTGTAGCATATCTTAGCCGGCACAACCATTCTCTTCCCAACAGTGACCTCTCATGGTTTACAGTCACTGGGATTTCCTGTCCAGCTGAAGGGAATAAAAAATCCTTTCTGCTGGCGTAATCTGAGAGAACGGTATGTGACAAAGCCAGTAGTCACTGTCAGAGTGCTTTGACACTGCAACAAAATATTAATTCCTAATTCTGGTGCCTAATTGGGAGGCGGTTTCTTCTAACCAACAGGTTCCTACTGTCAGATATCCCTACCAATCAGTAGACCCAGACTAACTATGCTTGGCACTGTGGGGACAACAGGAAAAAGAATCACTTGATATTTAGGTTGAGTAGCTTGTAATTTACTTGGAAAGATAAAGAAACTAACCAGAAAATCCAATAAATGGAAAGCACTAGGGCTAAACTAGCACTTCAGATAAGAAGCCATGTTGGAGTGAACTTAAGAGGTCAGCAAAGAGTCATAGAGTGATAATATTAGAGAATTGTGCTAAAAGAGGGGGGGAGGTGGGTAGAATATCTGATTTAGTTGTAACAGAAAGTTCATGCAGAAGAGGAAGGGGAAATAAACACATTGTGGACAGGCAGAATGGAGTGAAATTGCAAAGGTGTTATAGGCCAGGCTAAGGGGTTGGGGTTTTACCTTTCTCAATCTTTTATGATAATCTGGAGCAGGGACTTTATAAGCAAGGAGGGAACTGCTGCGAAATTCACCACGACCCCACACAGAACACAAATAGAAGATATGTAATTAAAGGAGGAGGAATTGGGCAGGAAGAAGGTTCTTAAAATCAGAATAATAGATGCTGGATGGATAACAACGGAAAGTTATAAACATAAAATGTCAGAGCGGCAAGGATCTCGGGATAATCTACCAAAACCTTCATTTTAGAGATGAGGAAACTAAGGCCCAGAGAGGGGCATGTCTGCCCCAAGGCCACACAGCTAGTAAATGACAGAGCTCAGATTTTCTAGTATCTGTTCACAAGACTCCTCCAGGAAGACAAAGCTGTCCTGGGGTGGCAGATCTATTGATGTTCTAATAGGCAATAGCACCCTGAGTCCTTAGATGGGCACCTCTCAGCTAATGAGACAACTCGGGCAAATCCAAGACTTGAAATGATTAGAAATACAGTCACCTTTACGATCCCATTTTTCATATCTAACATCTTGACATCACACACCCCCTTCGATGTTTTATTTGTTGTAGATGATTTGGTCAAAAATAGCTTAAGAGGAAAACATGACGAAAAGGTCCCCGTGTAAAACTATTGTTAGCAACAGAATTACATAAATTACCCAATTCATACTTTAATCTAGTCAATTTTTTTGCTAGAAGAAAGACAACCTTTAGAAAAAAATATATAAATCTACATATTTCTTACAGTTGCATGAGACCATCTGCCCTAATATAAAAATGTCATTCTATTGCTGTATTTTCACCTAGTTGGACCTAGAGTTTTATTTTTCCATCTCACACTGTCAGCTTTATTACTTCCTAATGCCAGTAGCTCTCATAACCCTCTTTTAGTTCTGATTCTCCATATCTAATCTTCTATAGGTCTTGGCAATCATCTATGATTAACATGTTGGAACTACGTGTTCCAACACATAGACAATAAAGTGCTGCGTGAGAGCCTAAGAAGAAAGAAAGGTACATGGACTTTACTTCTAACAAAAATCCTCTGGGGAGCTGTTTTAGTTGTTCAGATGGTTTTTGTACTTGCATGTGGGGTCCAAGGTCCAAGTTGCTACTAGTGTGGCCTCTGAATAAATGAGCTACTGAAATATCATTTTGATGTTATTCTTGGTAAGATACAGCATTCAGGTTAACTGCAGCCAAAGAAGCCCCAAGAACCCTACTACATAAAAGTTTCTACAAAACTAGAACAATTTCAAGTTCAACTGTGTGCTTTGAAAACTGGGGCCCTACTCATTTTATGTGATCAATTTCAAAGTCTGTGTGAATGAATGCATTTGATTATTGCATCATTCCTAGTGGGAGAGAGCTCACTAGAAATCGCGCTCCTTTTGTTTAGAGGCCAAGGTAGAGACTGGTTTTCAGGAGAGGTCAAATGACGCCAACTGGTGAGCTGGAGCAGTGAATAATCTCACCCAGGGGTTTGCATTGGAGGCCTACTTTTTCTAATGACTAAATCTGGCTCAGCAGTTTATAAAACCAAACACGCCAGACTAAGAATCCAAATCAGGAAGAAGGCAGAAAAAAAGAAACACCCTTGTTTAGGGTTGTGAGTTATCATGGACTTTGGGGCTTCACATCAAGGGAAGAGAGAGGTGTAGTGAAATGGCGGTGTTGCTCAGGGAGGCACGTTGAGTCTTCGCAAGCAAAGCTGCTCATTGGAGCTGGGAGAGACCTTAAGAGTTCATCTTGCTTGCACTCCCTCTACAAATTCCACTCTCCACCCCTCCTCACTGCAGATTATTTTCCTTACAAAATCTCACTGAAGTTTGAGGGGTGACAAGTCTTAGGAATAGGGAGCTAGATGAGGCCCAAAGACTAACTAGTTCAATGTCCTGGAGAGTTCTGTTGACTTGCCCGGGATGGCAAAGCTAGTTAGCAGCTGGTTCGTAACTAAAACTAGAGCCCAGAGGTTTTTCCATCATACTGTGTGTTTTAGTCAGGATGCCAGCATGGTCGAGTTCTTGGTAAAAGCCCTCTTCCTCTTGTGCCCTCACATAGCAGAGAGACAAACATCTCTCTTTTGTCTCTTCTTATAAAGGCACGAATCTCAATCATGGGGCTCCACCTCATGACCCAAAAGCCTCACCTCCCAATATTATCACATTGGGGGTTAGGATTTCAGCATACAAATTTTAGGGACCCACAGACCTTTGTAACACCACGTAATATGGCTTTAAGAGCTTCTTCATTTTATTTCACTACAAACACTTAAGATGAAAGTTTTGTAAACTTAGTCCTTTAAATAATAATAATAATAATAATAATAATAATAATAATAATAATAAATGTGTACTCTTAAAATAATAGTATGTCAAGTCTCAAAGGAGCTTTAGAGTTTATCTGGTCCAACACTCACATTTTATAGCTACTTGTTCAAGGTCAAGCAAGGGATAAGTTGAGCCTTCATGGAGGCTGTGAGACCTGGGCAAAGTGTTGAAAATGGAGCAGGAGTATATAAAATGATAGATTTAGGAACCTCAGAGATCAACATTCCTTCCTTGCATGAGATGAAGGGTGACCCTGAAATTAGATAAAGGAACTGGCTAGTTAATTGTAGAGCTGGCTCCTAAACCCTGGCACCTTTATTCTCAGCCTCATATGCTGTTCACTGCATCACAGGACATCTTTGCAGCCATTGATGGAAAGAAAAAATATATCTTGCAATCATTAGCATATGGTAAAATCTGAGTTCACTGGGATTCTCAGGAAATGAGGCATTCTGGTTAAATGAATTAGCTCGTTAATGAGCCCCAAGGTCTGTTCCGTGTCTGTAAGTCTTGCCCACTCTCCCATCTGCTATGATATCTGATCCCTCACAAAGAGGCAACCAGAAAGCTCTTCCTGTTTCTGCTCTGATGTTTGGAAATCTTTCCAAAATGTCAGATTCCCATTTTCTTCTTATGTTCAGTCTAGTCTAGGAAGCATCACTGAGCCTTTGTTTGCTGATGAAGGACCTCGCTAGCACTATGTAACTCTTGCTATTAATGACGAGGCTGAAATTATTTTATACACTTCTATTATTTCTGACAACTTTTCCAACTTGCACTGAATGTGACAAATAGACAAAGATGTTGTTGAAAATAGAGTTTGTTTCTACCTTTTTCTAATCTGAAGTATCCTCATATGTACTGGGAATAAAAGTTAACAAATTAAGGTTCGTAGAGTTCCCACGGCACGCAGGCTCAGTTCCTCAGTGACATTCTCCTCGACTCCTCCTCACCACCCAGAAGATCTATATTTCCATCTTCATTTTGCAGATGAAGACTCTGAGCCTTAGGGAGATTAAATAACTGACCCAAGATTGTACAAATAAAGAGTGATGGGGCTCTGAGTCCATGGTTAACCATGGACTGTTTGACTTTGAACAAAAACCTCAAGGTTAACAGTTCGATATGGAGGCAAAATGCAAATGTTTGATGGTTCTTTATCTTTTGGGGGGTCGCTCTTCCTGCCTGGGCTTCAGTTTCCTCATCTGTAAAATAGGAAAAAGAAAGAAGTGAGCCAGGTCCCCCGCACCCCCACTTACTAAACAGGCCTTATCCACCAGCTTAAGTACCTTTCCTTTACCATAGTTGGACTTGGAACTATAGACAATAAAGGAGACAGATCTGTTTCTTGTCATCGGAGGACATTTAATCAGAGAGACAACATGGCAATGAATGAGCAAGTCAAGAACACGGAACATGGATAAGCTGGACTATCTACATTTTCTGAAGCCAATAGATTACACATTAAATGCGAGTAAAGAAGCCTGGTGCTCCAGACTTTAACCTTCCAATACAGGGGTGCTAAGAGCATTGACTTCCTTCTTCTTAAGCTGTCCAAAAGGGCTTCTTAGAAGACATGAGATTCATTTATTATGTGTGAGAGAGAAAACACCGTGGAGAGAACCGAAGGTGATGTGTCCTAATGGTCTGTTAGTGCTAAGAGAAGCCTCTGAGGCAAGAGTGAGATGGGCTTGAAGAAGGCATAAAGTGTGTGTTATTAGGTTGGTGCAAAAGTAATTGTGGTTTAAAGGTTAAAAATAATTGCAAAAGCTGCAATTACTTTTGCACCAACCTAATAGTTTTCTGGGGCAGCCATAACAAAATACCACAAACTAAGTAGCTGAAAACAACAGAAATTTATTCTTTCAGAGTTTTGTAAGCTAAACATCTGAAACCAAAGTGTCGACAGGGTTGCTTTCTTCTGAGCGCTCTGAGAGAGAATCTGTTCCATGCCTTTTTCCTACCTTCTGGTGATGGCTAGCAATCCTTGGCATTCCTTGCCTTGTAGACATATCACTTCCATCTCTGCCTCTGTCCTCACATGGTGTTTCTCCCTGTGTGTCTCTGTCTTCTTCTTAAGAGGACAATCAGTATGACCTCATCTTAATTACATTTACCACAATCCTATTTCCAAATAAGGTTACATTCTAAGGTACTAAGTGGTTGAGACTTCAACGTATTTTTGGGGAGGACACAATTCAACACCACGACAAAGTGAGAAAAGCAGAGGCTAGATATCAATTGCAGCAGAAGACCAAGGAAGTAAAACTATCCAGGTTTGCTGGATATTTGGGCTTCCTGGATGGGCATAGGCAGATCAATTAAATACATTCCCTGAGCCCTGGTCTCATCAGGAACTGTCGGTTGATTCTATGGGTGGGACATCCTCTCATGCCATCAAAGACCTTACAGTCTGGATCTTGCAAGGAGAGGAGCAATTCAGACCATAATACAAGGGCACTCATAGGGTGGTCTTTCCTTCCTCCCTTCACTACCGCTGTTCTGCCCTCCGGCCATCTAACCCTCCCTACCATCCTCTCTCCTTTCCTTCTATCATTCCTTCCTTCATTTCTTTCTTTTTTCAACAAATATTTATTGATTATCACTATGTGACAGGCACATAGTTCTAGGTGCTCTGTCCTAAGTGCTGGAGATACCACAATAAATAAAATAGAAAACAGCAACAAAAATCTTCCTGCTCTCATGGAGCTTGCACACTAGGACAGATGGACAATAAGCAGTAAGCATAATAAATAAGTTGTATAATACTTTTGAAGGTTTTTAGTGCTTTATAAAAGGGGATGGGGGAGCAGAGTAGCGAGGCCTGGGCGATCAGGGGGGTTGAGCTGCCAATTTTTTTCAGAGCGTCATGATGTGACTTATATTTGAGTGGGATCACTGGCTGCTGGGTAGAGAATAGACTGCAGTGTATTGGCCATCTGTATGTCCTCTTGGGAGAAATGTCTGTTCAGATTTGCTCATTTTTTGACTATGCTCTACACCTGAAACTAATGTAATACTG